>NW_008328698.1:79332-111030 GCF_000622305.1 Nannospalax galili
GATAGTATTTTAAATTTCTCATGAAAAATTAAAACGACTCATAAGTTGAGATTACAGTGGAAGAGGAAATATTACTTGAAACTACAAGTTTATTAAAGTGTTCCCTTTTTTTTTTTTTTTTTTTTTTTTTTTTTTTAAACTTGGAGACAGTTCAGGTCCTATTCCTTCTGCCTGTAGCATGCTTCCTGCTTTACTTAGTTAATGCATAGAGTTTTGCTGCTGCCGTTTCTTTTTTTTTCCCCTGGTAGTACAGGAGATTGAACCCAGGGCCACATGCGTGCTAAGCAAATGCTCTACAACTGAGCTTCAGCTACAGCCCTTAGTACATGTTTTTTTTTTAAAGCTTGAGTTTGTTTACTTTATTATTATTATTGTTATTATTATTGTTGTTGTTGTGTGTATGATGTATGAGTATGGGTGTACATATGCCACAGCACATGTGTAGAGGTGAGGGGACAACTTTGGGAGTTTGTTCTTCCCTTTCACCTTATCGAGGCGGGTATCTTGTTTCTGCCACACTGAAATACTCAGAATAGCTGGCTTGGAGCTGTCCTGCAGTTCCCTTGTCTTGGTTTCTGTCTTGCAGTAGGCGTGCTGCGACTACAGATGCCTGCCACTGAATCCAACTTCTTATGTGGGTTCCGTGCTTTGGGCGCAGATCACTAGGCTTGTGTGGAAGCACTTTTACCTGCTGAGCCACCTCTAGACAGTTTAGAGACTTGTTTTCTCAGACTGGGTGGTTGTCCATCTAGCGTGCTTTGTAGGTGGAATCCTGTATTTATGGGGAAACAATGTTTTATAAATGGCATGCTTAATTGTGTCTCTCATCAGGCTATAAAACTCTTCAGAAGAGGAAACAGGTCTTATTTCCTGCTTTATTTCCTGGCCCAGTGCAAGATTGGGAACATAGCAAACATGCTACCACTGAGTTACATCCAACTGGAAATTTTTTTTGAATAAATGAGTGGATGCCTGACACATTCTGCCCTCTCCATTGTGTATCATTGAATGTGAACTTTGATAACCTTGGATGTTTTGTTGCCAGAAAAGAATAATAATAATCTCATATTTTGTAGTCTTAAATTTCTAAGTAAAGGATTTGTCTCCTAAATAAATTACGGTTAACACCTTACTTTTTTTTCATTTATATTTCAGTGCTGTCTTAAGTAATCATTGGGCAATAATTCTAACGAGTTTTTTAACTGTAGCTTAAATTGATTTAAAGTATGACATGAAGATAAAGCCTTTTACTTTATTTGTTTGGGCTTTGATCAGGTGACAGGAACATTGTGTACCAAATGTTTAGGAATCAGAACCTCATGGCAGCATTAGAAAGTAAAAGCCCTTGGTCAGGATCCAAAGACTCTTGAATCTAATTTTCCACCTCCACTCTTTATGTAGATGGTCCCTGACTTTGAGAGATTCAATTTTGGAATCTTTGAATTTTCAGTGGTCCAAAAGCAATATGCATTCATTGGAAGACATACTTCAGATACTGAATTTTGACTTTTTCCTAGAGTAGCACTGTGTGGAAAGCTACAGCTTCTAGTCAGCCCCAAGGTTATGAGAAGAAACACTTGATACTGTCCAGGTCTGCTGTTAAGCTAAGATGTTGGATCAAATAGGTGGATTAAATACACTTTTTCTTAGGGTGGGTTTTTTGGGATATAACACTCTGTATTAGTTACTTTTCTGTTGTCATGAAATATCATGACTAAACTGGGCATGGTGAAACATACCTTTAATCCCAGCACTGGGGAGGCAAAGGCAGGTGGATTTCTAAGATATGGAAGCCAGCTTGGTCTATATAGTGAGCTGCAGGTTAGCTGGGCTATAGGGAAACCCTGTATCAAAAAAAAAAAAAAAAAAAAAAAAAAAAAAAAAAATGGATCTTTTGGGTGTCTGTGGTTCCAGAGGACTAGGTGTCCATAATGGCAGGAAAGGCATGGTGGCAGGAATAGGAAGTGAGAGAGGACATCTCTGCATACAGGAAGTGGATTGGGGCTATAAATTCTAAAAGCCCACTCCCCAATGATGTACTTCCTCCAATGTGGCCACACCTTCTCAAGGTTCTATAACCTCTCCAAACAGAACCACCAAAGGTGGACCAAGTGTTCAAATACATGAGCCTATGTGTGTGTCTAGGAGGTGGTTTCATTTAAACCACCACATACCTTTATAAGTTGAGGAGCATCTGTATGGTCATTAAATAACGATCCTGATGTGGACACACTCAGTGTGTGGTACAGTTGTGAAAAGCTACCCTGAGGAGCCTTGTTAACTGCTTTGCCCTCTCCTTAAATCTGTATTTACTGCTATTATGGTGAGAGTGAGTGATAATCAGTTGTGTAGAGTTAGTAGTAGACTGGGAGTGACTGCCTTGCAAGATGAACTAGGCCTCCTGAAGGAAGGAGAGACAGGAGTGGTACCTAGAGTCAGGAAACCAGCATTGTAGCTTACATACTGGCTACTTGTATGAATTTTGAGCAGACTATTTAACTTCTCCTTCATCTTTAGCTTCCTTTCTGTAGAACAAAAGGATGGGATTAGATGGAGTGTAAACTGACTTTTAGAAGTCGTGTTCTTTCATTTTTTCTGATGTTCAAACATACAAAAAGAATTTTTTGGCATTCCAACTGTCAGTTTTGCTCTCAAAAGAAGAAATATGTGAATGTGATTATGCACTCCTCTAAAATGTGATTATATTTCACAGGTCATTAGTATTATCAGAACTTTTCAAAGCCCTCTAACTGAATCTTGAGTTAAATCACATTAGATTGCTGTCAATTCTTTGTTATTTCAGAATAAGATGTTGGGGTGAATTGTTTACACTCAAGTTTTCAACTGTAGGGTGCTGCTGTCATTTGCCCTCATTTTACACCAACCCTATGCTGAGGACTTACAGCTTACTTCCAGCCTCTGTTTCTACCTTGAAGCTGACTAGATGTGGGAGCACTCTTAGATGTCTAGGAGCAGCCTTCAGACCTAATCTGCCCAAAACGGAATCCTTATTTTTACCTGCAAACCTATTTTTTTAAATTTTCTTCATCTAATCAGGACAGAAACCTTGAAATCACCGTTGATTTTTTTAAAAATAAGATTTACTTATTTTCTATTTATGTGTATGTATGTGTGCCTGCATGAGTACACATATGTGCAGCTGCTTATGGAGGCCAGAGGGAGTCAGATCCCCTGGAACTGGAGTTACAGGTGGTTTGAGCCACCATGTGGGTGCTGGGAACTGAATCCCTGTCCTCTGCAAAAGCAGTAAATGGTCTTAACCACTGAGCCATCTCCTCAGCCCCTACTTTTGATCTGAATACTGAGCAGCCTATCAGCAAATGCTTTTGTTTTGCTGTTGAGCTGTAGTTGGAAACTCCCTTCTTGCCACTCCATTCCTTCCTGCTGCTCTCTTCCCACACTTTTTTTTTTTGCCTCCAGTCATGCCTTGAGTCATTCTCTGCGCACTTGCAGCGGCTCCCCTTCTCCCTTCCTGTAAGAGTGCTTGCAGTGGTTGCCAAGCTCCTATTGGCCCGGGGCTGCTTGGCTTCTCAGTTCTCCTTGGCTCTTGTTCATTTTTCTTCACTTCATTAGCTACCTTCTTATTTGATAGACCATCTCAGGCACCCTCCCTTCTCCAGGCCTTCGCACTGGCCGCCGCTTCTGCCTGTAATGCTCTTCCCCAGAGAGTCAAGTACCCATCCATCCTTCAACCCCCTCTAGTCTGCTCCACATAGTGTGAAGTATGTACACATACTTTTAAATTGTACACTGCTACCTTGAACCACCTCTGCACTTCACAAATTACTTTCTTTTACGTCACTTAGCTTTCTCTGATACACTGTAAAGTGTTTATTAATCAATAAATTATTGGTCTTTTTCCTTCTAAAATATAAGTTTTAGAGGGCAAGATTCCTTTGGGTTTCACTGTTGTGTCTCTACCTCTGTAATACTGAGCAAATAACAGTCTTCAGAGTCTTTTTCTTATCTGCATAAAATAGTAACAAGTGTGGATATACTGTTTACAGGTATCACTATGGCTAAGCACTCCCCCAGTGAGTTTATGTTAAGGCTGAAGAAATCATGAGAGTTATACAACCCATTTCACAAGCTGCACATAGAAACATGAGTGTAAAAAGCCCCTGACTTAGGAGAGGCCAGGCCATGCTAGCCCAGGAGCCTGTGGGCCCCACCCCATGAGAATGACATCCTGAAGATGCTCACACATGTCTTCCCTTGGCTGCTTCTCTTTCCTGGTTGTGGAGACCTCCATACAGCTCATGCTGCTGTGTCCTCCTCATGGCTTCAGGGACTGTGGGTGGACATGGGGCTCATGCTACTTTTGCACTGTAAATAGTCTGCTGTGGCCTAATACTGGAATATTTTCTAACTTTATGAAGAAAAGTTAATTTCTAGTTTCCAGACTGCATTGAAAGAAAACTTTGGAGCACATTTATTCAGCAATTAGGAGCTATCTTTAGAATGACTTCAGTTACTAAATATCCTCACATCCCAACTAGCCTAAGCTTAGCAAACCTCTCCTTTATCAATATGCTTGCTTTATGGAAATAAATTAGATGTGAACAGAAAGGTAATGGGAAAGCACTTATCTGATAATACAATGTCATTGTTACATTAAGCTGTCCTTTATATAGCAAAAATTCCTCTTTAATTACATTAGGTCTCTGCTTCCTTGTTTTGATGTAGAGCTGGTAGAGGTGGTTCCTGCCACTGGATTAGACTAGAAGGAGCTGGCAGCTGTGTGTCAGTCTGTCTTTGCTCTGACTCTTCTCAGGTTGGGCTTTCTTGTTTGTTTTTTCAGCTTGGCACAGGAGCTTTTTTCCCCCAAAGCGATGAGCTATAAACCACCTAGAACAGGCTGGTTTTAGCTAAGAGCAACTTTTACCTCAGCACCTGGTGCTAAGGGAAAACATTTTACATCTCCTGGCAGATTTGTGCCCTTTCTGTCCTGGTGATGTTTGTGTTTGGAGCAAGGTCATAGTAACAGTGTATGTGCTTTCTGTACTGGAAACCCAGTAAGGCAGGCTGTCTGCACACCTCCTCCCTCTGTACCTGGGCAGGGTGGTCCAAGGTCAAGAGCTTCATCCTTCCTCATTGACTGTTCAAAGCCACACAACGGGCTCTGCAGACAGCATTGGGACTGAGCTCCTTAATATCCTTAATCTCAAGTCCTTGTCTCCTGGGGTGGGGGGGTGGGCGTGTATGTTAATATGCACAATACCTATTTTAAAATGCTAGTATGATAGCTAAGATAATGAAAACAGTACAGGACCTTGCACACCAAAGCTCAGTAGATACCTGCTGATAGGAAATTCTGCTTTGTTGCAGAAACTTACCCATACATACAAATAACATGAATATCTGTGATCTCTGCCAGTTGCTGAGAACACAAGAGTGATCAAAACAGACATGACCTTGATCACAGAGTCCAGTAGGAAAGATATTTATGCCTTGAAATCTGGTAGTTACTAGAACATTGATTAGATATAATGTGGAAAAAATAACTAAGTTGAACCAAGGGTAAAGTTTTAAATACAAAATTTAATTATAAAAACAAAACTTCTAGAGCCAGGTGTGGTGGTGAGTGCCTTTAATACCAGCACTCAGGAGCAGAGACAGGCAGATCTGTATGAGTTCAAGGCCAGCTTGGTCTACATAGCAAGTTCCAGGCCAGCTGGGGCTGCAGGGAGACATGGTCTCAAAAAGACCAAAATAAAATAAAATAAATAAATAAAAAACAAACAAAACTTCTAAACAGAAAATCAGTGTCATTTCCCAGAGTTTTGAGTAAGAGGTGTTCACATAAGCAGCAGTGCTCGTGTAATTGTCCTGTAAGGACTTAGTAGGTCAGCGCTGGACATGGAAGCAAAAATAGAAAGAAACAAGTTCTGCGAGGCAGACCGGAGCAAGGCCACTGAGGGTTTGTTTTAAGTGAGACAGGGAGGGCAGTTGTGAACTGGAAAGTGAAGTCTGTGATTTTCCAGTACAGAAGCCATAACTTCTGGTGCAGAGGCAGAATCAATAGCTGGTTTTGACAGAAACAGAATTTGGTTAAAAAAAAGTATGAACAAGCCTCTACCATTCTAACATTGGTTAGTAGTCATGTTTCTTTTTAATATCACTAGATAATATGTGGAAATACACTGTTAACTGCAAATAGCACATCATTAAAAATATTTTATTACTTTTATCTTATGTGTATGATTGTATTGCCTACGTGCATGTAAGTGCACCCATGTCATACAATGCTCATAGAGGTCAGAAGAGGGTGTCAGGTCCCCTGGAACTGGAGTTTTGATGGCCATGTGGGTGCTAAGAACCAAATCCAGGTCCTCTCTCTGCAAGAGTAGCCAGTGCTCTTAACTGCTGAGCTGTCTGTGCAGCCCCAGCACATCAATTTTTAATGTAATTTTTTCAGTTATTATTTATTTTTGTTTTACATGTATGAGTGTATTGTCTGCATATGTATAAATGTACCTGTGTTGTGCAATACCTGAAGAGGTCAGAAGAAAGCATTGGCTCCCCTGGAAGTGGAGTTACAGATGGTTGTTAGCTACTGTATGGGTGCTGAGAATCAAACCTGGGTCCTCTACAAGAACAGCCAGTGCTCTTAACCACTGAGCCATCTCTCCAGCCCTAATGTAATATTTTAATTCTTTGAGAATTTCATACATAAATACAATGCATTTTTAATATAGTCACCCTTTACCCCCAACTCCTTGTCTAATTTTTTTTTTTAATCTCTAGAAGTTCAATTAGGTACCTTACATTTTCTGTAGGGAACAGGAGAAGATACACTGGGGCTATAGAAGAATAATAGAAAGATAGAAAATGCTGGAAAATTTCTTGATGCGCTGGGAATGGGAAAGGTCCAGTGTCAAGGACTGGTTGGAACAAATCTAAAAAGAGATAAACAATTATTAAAGTGACATGCATGAGAAAATATGCTCTATTATTTTTTAATGTAATATTTTTATTCCTTGAGAATATCATACATGAATACAACATATTTTAAGTGTATTCACCCTTCACCTCCTACTCCAACTTCCACAAATCCTTGTCTAATGTTCTGTTTCTTTGCAATCTCTAGAATTCCAATAGGTCCTTTACATTTCCTGTAGGCCTAATACAGGTGAAGGTATACCTGGACTGTAGAAGAGTAATAGAAAAATGATGAATAACTTCTTGGTGCCTGGTAGTGGGAAGGATCCAACCTTGGGGCCTGGGTGCCCAGGACCACGTGTGGAGTCAAGACCATAACTGGCCATCAAGGGAGGTGGGAAGTCCTTTCTTGAGAATCATTCGTCCCAAGACTAGAATCTGAAAATGACAGAAACCTCCCCTGTCCCCTGCATAAGCCCAAGACAGAGGCAGAGCCACTGCCATGCACAACCTGGGACCTCAGGGGAAGGGGTTGTGGGATGCAGCTACTCAGAGAAGGCTAATACTGCTGCCTGTGTTCTCCAATCTGCTCCACCATCAGCCCACTACTGGATCACTGTGAAACCATGGCTCATGGTTGGGGACCACAGCTCCAGGCTCATGGAGAGGACCACAGCTTGAGTTCATGGGAAGGGACTACAGCTCCAGGTTCATGGAAAGGGATTACAGTTCCAGTTCACAGGAGGGAACCACAGCTCCAGTTCATAGGAGGGGACTAGAACTCTGACCCACAGCTCCAGGTTTACAGGAAGGGACCACATACATCTTTTTTTTTTACATTTTAATGAGATGTAGTATAATTGGGGGCTGTAGAGATAGCTCAGCAGGTAAGAGCACAGTATTGCTCTTCCAGGGGACCCAGCACCCTCATTGGGCAGTTCGCAACAGACAAACTCCAGCTCCAGGGCAGGATGCAACATCTCTGGACTTTCTAGGCACCCGCATTCACATGCACATACACAGACACATACACACAATTAATTAAAAATAAAATAAAACCTTTAACAAAGATTTAGCATAGTTAACAGAATAAGTATGTTGATATATTTATCTAAAAAAGACTGAATGCAATTTTTTGCCTTATTTTTCCTTTTATTACAAAAGGCAATTTTAACTAGGTGTGGTGGCAGAGGCAGGTAGATCTCTGTGAGTTCAAGGCCAGCCTGGTCTACATAGTGAGTTCCAGGCTAGCTGGGGCTACAGTGAGACACCCGGTCTCAAAAAGACCAAAAAAAAAAAAAAATTTAGGAATAGCAAAATATCCCACTGATAAATGGATAACTAAAATGTGGTATATCCATACAATGGAATATTATTTGACAATAAGAAGATGTAAGGTACTAGCATATCACAATATGAATGGTACATATAATTAGACATACAAAGTGAAAGCAGTCCTTTACTAATGACCATGTGCTATGTGATTCCATTCATATGATATGTCCAGAATTGCTAATCTATAGAGACAGAAAGTAAATGAGTCATTGTGTAGGGCTGGGGAAAGGGAGAGAAGCAGGTTAGAAAATGGGAGCTGCTAGAGGGAGGGTGTGATGAACAGACAGAAGTGCCATTATTGCATAACTGAGTGTGTTAAAAACTGCTGGTTGTCTTCTTTGGGTGCATTATATGATTATATTGTTTGAAAGCCATTAAATTGTTTTTGAATTAAGCAATTGAAAAGATTTCTTAATTTCAGAAATATAAAAGAAAAAAATCTGTAATTTACTTTGAATTGAATTCTCCCTAACCTAAAATGAGTGGGCAACAGCTCCACTTCTCAGAGCAGTAGCTCTCAAATGTGGTTTACACAGGGCACCTGTGGGGCTGCACAGTGTGGTTCAGAGTCCTGTCCTGCAGATCCTAGTTAGGAAGCTGGGGAGGGCCTCCAGACTGTGGTAGACATTTTCTCAGAATACTCTTTTGACCTATTGACTCAGCCTCTGTTTTCATTTTTTTGCTTCAGCATTCTGATTTTTACAAAATTACATTTATTTATTTTGTGCGTATGTGTATGTGTGTAGACACATGTGTGTTGGTCAGAGGACAACTTGTAGGAGTTGGTTGTTTCCTTCCACCATGTGGGACCCAGAGATTGAACTTAGGTCATCAGGCTTTTGGGGCAAGCACCTTCACCAACTAAGCCATCTTGCCAGCCCTGGCTTGCTGGTTTTGTTTTGTTTTTGAGACAGAGTCTCATTCTGTTGCCTGGGTTGACTTGGCACTCACTATATGGCCCAAGTTGATCTTGAACTTTAGGCAATCATCCTGCCTCCGCCTCTTGAGTGCTGAGATTAAGCATCAACCACCGTACCCAGCTTGGCTGGCTATCTTACCAGTAGTGCTGTATATGTAGTAACTAATGGTTTGGAGTTTGGAGTGGTAGAATCACTTCCATATTGACCAGGCAGCTGGAGACAGAGAAGGGAAGTTCTTTGGTGAGAGTCTCGAAGGTGCCACAAGTAGGAGCTAGTTAGAGTCCAGGCTTCCTTCCACTTGTTCTCGGCTGAGTACTCTCTCCACTTAATCACACCTCCATCAGCTTAGATGCTGCACACTTTTTAGTAGCTTTATCTGTTCATTGGCTGTGTGACTAAGCAAATTACTTCTCTTATTTTCATTAAAAAATTATGCTTATTTATTTTTTGCATTTGTATATGTGTATGTGTGTGTACACATGGATTATAGAGTGCGTGTGTAGGTCTGAGGCTATCATGTGGGAATCACTTCTCTCCTTCCACTGTGTGGGTCATGGAGATTGATCTCAGGTTGTCAGGCTTTGAAGTAAGTGCATTTACCAACTGAGCCATCTCTTAGTTTCTTAATCAGAAAGGACTAGAGTAAGACTCATGTACTTGGTAGAATTTAATGAGGACTTACAGTATCATACATGTGAATCCTAGCATAGTATCTGGCACATAGCACATGCTCAGTAAAGTTTCACTATTATTTCTTTCCTTTTTTTGGTCTTTTTGAGACATGGTCTCCCTGTAGCCCCAGCTGGTCTGGAACTGGCTATAACATGCACCACATGACTGGCTACAGTGTTATTTCTAACAATAGGCTTTTAGATACTGCTGCCTTAACAGCCTTGAGCCATGAAATATTTTTAAGTGAGAAGTTAAAATACACATTTTCTCAATATGTCTACATTGTAATTTTCTAGCTAGAGTTCAAGTAAAACTCAGGACAGATTATCAAATTTGATCAGAGGATGGAGCCTCTCACTGGTTTCCAAAGACATGATAAACTGGCTCATAGACTAGAACAAGTGTGACTCCAATGCATCTGTGTAATATAAAATCACTATAAGCATCTGTATCCATAAAACATCCTGTAGAATAAGATTGATGAATGTTGTTAGTTTTCATATTGTTGACTTTTGTCATCTGCTAGTAAAAGTAGAGAAGATGCCACACTTTAAGGCTTTTTGGTGAAATGCTCTTCATTACCTGAGGTATATCTGTGACTTGAGAAAGGCAGGTGTTTGTGGCTCTTGATCGCTGATGCTTCATTTTGCCTGTGGAATCTCAAGGTAACCTGGCAACCTGGTTTGAGAACTGGTGGTTCTTGGGCAGAGGATGAGTGTAGAGATGGGTCTAGCCAATTTCTTTCTTGGCAGGGCTAAGTAAGTTTCCTGTTCAAATCTTACTATTGAAGTTATTGTGACAAAATGAGTTGTAAAGAATTATTTTTGTTTTTAAATAAAGTAATATAGAAATACAGAGGTAGAGAAACAAGATGTTTGCCCAGTAACCCTAAATAATTTATAGGCATTTGTTCTATTTACTTTCTATTGCTGAGATAAAAACACTAACCAAAACCAGCATGAGTAGGAAAAGGGTTTATTTGGCTTATAATAGCACAGTCCATCCTCAAGGAAAACTAAGGCAGAAACCTGAAGCACAGACAGTGGAGGAATGCTGCTTACTGGCTTGTTCTCAGCCAGTACTCAGCCTGTACTCAGCCTGCTTTCATACACAACACAGGACCATCTGCCCAGCGGTGGCACTGGTGACCCACAGTGGGCTTGGCCCTCCAACATCACTCAATCAAGAAAATGCCCCACAGACATGGCCACAGTCCAATTCAGTGGACATAATTTCTCAGTTGAGGTTCCATCTACCCAGGTATGTCAACCTGACAACTGAAGCTATCCAGCACATTTATATTTATACATGTTTCTTTTTTTAAAAAATTGTTTTAAAATTTATTTTGTGTGTATGAGTGCATTGCCTGCATGCACCTGTGTCCTACAGTACCCGAGGAGATCAAAAGAGGGTGTTAGATCCCCTGGAACTAGAATTATGGATGGTTGTTAGCTGCCATATGGGTGCTGGTAATTGAACCCATGTCCTCTACAAGAGCAGCCAGTGCTCTTAACCACTGAGTCATCTCTCCAGCCCCTCCACTTTTATTTTTTGAGACTGGGTTTCTTACTGAATCTGAAGTTCATTGATTAGGCTAGACTGGATGGCCAGTGAGCTTCAGGAACCCATCTTTTTCGATCCTTACCTCCACACATCTGCTTACACCAAGGCTGACATTATAGGCACATGCCTCCATACCTGGTTTTTTAAGTGGGTTCTGGGGCTCTGAACTCAGGACTCTGAACTGAGCCATCTCCCAGCTCCTTATTATTCAGACTTTCTTCGTATTAATTTTTTGTCTGATTTAAATATTTCTGATTGCTTTTTGGCCTTTTGGCTAACCTCAAATAAGTATCTATTCTTAAAAAAAAAAAAACAAAAAACCCCACAACACTGGAGTTGGTCGTGATGGTACACATCTTTAATCCCAGCTCTCAGGAGACAGGCAGGTGGATCTCTGTGAGATCGAGTCCAGCTTGTACTATAAAACAAGTTCCAGGCCAGCTGGGGCTACAGGGATACAGGGAGACTCTGTCTGTCTGTCTGCTTCTCTCTCTCTCTCTCTCTCTCTCTCTCTCTCTCTCTCTCTCGCGCGCGCACACACACACACACAAAACATGAAAGGAAAAAAAAAAGAAAAAAACGGGGCTAGACAGATGGATCAGTGGTTAAGAGAGCTTGCTGCTCCTTCAGAGAACCAGACCTCAGTTCCCAGCACCCACATGCCACGTGGTAGCTAATAACCACCTATAACTCCAGTTCCAGGGGATCCAATGCCCTCTTCTGGCCTCCAAGGACACCTCCCCCTCCCCTACACACACACACACACACACACACACACACACACACACACAAACGAGGGGGGGAGGGAGGGAGAGAGAGAGAGAGAGACAGAGAGAGAGAGACAGAGAATGACAGTAAATGCTGATGAGGTTGTGGGGAAAGAGGAACTCTGTCCACTGTTGGCAAGGGGTGTGAACTAGCTTGACTACTGTGGAAATCAATATGGAACTTCCTAAAAAGAAAAAAGCTAACTAAGAATAGAACTGCCCTATGACCCTGCTGTTGTCCCTCAGGCATATTCTCAAGAAACTCTATAGCCTACTGTGGAGATACTTGTACATCTCTGATTATTTCTGCATTATTCACAGTAGCAAAGGAATTGAATATGCCTAGATGTTCATCAGCAGAAGAATGGACAGTGAAAATGTGGTACATACACACAAAGAAATTTCAACTCATCTGTTAAGAAAAATGAAATTATGAAAGCTGCATGAAAATGGATGCAAGTGGAAAGTGTTATATTAAATGAGATGACCTGTCACAGAAAGACAAAAACTGCTGTCTCTTTCATATATGAACCCTAACTTTAATATTGTATGTATGTAAATAAGGAGATGTGAGAATAGAAACAGCTTATGAAACTACATAGGGGGCTGAGGGGGGGGCAGAAGGTCACAGGTGAGTTGAAAGAAGAAAGGAGGCTCCTGAGGGTGGGAGGGAGAAAGGGGGAGGGAATAACAAAAACAAATTTTGCTTAAAAAATACCATATGGAACCCATATGTAGAATACCATATGGAATTATTTGTAAGCTAATCAAACATATAGAGAGACAGAGAAACAGAGAGAGAGAGAGAGAGAGAGAGAGAGAGAGAGAAACCTCAGGCTGGAGCTCCCTCTCCCAAACACAAGCTATGCCTGGCAAGGGACCAAGATTTCTTGGTGAGGACATTGCAATTTTCAGATGTTTTTATCTTTACTCCCTAACTGAACAGAAGGAGGATTGACAGCAAATCCTATACATAGAATTAGAAACTCAGTAAACATCCTATTACAGAACCAACAAAAGCACTGTAGGTTACTGAGTAATAAATAAAATAAAAATTTCCCTTTGTGAACCACAATTTCTGGCTTATAGTTGTTTTTTTTTTTAATGTTTCTTGCCTCTGTAAATACTGTTCTCTTTTAAACCCTTTTTCCCATTGTGTTAGCATTATTGCTAGCTCTCTTCTGATTTGTTATTGTTCTGGCATGGTAGTTCACCCTTTTAAGCGTTCTGTCTTTTGTTTTAGGTATATTTGTAGTGGCTAGCATGTTGTAAAGGGTATCTTTAAAAAAATTATCCTACCCCAGAGCCTCCCTCTTACTAGGCATATTTCAGTTGTTTACGTTTATTATGATTTTAGACTAATTTCTGTCTTTGTATTAATTGTCCTGTTTTGTCCCATACCCCCCCACACCCCCCCCCCCCCCCCGCCCAGCTCATTTGGGAGTGTCAGGCACATTTCTGCATAGGACCATTCTGCTGACACAGTGAAGCTGGCTCCCTTAAGGCTCTGCTGTCTCTGGTTGGACACAGCGCCTACCATTCATTCCATTTGTCTGACCCATGAGAATAGGATCCTGGCCCAAAGAGCCTTCAGATAATCTGAGTATCAGGCAGATTTGGATTCATTTGAACTGTGTTTTATGGACTTCTCTACCTTGTAACACACCTCAGACCCTTGTTACAGTTAGAGTTATTGATTACTGGATAATCTATCTACTTAATGTAGAGTCACAGTTTCCTGAAGCACAAAAACATACCACAATTTTAGCTTTTTTTTAAAATTAAATTGGAGGATAAGTGGGTCTTTCCATTCGCATAATATAGAAGCAACAGTGTTAAATTTTTTATTTTATTTTCTTCAAATAATTACTTAAGCTCTCCTATACCTTTTCGTGTGCTCTATAAGAGGCAGTTCTGTTAAGCATGCCTTTACACCTTTTCATCAACAGTGTCACTAACTGGAAAAGCCAGAAGGCACTGAAGCACAGAGAATGAGTGGTTGGACGAGAGATCCAGTGCCCAGTTACTAAGAGACGAATGCTTTAGTTGTCATTTATCAGTGTTCATGAAATGGGCTTGCTTTCTGAGGTGGTCTTTATGTTGTGCTCATGATGGCTTGGGTTGAGTCACCTGTGGAATTGAGATATGCACTTGGCTTTGAGAGAAAACTGGATGGGAACGTGAACCTTTCAGAGCTGTAGACAGTTGTTAGTGAAACCTGTGATTGAAAAGTAGTTCTTATGGTTCCTTGTCTGAATTCTGAATCCAAGAATTGAGAGCATCATCACTCACAGTGAACTTTTTTCAATAGATAAGGGGAAAAGCAGGAATGGTAATTTCAGACTAAATCAAGGCAAAGCCCCCCAAATAGGGTTTTTACTTTTAAAATATTTTATCTTTTAATCACAGTTCGTATTTAACTATTTAGTTCCTTAGCTTCCAAAATAGAAATTATAATTTTATGCAGTATTGAACCTTAATTAATGGCTGCTAACCAAATGCGTTAAGCATTTAGATGAAGATCACTTGAGTTCAAAGTACTATAGTAATAACATTTTAAATAAGTAGTTCCTGGAGAAATGACTAACCTACTATCATTGACTTACATATCATGATTATTTTGGCTATTTAGTAAAGTCGGGCCATGTTTGTTCTTTGTTGGGGATTATCAGTCTCACCTGTGGAATTCTTGAGATCTTTTCTTTTATTCAGTATTCAGTGAAATATCTGCCTACTTAGTAGTCTGATGGGCATTTTTAGAGTACTTGGCATGAGCTAGACATTGTGCTGGGAACAGGAGACAGAGCTATACTTGAAGGTGAACAGAATCATTATCTAGAAGTAAGGAAAGTGAACTCTTTGCTCACAGATGGCTTACTTTCCATGCTCCTTCTCTAAGTGTACTCTGACAGAACATGTCATCTTAGATTTACATAGCACTTCCATGTAAACTGTATTAGCTCATGCTCACAACAATATTTGGTTCCTGGAACCAATGAGATGGCTCTTTGGGTAAAGCCACTTGCCTCTAAGCCAGATGTCCTTAGTTCAATCCCCAGAATCCACATGGTGAAAGGAAGGACTGATTCCCATAGATAGTCCTCTGACCTCCACATGCCTGCATTGGTATGAACATTTGTACATAAATACACATACACACACAGACACTATAAAAAAGGTTTCATAAAGACTTGGTTCCTTTGACTTATACCAATACTAATGATGTTTCAAGTTTCAAAGTATCTTAGGCCCTCTGTCCTTGTTACTCTTCAGGTCTCTAGGCTGTAAATGTGCTTCAGATTCCAACTTTGGCCTTTCTGTTATGCCTGTAACCTGTCCACAGACTCGTATCGAAAGCATTGTTATCTTTCCTTTAGACTATACTGTTTAGTATGGTAGCCACTTCCTGCATGTACCTTTTACAATTCAAATTAGATAAAAATTCCCTTCATTCAAAGGCCACTTGTGTCTAGTGAATACATCATTAATATAGAGCATGTCATCCTAGAAAGTTCTAGACAATGCTGCAGTTTAGAATAAAGTACATTATCCAGCTTTATGTACATTTATTCATTTAGATGGGTTCTGACCATCAAATATGCATTAAGTTAATTTATATTTTATGTGTATGAATATTTTGCCTGAATGTATGTAAGTGCACTCATGTCATTCAGTGCCTGAGGAGGGCAAGAGAGGGGATCAGATCTCCTGGAATTGGAGGGAAAGATGGTTGTTAGCTGCCATGTTGGTGCTGGGAACTGAACCACATGAAAGCCCAGAGCCAGGTATGTCTGTAACCTCAGTGCTTGGTGGAGTGGGGTAGGAGGGAGAGACAGACAGATTCCTAGAGTTCATTGGCAAGCCAAACTAGCCAGTCATTGAGCTGGTTGATCCAGATTCTATGAGAGACTGTCTGAAAAAATATGGTCAAGAATGACTAGGCAAAACACTCAATGCCAACCTCTGGCCTCCATACACACAGGTACACATACCACTTACACACAAAAAAACCATGAAAAAGAGCTCAGGAAATTACCATGTTATCAGCAAAAATAAACATGTTCAATGTTTATCTTCACTGTCTAGATAACCTAAATGAAATAGCCAAGTTTGTGATACTGAAAAATAAGTATCAGTGGGATCCAACCATCTAGGGAGGCCCAGATTTTCTTTAACCTTATTGCCATGTCTTGCTCTACTACTTGTTTTCTTTGAGTCACTTGGTGGTTATTTGGTGATGGGCGTGTCTGGAGCAAGCACTGTTCATATTAAGTTTGTGACTTAGTGTCAGATATTTCTGACTAAAATGAGTCTTTGTGGGAAATAGAAATTACATTGCATCTCACTCTCCACATCCATTTGTAGTGGTTGCTACTGTGACTTCCCTTGTGATCTCAGGGGCAGGTTGGGCTCCTGGGCACATCCTTTCATCCAAGAATAGCTACCACTTCCCCTTATACCCCATCGCATATGGCATTTCCTCACGTGACCCAGAGTTACTTGAAAATTCTTCAGAGTACCTCATTTTTAAGAACAGTGGTGCCTTTGCAAGAGAGTGATATAGTAACACTGGCTCTTTACAAAAACCGTGTTCTGGGCAGCTGGGAGCCACTTAATCCTGTCTCTTCAAACCTCTAGTACTTCCCCCGCTCCTTCCTCACTCTCAGCTGCAATCCAGTTTCCTCATTCAGGAAAACCAAGCAACCCAAGGAGAACTTCCACATTTCCCACCATCTAGTTCACTGCCAGCATCTGTACAAATACCTTATGAGGGGCATCATCTCCTCATCCAGGCTATGATCTGGGTGGAAAACAGCAGAAGAGTAAGGAACCAAGAGAAGCAAGTAGTTTGAACTAAACAGGAGGACATGGGCAGTGGGTCATATGCTGTCACAGAGGACTTCAAAGACTCGATGATTCAAGGCAACAGTGGCTCTGCTCGGGGTTCTGCACAGAACAGCAGAGTGAGATACAACTGAACCTCCCGAATGCTGGGGCTGATGCTTGAGTAGAGGTGTTGATTCTTGGAACTTTTATCTTGTAGAAACTTTAGAAACCAAAGCAAATAACGGGGCTCAGGCCTTTTGAATGCTGCTCAGTGATAGCGCCTTCCTAAAAAAATTATGGTAGTCCCAATTATTTTGTTGTGATAAAATATGTATCACATTTCCCATCTTAGCTGTTTCAAGCATACACTTACATCCATGGCACTAATTCCATTTACAGTGATCTATCACCATCGCCACTGACAGTTTCCAAAACTTTTATGTCGTCCCACATTAAACTCTATACTCAATAAGCCCTAACTTCCCTACTAAACTCAGATGTTTCATTTAAGTGGAATTATATCTTTTTGTGCCTGATTTGATTTAGCATAATGTTTTTAAGGTTCATCCATGATATAGTATGGTTCAGAATTTCATCCCTTTAGCCACACATCATTGTATAGATATTCTCAATCAGTTTGTTTGTGACAGGGTCTCATATAGCCCAGGCTGGCCTTGAACTCACTATGTAGCCAAGCACGGCCTCAAACTCCTGATCCTTCTGCCTCAGTGTCCCAAGTGCTGGGATTATAGGCATGTGCTACCCATGTTATAACTCCCAATAATTTTTAACTCCCTCTTTTTCTCTGCTTTACTCAGATTTGATTGTCTTTGTTTTTTTTTTTTCTTCTCTTTCTAGAAGTTCTTAAAATCTGACTTTTTTTTTTAAATTGAAGGTGAGAACCAGTTCCAAAATTAAATGTTTCTTGCAAGTTCCCATGATGCCAAGAGGTTTTTTTAGATTCAGCTGGTTGCTGATGTAATTCTTTTTCATTCTTACTGAAGTATAATTTATTCCAATACTTACTTTAAAAAATAACTGTACTTAACCTTTCTCTTTATCAAAACTGAAAATATTATAAACCCAAGTTTAAAACTGAAAATATTATTGTCCATGTTTCTTCATGTTTTAGTTCTGCATTTTATTAGTCATTAATTTATTCGTTGTAATTAATACTAATTAATTCGGGTACACCTGTGTATCACATCCTGAGTATGCTTGAACTTTGAGCAGCTGGTCTAAGGTTATACCTCACATAATCGACAGACTCCCATCTCATGATGCTTGATTCAGTATCCTCCTCACAGTGGAAATAGCTAGTTCTGTTATTTTCCAACAACCTGAGAGCCAGTTGTGGTGGCAAATACCTGTAATCCCAATACTTGGGAGACCGAGGCAGGACATTATTGCAAGTTCAAGGCTGACCTGGGGTACAGAGTGAGTACCCCAGAGTATTACAAAGGTAAGGCAGGAAAGGCACTGCCTGAAAAAAAAAAATCAACCTTAGGTATAATTTAAATGTAATAAACACTGATAATTTAAATATTTAATTTGATGGGTTTAAACAAATCTGTATACTTGAATAACCATCATACAAATAATTTCTTCACCCCAGAAATTTACCTTTGCAGTCAACTCTCCTACCCCCAGCCCAGATTTCGCATACGTGTACTCATTCAGAATGTGCTTTTTTGGCTGCCCTTTTGGTGGTGGAGGGGAGGGGCTCAGCAAAGAATTTTTGTGATTCATCTGTACTAGTAATATGTTCATGTGCACTAGTCATGTGTTCTTATTGCCAGTTACCATTCCATTTTCTGACTGCATTGTGGTTTTTCCATCCAGTCTTTTGTTGAACAGTTGGATTGCTTACAGTTTGGGGCTATTGCAAATAAAGCTACTATGAACATTTATGCTTGAGTTTTTAAGAATGTGTGTGTGTGTGTATGTGTAATATGTGTGCTTGTGTGTATGTATGGGTGCACATTTGTGTGAGTAGAGGCACACACATGTCACAGTATGTAGCAGAGATCAGAGGACAGCCTTGGGTATTGGTTCTTGCCTTCCACTTTGTTTGAGATAGCATTCCCTTGTTCACAGCTGCATTTGCCACGCTAACTGGCCTGCAAGCTTCCATGGATTCTCTTCCTCCTACCTTGCTGTAGGAGCACTGGAGTCACAGGTGTACCACTACTGTTTCTGGCTTTATGTGGGCTCTTAGGGTTCAAACTCAGTCCTGATACTTGCAGAGCAAGTTCTTTACCCACTAAGCCATGCCCCCAGTTCATCTGAGTCTTTTTGAGGACATATATTTTACTTCCCTTGGGTAAATAATTAGAAATGTGATTGGTGCTTCTTGTGATAATTATATGTTTGACTTTTATGAGAAGCTTCTAGACATTTCACAGTATAGCTATATTTTATATTCATACCAGCAAATACCAAAGTTCTTATTTTGTCCTCCCCAGTACTTAGATTTAAAGGCTGAGAAGAGGTGGGATTTGTCAGACAAAATGCTGGACTGGGGATGCTTTTGAGCAGAGGGCGTCATGAATAAAGAAGGAAACGCACAGCATTGTGAAAGTGATTGAAGTGATGTGCTCAGGAGCTGAGAGCCAAGGCCAGATTTGCAAAAAGCTTAGAATGGCATGTGAATGAATTTATGATATGCTGATCTAGACAGTCCTCAGTTAATGTCGGTAATAGAGTAGCTGTCATGAATGTGCTTATTTACCTTTTTATCACTTAACCAAAGCAACTGGACCAGAAATGTGGCTTAGTTGGTAGAAGGCACGAAGCTCCAGGCATTGCGTCCAGTGCCCAGCCCCTCACTAAAACAAAGCAGTGGCCAAGACTGCCTCAGGGAAAGTGTTTGCTTGTTTTGTCTTTTTAGAAATTACTATTTGAAGATCTAATTGGTCATCTGTCTTTAGAAACTCTGACTCCTTGTCCCTGCATTGTCTCCAACTTTCCTTTCCACTTTCAGTCACCATTTCCATAGATATATATTTGTTGTCTTTCAAAAAACAAACCACTTTCCTTTCTCTAGTCCACTGCCAGCCACTCCCAAGTATTTCCCTTTCTCTCGATAGAAATTTCTGTGCCTGCTAGGTATACATATTGCTGTTTATCACCCAGACTGCCCTGGCTGAAGTCCCCAACAGCCCTCATCAGGCTTCCTCTTACCTTTTGCCGACATTCAGTACATACAACTGCCTTCTTGAAATATTATCCCTTTGATTTTTGTGGTTCCACAGTCTTTTTTTTTTTTTTGAGACAGGGTCTCCCTATAGCCCCAACTGGCCTTGAGCTCACAGAGACTCCTCCTCTGCCTCCAAAGTGCCAGGATTAAATGCATGTGCCACCATACTCAACTGGATAGTCTTTTTCACAATTTGATCTTTCCTGCCCTTCCTCAGTACTGTTGCTTCTTTACAGCCTAGGCCTTGTTTTTTTCATTCTTTTCCTTTCTGTATCACAAAATGCCACCACAGTCTCTTTAGTACAAACTAAAACCAGGAACCACTTGGAATCCCTCTTCCTACATTTTGAGCCTTGAAAAGTCCTATTCTGTTTTCATTCAATTCTTTCTTTCTACCCACTATTGCTCTCCCCTAGTCCATCATCTCCAGCTTAGACCCTGCTATTGTAGTCTCCTACCTTCTAGCATCTGCTCTGGCCCTTTTCTTTTCTATACTTCATAATTGTCCTAACAGTTGGCTTAAGCATCTGCCATGATGACATCAGCCTGAATTCCTGATGGGAGCTTAATCCTGATGGGAGCTATCTACTTACCAACCTCAGAAGGGCTGTGCAAGTCAGTGAGCTCTGATTCCTCATCTGTTAACCATCCCTGAGCTTAGAGCCTCCAGCTTAGGTGATTTTGTTCTCGTTTTCATGATTCTGAGTCTTACTAGACATCCACACTTGATGCTTTCACTATGAGATTCATCACAGAACTCCTCTGGAGCTCACTTTGATGCTGGTTAGGGTAATTCTGATTGCATGATTCTGTAATCATCTTTCAGGTATGTTTAAATGCCCCGTGGTCATGAATGTAAATTAGGAATCTGACAAAGTCAGAGACACTCTCCAGTTCCGTTCATAGAGTGTGTAGCCCCTATAGGAGCTGCTGCTGCAGATCAGATAGAAGTGATGAGCAGGCTGAAAAGGAACAGGGATGGTAGACTCAGTGACAAAAGCAGGAATGAATGTGGGCGTAACAGTTGAAGAAGGAAACTTGACTGTTGCATATAAAAACACAGTTGAAGCCAGAGGAGCCTCCTGGAGATCAGGCAGCAGCGCTGGACAGAGGGAAAAAACAGGGGAGGAAAAGGCAAACTGACAATGACCTGGGAGTGTTGGTTATGGTGGAGACAGAGCTAAAGTTAATGTGTCGTGACACTCTGAATGTACTGGGCAAACACCTCACTACAGCAACTAGCAGTAGTAAGTCCACAGTTTCTATTATAAAAAGAGAGAGGACTACCATAGGGTATTAATTACTTTTCTGTTGCTGTGATAAAACATCATGACCGAGACAACTTCCTTACAGAAAGTTTATTTGGCTTGTGATCCAGAGGATGAGTCCCTCATGGCCAGGGAGGCATGGCAGGAGTCAGCTGGAGCAGGAAGCTGAGGACTCACATCTTGAAGCAGGCACAGGAAGCAGAGAGAGACAAACTGGACGTGGATCAAAGCTATGAACTCTCTCAGTTCACCCCCCAGTGACGTGCTTCTTCCAGCAAGGCCACACTTCTAAAGGTTCTATGACTTTCACAAACAGCACCACCAGCTGGGGACCTGGTGTTCAAATACTTGAGCCCGTGGGGACATTTCTTCAAACCACCACACACAGGAATCTGAGTTTGTCATAGAAAATGGCAGGAAGGAGACTATAGAAAATAGTCTGCAGACATAAAGCTGCCTGGGAAGCTGGAATGACAACTTCCAACACCGTGTCCCATTCCTGCCACTTGTTCCTTCCACACCCACCCCTTGTTGTATGAGAACTACTAGATCTGACTTCTGTATTGGGTCTCAGAATTGATCTTGTTTTTGGTTTAATTTTGTTTGCTTTTTAAAGACAGTTTTCAAAAGTTCTTAAAGGCAAGGGCGACGTCTGTAAATTTTACTAATCCCAGCTTTACGTTGTTTAAGCTACTAAACAGAACTGCACCTCTTTTTTGATAGCTGTTTTTTTGTTGGTGAGTTTTTTTTTTTTTTTTTGGACAGGGTTTCCCTGTAGCCCCAACTGGCCTGGAACTCATTATGTAGACCAGGCTGGCCTCAAACTCACAGCAATCTGCCTGTCTTTGTCTCCCAAGTGCTGGTATTAAAGGCCTGTGACACTATACCCAGCTGTGATGGCTAATCCTGGGTATAAACTTGACTGGATCTGGGATTAACTGAAATGAAAGAGATCTTCTTGACTGGATCATCTGAAGCTGGAAGACACACCCTAAATGTGGGTATTACCTTCTGATGGCAGCCCTTATAAAAGATCAAGGCAGAGGAGAACACCAGGCTTCTTGCTGCTTACCTTCTCTCTTGCTGGTGAGTTCGTCTTGCTGCTGTAGAGTGAAGACTGGTCAGACTTTCAGCGCCAGATTGGGACTACTGAGACATCCAGCCTCGTGGACTGAGTGACTATGGATTCTCAGCCTCTCCAGTGTGGTGCAGCCATTGTTGGACTACTCGGACTCTATCCTGTGAGCTAAGCTGATAAATCTCTATACATATATATTCATTCTACCGGTTCTGTTTCTTTGGAGAACCCTGACTAATACATGAGCCCTAGAACTGCACAGATTTTTAAGCGTTACTTCTTTGTTTCTCTGCCAGATGTGGCAAGATTATTGTTAGAAATGGAAATTTGAGTAGCTGAGGAGATGGGTCGGTTAGTAAAGTGCCTATTCTTGCAAACACCCAGTAAAAACCAAGCACAGTAATCTCAGCACTGGAGAGGTGGAGACAGGAGGATCTCTAGCTTTTACTGGTCAGCTAGTATAGGTGAATTAGTGAGCTCCAGGTTCAGTGAGACCCAGTCTCAGAAAATAAGATAGAGGGCTGCCGTGATGGCTGAGTGAGTAAAAGTACTTGCTACACAAGCCTGATGAACTGAGTTATATCCTTGGAATCCCTGGTGAAAGCAGAGAAAACTGACTTGGAAAGGTGTGCTCTAACCTCTGCAAGTACATCTTGTATGCATGTGCCCGCACTTACACACACACACACACACACACACATGCACAATACTAATAAAAATTAAATTTTTTTTAAAAGGTGGAGAGTGATTGAGGAAGACCCCTGACATCAGTCTCTGGCCTGCACACATACATATGCATATGCAAGTATTTATACACACAAATTGAAGTCATGTTTGAAAGCCATTGGACTTCTAAGTGATACATCTAAAAGACATTATTGAGGCATAAGTGCTGTTGTTTTTTTTTTCTCTGTTTGGATTTTACACCAGTGTTTAAACTTAATTGGGTGTCAGTATGAGGTGGTTAAAGATGGCTTTTGGTGGGGGGTGTGGTTTTGCTGTAAAGAGAGTTTAAAGCTCTGCTAAATGTTGGTGACGGTAGTCATCTGAGCCTGTTCATTCTGGCCTACTCTACTCTCTCTGCAACAGTTTAGTGTTGAAGGTGGTTTGGAAAGCCTGCATGCAAGTTTACCTGTTCCTTCCTGTTCCCCTTCCCCTCTCCTCCCCTCTCTTTCAGCTCCCCCTCCTCCTCTCTTCTCTTCCCTAGCTCAACCTCTTCAGTATGTGTAACCTGTAACTGATTTGTACTGCTGGAGCTGTGACTAGAGCCACAAAACAGAATCTGTATTTTTCTTACTGTATCAGCGTGGAATGGACATTAAATTTAAGTAAAACTTTAAAAAACATCAAATAATTAAATATATGCAGACCATGCTGCAGGATAGCTTCCTGATGAGTTGGTTCCCCAGGGAGGGTGAGCCTTGGAGAGGCAGGAGCAGGACAGTGCTCAGCAACGCCTGCCATTCATTGCCTCTTTGCTAAGAAAACAGCAAACAAACAAAAAATGTTGTTTTGGCCAATTTCTGATCTGTTCTTCACTATTATGTGTTTTAAGCTACCGTTTCAGTATTTATTTGAGTTAATAGACTTCATTACCCTTTTAGAACTCTTCCAGATTTACAGAATATTTGGATAGTACAGTTCCCACATATCCTCTCCTACTTCTCCTATAATGTCCTGCATTAGTGTGCTACATTTGCTATCACTGATGAACTGTGTTAGTGCAGTTATAGCTGAATAAATAATTAGCTTGACTCTTAACATTAGTTTTTAAACCAATGTTAATGTTTCCTAAAGGGTTCTTAGTCTCATTCATAACAGAATTTAAGAATGGCCCCAAAGGGAAGCTTTTAGGACAATTTTATTAGAATAAAAAAAAAAATTCTCAGGGCAGGCAAGCTGATTGTAGCAGCTGCCTCGAGGAGGAGCATGGTGGAGAGAAGGAAAGAAAGCTGTGAAGCCATGCAGGTTTAGAGCCTGCATTGGGGGTTAGACATGTGGCTGACTGGCAACCACATGGCTGGGAGAAGGAAGCTTTAGAGAAAAAGAAATGCAAGATGCTAGGGCAGCCCAAAGCATGAAAGAAAGCATGTTTAGAAAAGGGATATGAAGAAGAAAAGGAGAGAAAGGATAGACTTATAGACACCTACATGTGGCTGGGTCTAGGATCTGCACTAGGAGGTGGGATTCCAGGCAGGAAAAATTTACTGCCTCATTAATGCACTTGGCATTCCATCCATTTATTTAGCATAACTTAAAGTGAACCTGCCTTCCTAGGAATGGTCCTATGACCAGATAATTGACCAGTAAAACTGGAAAGGTGAATCTTCCAACAGATAGACTAGAGATTTTATAGTTTGAGTATACTCTGACGTTTTAAAAGTGAACCCAAACTCTGAGAGTTTGTTCCTTCAGATCTCTCACAGAACTCTGCTCCTGAGCCAAGCCTCACCCATACTCATTCAAGCAATTTCTCCAGCTTGAATTGGGGAACCACTAGCTTGGGTCTGCCCATATCAGAGCATCTTGTCCCTTGATTCCTCCCTAGGCCTAAGATATCTCATGTCCACAATGTCAAGCACACTTCTCAGTTCTCACTGCTTCTAGTGAGAATACTATTATTAATATGCTTTGAAATGCTAATTCAAGCATACCCATGTTCATTCACTATCTCGGGTAGAGGACATAGTGTGGTCCTGGGAGATCAAGGTCAGGTGCCTAGGTCACAAGAGTCCATGGCTCAGTGAACTTGTATGCATTGTAAACAGTAGCTTTGTGGTATAAGGTTGAGTAAAAAAACATTAGATCAGATTCTGTCTATATTGTAAGTCATTTCTACAGTGAGCCAGTATTGATGCTTTATAAGTAATTTGAAGTGCATAGTATAGTAGGGTTTACTTTCTGGGTTGGACATTGGGTTTTGACACATAGGTAATGGCTTGAGTTTCTCACACTGTGTCCTCTAGATAGACTACGTAATAAGAGTATGTTCACTGCCCTAAAGTCTTTCATCTTCCCCAGGTCCCTGGCAGTCATTGTTTTCTCAATCCATCATCTTCCTAGCTTTTATTTTTTTGGAATATCACACAGTTAGAATAGATGTGTAGTCTTTTCAGATTGCTTGCTTTCTCCTAGTAAAAGGTATTTACGTATGCTTCTGCCTTACCATTAAGGGCTTATATTTATGTACAGTTCTTTTGAACTCGGTAATTTTTTTTATTGCTAGGGATCAAGCCTATCCCACCCTAACTCAGTTCTTTTTGTCTGTGAATAATAATTCCAGTGTCATCTTGTGCTACAGATTATTCATTCATTTATTTACTGAAGGATATCTTGGTTAGTTTCATATTTGGGCAATTATGAGTAAAGTTGCTATAAATATTCATGACCTAATTTTTACATAGATGTACATTTTCAGCTTATTTTAGTACAGTTGCTGGATCATTTGGTAATAAAATTGTTTAGTTTTATAAGAAATTGTTAAACTGTGGGTGTGCCATAGTGGGTATCCCATTTTGCAATGCCAGCATCAATGAATAGGAGTTCCTGTTGATCAGAGTTCTGTGTGCTGTTACATACCTGTAGTCTCAGGAAGGAGGGTGACTTGAACCGAGGAGTTTGAGGCCAACTGGAGCATCATAGTAAGAGCCTAGCTCACCAAAAGAAAAGGAAAAAAGTGTTTCTGTTGTTATGCATCTTGTTAGCTTTTGTTGTTAGCTTTTGTACTAGCCCTTCTAGTAAAGGGGTGTGGTGCTATTGTATTTTAATAGAAAATCCTTTTTAAAAAAACATGATGTACAGCTTATGTTTATGTGCTTATTGCCATCCATTTATCTTGGGGGTGTCCACATACTTACCTGTGTTATAATTGAGTGGTTGGTTTTTTTACCAAGTTTTATGTGTTCTCTGTATATTTTAGACAGCGGTCCTTTATTGTGTGTGTTTTCTGTACCCATTTTCTCCAGTCTTTGGCTTAACATTTCATTCTCTGAATTTGTCTTGCACAAAAGTTTTTAATCCTAATGAAGTCCAGCTCAGCTTTTTGGATTATGATTTTGGTATTGTTCCTGAAGCATTATTGCCAAGTCAAGGTTATCTGGATTTTTTTTTTTTTCCTTTTGAATCCTGTATGAGCTGCTTAGGTCTGTGATTTCTTTTGAATTAATTTTTGGGGCTGGCTTAAGATCAGTATCTATATTCATACTTTTATATGTGGCTGTCCATTTGTTCCAGCTCCATTTGATAAGTTTTTATCCTTTTTCATTGTATTCCTTTTTCTCCTTTGTCAGAGGTCACCTATGTATGGATGTTCTGTTCGCTTCTATTAATCTCTTTCTTACTTTGCCAATACCACACTCTTTGGTTTGGTTTGTTTGTTCTGTAATTGTTTATTTTGTTTTCTTGAGATCACTGTGCAGCTCTGGCTATCCTAGAACTTGGTATGTAGACAAAACTGTCCTTGAACTCATAGAAGTCTGCCTACCTCTGCCTCTCCGTGCTGGGATTAAAGGCATGTGCCACCATGCCTCTCTCTACATTATATCATTTAAAAATAAAAATCTACTCAGATTGTCCTGCTCCACTAAACACTTAAGAGGCTCACATTGCTTTCCTTGATGAAGATCCAAGTCTTTTAAAAAATATATTTTATTACATTTTATGTGTATGAATATATTGCCTGCATAGATGTAAGTGAACCCATGTTGTGCAATGCCCATGGAGATCAAGAGGGCATTGAATCCCCTGGAACTGGAGTTAAGGGTAGTTGTTTTCTACCATGTGGGTATGGGAAACTGAACCCGGATCCTCTGCAAGAGCAGCCAGTGCTCTTAACATCTGAGCCATTTTTCTAGCCAAAAGATTCAAATCTCTACAATAGGCCTGTCTGAACTGTTCTGTGACTGTGCCACCCTAATCCTCTGTCCTAGCCCTTCCTCTAGACATTGTGGTATTAGAACCCTGTTTTACACCCCTCTCCTGCTTATCTCCTACTTATCTTCCAGGTCTTAGTTTAAAATGTACTTTGTTAATGGGACGCCCCAGGCTATGTTAGAGATCCCTGTGCTGCCATCCCATGGCACTCTTCTCTGCTGTATTATAGTGCTTGTATCATATGCTGTATTATAATAACAACCATGACTGTATAATGTAATGTATCTGTTTTATGGTAGGACAAGAACTGTGGGGAGGCCGAGGATCTTGACTTTTAGTTTCATTGTTCCATTGCTATTACCATGTGCATTTTACTCTTTTTGGGGGGGGGGATGCAGTCCTTTTATTATTTATTCATCCATTCATTCATTCATTATGACATGATCTTACTTTGCACCTCAGGTTGCTCTGGAACTCACAATCCACCTGCCTCTGCCTCTTAAGTCGTGAAATTATAGACATGCACCACCACATCTAGCTCTCAAGACCATCCTTATACAGGCAAAGAATAAACATGTGCCTTTTACTCTTAATAAATATCTGTTGAGTTATTTAAGTTATTCATAAGTTATTTAAGTTATTCATCTTATGATGAATGCTAGCTACATTAACTGATGGAAAATTAACACTTTTTAAAAAAATCTACGGTTTGCTAGCAGTGAGATTACAACATTTAGTATGTAGAGATTTAGCAGTTGACTCTTCTATAACATTTTTATGAGCAAGATGGAGATATGTATGATCAGTCTTTATAAAGTTAGGTTGTAATCCAGGTCAGCATGAGAAAAATGCCCTGGTGTTCTGAGGGCTCCTTAGTTAAGCCAGCTCTGCTCAACACTGAAATGAACATTCTGAAACTCAGAATGCCATCTGAATGGCTGTCTCTATGTGTCTAGGGATAATAGATAATAATGCATTAGATGGGTGATTGGAGATTTTAAATGAGTTTATTCAACTAAAAGGATTGATCAAGGACAAATTAAGTTTCCCAAATACATGTGTAAAACCCTTTACCAGGCCTGAAAAACATCTTTTAGAAGCTAAGAACAAAAGGCATAACTATATGATTTGAGTGACGCTACTACAGTTGACAGTAAACCCAAAGCATCAGCTTAAGGAGTTTTCCAGAAATCTGGAGTGAGTGTATTTATAAAAGCATGTTGTAAGGAACACAGGAAATATGCATTTTGAATGTTCTCAGATCGCTACACTGTTCATGGAGTAGGGTCTAATTCTGGATGCCACATTTTAGAATGGCATTGGAAAGCTGGGAGATAATGAAGTGTGCAGCTGTGAAGTGGTGAGATTCTGTAGTTCCATACTGACAGAGCTTTCTTACTTGACTAGGCATTTATTGTCCTGGACTCAAGTGATCCTTGAGTCTCTCGGATAGCTTGAATTACAGATATGCACTGCCATGCCCAGCTTCAGTTCTCCCCATCTTTAAAATGGGAATAACAGCTGCAGCACAGAATTGTTGTGTGTTACACAAGTGGGAGGAAATCCCATTTATGGGATTGGCAAGAGGGCTTGAAGGGTGGACTTTTTCTTCTCAATGTTTATGCAGGATAAGGGAAAATGTGGGGGAGGGGGCTTGTGAGATGGCTCCTCTGTTAAGTGTATGGCTCTTGGGAAGGACCTGAATTAGATTTCCAAGCACCCATGTTGTGTGCATCACAACCGCCTCTAACTCCAGCTCCAGGGGGATCCAATGCTTCTGGCCTGCACTCAATATGCACATACCCCCCAAACACA
Source organism: Nannospalax galili (assembly GCF_000622305.1). Lineage (NCBI taxonomy): Eukaryota > Metazoa > Chordata > Mammalia > Rodentia > Spalacidae > Nannospalax > Nannospalax galili. The sequence continues at coordinate 108,552 of NW_008328698.1, forward strand.
CATAGTCAGCAACAACAACAAAAAAGAAATCTTTTTTTCAAAGAGAGAGGATTTGGGCAATAGGACATGAGGTAAAAGCAGCAGTACCTGCTGTTTGCCAGGTGCTGAAGTGCTGGGCACTGCATGCAGCAACCTTGATGTAGATCATCTCCATTAGGTCAGATTTGGTACCAAAGATTGTTGTACTCATGTCAGATGAGGATTTCATAGCACATGCTCTGTGGGCCAAGGTACTAGACATTGTAGCAAATGCTGAGAAGAATCATACTTGCTCCCTGTCCTAAAGAAGGCTACCTTTCGGAACCAGGCGTAGATATGGACTCTAATATTTTAGGAAGTAAAAGACAGTGTACAGAGGGCCTGGATGGGGAGTGACATGGTGACAGTTGCATGCCAGGGGGCAGTTGTGCACTGCTGGTCCACATTGAGGTCACCTGGTGGCTGAGCCTGGCAGTCAGAGAATTGACAGTTTCATTCGTGGGTCCTTTCCCTGCGCAGGCTAACCAAGTAGGTATGATGCCGTGGCAGCCTTAACTTAGGGATATATGGTATTATTTAGAGCCCTTTTTCCCTACCTCTCGTTCATGGGTTAGACTTTAAAACCGCACTGTTCTAAGGTGCTTCACTTGTTCCATTCAACTTAAAACCTCACACTGTAATTCCCGTTCTCTCATGAGCGCCAGAAACTCTGGACATGCCCATGGGGCTCTGCTGCCAATGTGACAGGACATGAACAGTGATTTTCCAGCTGGCTCAAGACTGCTTACTCAGAAGAATATTTTAGACCTAACACTGCTGTTTCTTTTAAGTTTGTTTAATGTTTCCACATGTTTTGGCCTGTAGGCTTCTAAAATTAGTTTATGTGGCTCCCTACAGACACTGCTATGTCCAGAAACATGTCCAAATACTCTTACATTTTCAGTATTTTTTCTGGTGTTCACTTCCTGCCATTAGCTCATGACTAAAAAACTAGGTACAGGCCAGGCGTTCGCACACGACTTTGATCCCAGCACTTGGGAGGCAGAGGCAGGTGGATCTCTGTGAGTTCCAGGCCAGTTGGGGCTATAGGAGACCCTGTCTCAGTAAGACAAAAACAAAATAAAACAAAAAAACTAGGTACATATTTTTCAACAAAAGGTTCCCTCATTCCCATAAAGGGAAGAGCCACCAGACTATATGTCAGTATAATGAAGCTCAGCCCTGTTGATGCCTGCATTTAGAAGACACTGGATTAATTTCAGAGCCTCCTGTGGCTGAATATTTGCTTCCTTCTCTTTTTGGCTGAATGATTTCTGAGAAGTCAGATGTAATTCATATCCTGACCTTATTAGTAAGATGTTTATTTTCCCATTAGCTTCTTTCAGAATTTTTTCTTTGTCCTTGATTTTCTGTAGATTGAAAGTGCATGCCTGAGTTAGGTTTTTGTTCTGTATTTGTTCATTTTTGCATTTATTCTGCTTGGTGTTCTCTGAGCTTCTGGATCAGAATGTCCTTCCTGCTAAGAAGAAGTTCTGTGTCAGATTCAGCTGTAGGTAGTGTCCTCATTCAGAGCTTGGGGTGGCTTCCTTGGCCTCTTGCCCTGTCTACCAGCTCCTGCCTTCTCTCTGGTTTGCCAGGTCCTCACTTTCCTGTGTACGCAGGTTTCAGGGTTTAACACTTTGAGGAGGTGGGGAAGGTATGTGACTTGTATTCACGTTTGCCTCTGGGTGCATTCGTGTTCCATAGTCTTTGCTGAGGATATTTGCATCCTTCTGGAGTCTGTTCCCCACGGGCTTACTTCTGGTACTTTTGGTGCTGGTGCTTACACCAAGTGGTAGCCATTCTCAGGGCTTCTTAACCCATAGAGGACCCTCAAGTCTCACCTCTACCTCCTCCTTTTCCATATATCTCTCACCTGTTTCTCCAATTTCCTGCTGTCCTAATCCTCCTGTTCTGTATTTCTAGTGCTTATCTTCTTTATGTCTTTGGAACAGAGTCTATTCCGTTTTATCTGGACTCTTCTTCACCAGGTCATACAGAGGGCCTCTTCTAATCTGCCATCTTAATCAGTAATCGTTTTTGTTTTATTTTTTATTTTGTTTTTTAATTATTTATTTAATAACCACATACTTAGATGAAGCATTTCATTACAACAGCATTGACATATTCAATAACAATTTTCTGAGCTAAGATACATCTTTTTCAGAATTGGCTGTAAATTTTTAGGTTTACAGTTGAATTATTGCACTTTTACAATATTGTACTCAGTATAAACCCTATAAGACATAAAGCTAAATAAGCTTTTAACCTTTAAAAAAGATCTCCATTTCATTATTAAAATACACAGTTTCTTACAGAAAAATTCGTTTTTAATACAATTGACACTAAGATGTATATGAGTTTCTAATCTCTCTATATGTGATTATTGCTAGTCACAGTTGGTTACTTTCTGAGCTCCTTGGCATCTGAGCATGGATATAAAGTCATCAGGTAGATTTCA
>NW_008328698.1:111042-111226 GCF_000622305.1 Nannospalax galili
GTCTGCTAATTCTTATTACCATTTTTTAAAATCATTGTTTTTAAATTTTTAATAACTACATGATTAGAAGAAGCATTTCACTACAGCTTTAACATATTCAGTAACACACTCTAAAGCAAGAGTACATCTCTTTCACAAGTGGCTGTAAGTTTCTAGGTTCACAGTTGAATTAATACAGTTATAC
>NW_008328698.1:111912-114722 GCF_000622305.1 Nannospalax galili
TGTTTAAGGGCATACAGTTGGCCCTGATAAACCAATTTGTTTTTACTCTTAAGGCCATTTGAGGACCTGTTCCTCAGCGGTCACTTGGGCTTGGGAGTAATCCTGGCTCCTTTCTTTTACCAGTTCCGCCTGTGTGAAGATAAGTCAAAGATCCTGCTCGACCATGGTTGGCTTCGCTTGGAAGCATGGAAGAAGATTCCTCTGTGTTGACCCTCCTCTTTGTAGATTGGACACTGGTTCATGTCCATCTGGTGGGGTCTCCTTGGCCTCCTTGATCAAGAGGACAGGTGACCCACCACCATTACAGGACATTTTGAGAAATGCTCGTAGTCCCCTGGAACTAGTCGACCTACAAGGGCAAGGAGTAAAAACTGTCCCTTGTGTCCCTCTGACCAAGCTAGTATAGGCCTCAGAGTATGTCTGTTAAACATCTAAGAAGGTTATTTCCACCAGTCTGGTACCTTTAATTACTGTGTGCCATGTAGAAAAATCTTAGGCAAAGACCAGTTGTTCTCAGATAAACCTTACCTAGACATATATTTCTTGATCTGCTATGTATAATTTGTCAGTAGTTTGTGGGAGTAATATGGTTCCCTCTGGTTTTCAAAACTAGCTAGGCATTATTTATCTCTCGCATTGTCTCACCCCTCCACTATAGTTTTCCCACTTAAGGTGTCCCTATTGCTGCCCATTCTCCCTTACTAATACCCTTCTCCTATGGTCCTATCTCTCTTGAGATCCTTCTTTCCCCTTATCCCCTAGTTTGCTTGTATACCCTTCCCTCCCCTCTCCCTTAAACTAACCCAATTTTTGTCTCTATCTCCCTCATTAAGGCCTGTTTCCTTTTGTTCTTCTCTTTCAGGTTCTTTCTTTTCCTTTACCTCTCTGTTTCCTTTCCATTATCCCGGTTCCTGTAGTTATGTCTGGATACATACTCATTTATCAGAGTCTGGTTCTAGGATCCACATATGAGGGAGAACATATGTTGATTTTTTTTTTTTCTGAGTCTGTGTTACTTCACTTAGTATAACAGTTTCTAGTTCCATCCATTTACCTGCAAATTTCATGATTTCATCTTTCTTTACTGCTGAGTAAAACTCCATTGTATACATGAACCACATTTTCATTATCCACTCATCGATTGAGGGACACTTAGGTTGTTTCCATCTCTTAGCTATTGTGAAAAGAGTAGCAACAAACATGGACGTACAAGTGTCTCTGCAATAGGATGAGTTCTTTGGGTATATGCCAATGAGTTACAGTATAACTGGGTCAAATGGTAGGTTCATTTGTAGTTTTTTAATTGTTCTCCACACTGCTTTCCATAGGGGTTGAACCAGTTTGCAGCCCCACCAGCAGTGGATGAGTGTTCCCCTTTCCCCACATCCTCACCAACATTTGGTATCATTTGTTCTCTTGATCTTAGCCAGCCTGACTAGGGTAAGATGAAATCCTAAAGTGGTTTTAATTTGGATTTCCCTAATTATTAGTGATGTTGAACATCTTTTAAGATGTTTCATAGCCATCTTTACTTCTTCTTTTGAGAACTCTCTGTTCAGCTCCTTAGCCCATCTTTTAATTGGGTTGCTTCTTGTTTTGATGATCTGTTTTTTGAGTTCGTTATATATTCTGGATATTAAACCTCTGTCAGATGTGTCACTGGTAAAGAATTTCTCCCATTCCGTGGGTTTTCTGATCACTTCCCTGGTTGCCTCTTTTGATGTACAGAAGGTTTTTAGTATATGAGGTCCCGTTTGTTAATTCTTGCCCTTGTTTCCTGAGCAATTGATGTCCAGTTTCGAAAATCCTTTCCTACGCCTATATCTTGTAAGTTTTTCCCAATGTTTTCTTCTAACAATATCAGAGTTTCAGGCTTTACATTGAGGTCTTTGATCCATTTAGAATTAACTTTTGTGCAGGGCGAAAGATAGGGTTTAGTTTCATTCTTCTACAGGTGGAGACCCAGTTTTGCCAGCACTGTTAGCCGAACTTGCTTTCTTTCCTCCAGTGATTATTCTTGGCCCTTTTGTCAAATATCAGGAGGCTGAAATCGTATTTACTCATATTTGGGCCTTCAGTTTTGTTCCATTGATGTATGGGTCTATTTTTGTGCCAGTACCATGTTGTTTTTATGACTATAGCTCTGTAATACAGCTTAAAATCTAGTGTCGTAATCCCCCTGGCATTGCTGTTAGTGCTCAGGGTTGTGTTGGCTATTCAAGGTCTTTTGTGCTTCCATATGAATCTTAGGATGGTTTTTTCCAATTCTGTGAAAAATGTCATGGGGATTTTGATTGGCATTGCATTGAATCTATAAATGACTTTTGGTAGGATGGTCATTTCACAATATTAATTCTTTCAATCCATGAGCATGGAAGGGCCTTCCATGTTCTGATGTCTTCCTCAGTCTCTTTAATGATTTAAAATTTTCATTGTAGAGGTCTTTAATGTCTTTAGTCAGGTTTATTGTGATATATTTTAATTTTTTTTGCAGCTATTGTGAAGGGGAGTATTTCCATGTGCTCTTTCTCTGATTGCTTGTTATTGGTATATAGAAAGGCAATAGACTTTTGTAGGTTAATTTTGTAACCTGCCACTGTACTGAACATGTTAATAACTTCTAGGAGTTTTCTGGTGGAATTTTTGGCATCTCTTAGATACAATATCATATCATCTGCAAAAAGGGATAATATGATCTTTTCTTTTACAATTATTAGTCCTTTAATTTCCTGCTCCTGTCTTATTGCTCTTGCAAGAGTTTCAAGCACTATGTTAAAGAGAAGTGGAGATAGTGGACAGCCTTGTCTGGT
>NW_008328698.1:116132-124903 GCF_000622305.1 Nannospalax galili
CGTTATTCTTTTGATCAAAATGAAGAGGCCCCCTTTGTCTCTTCTGATTAGTTTTAGTTTAAAGTCTGTTTTGTCAGATATTAGAATTGCTACACCTGCTTTTTTCTTAGTGCTGTTTGCTCGGTATATTTTTTTTTTCCCATCCTTTCACTTTGAGATAGTGTCTGTCCTTGAAAGTGAGATGAGTTTCTTGCAGACAACAAAAAGATGCATTTTGTTTCTTAATTCGTTCAAATAGTCTGTGTCTTTTGACTGGGGAGTTCAGTCTGTTAATATTTAAAATTATTAATGAAAGATGGGTATTGCATCCTGTCATTTTTATTTCTCTTTACATTCTTGATATAGGTGTACCTTTCCACAGTTATACCTTCATTGGAGTTCTTTTCGCAACTCCTTTGGTATAGTCATTCCTTTCTTCAGCTCTTTGTATTGCTTCCAGAACTCACTGAAGGACTGGTTTTGTGGACATGAATTCCTTCAACATTAGTTTTGTCATGGAAGATTTTTCTTTCCCCTTGGACTGTAATAGACAGTTTGGCTGGGTATAGTAATCTGGTTTGGCATCTGTGGTCATTTAAAACTGGGAATACTTTGGTCCAGGCTCTTCTAGCTCTCAGTTGGCATCTGTGGTCATTTAAAACTGGGAATGCTTTGATCCAGGCTCTTCTGGCTTTCGTAGTTTTCACTGAAAAGTCAGGTGTAATCCTAATGGGTTTTCCTTTATATGTGACTTGTTGTTTCTCTTTTGCAGCTTTCAGTATTGTCTCTTTGTTTTGTACATTTTGTGTTTTTACTATGATGTGCTGTGGAGAATTTCTTTTCTGTCGTGTCTGATTGGTGTTCTATATGCTTCTTGTATTTGTATGGGCATGTCTTTGTTTAATATTGGGAAATTTTCTTGCATGATTCTGTTGAAGATCTGGTCCATGCCATGATCTTGGGATTCTTCTCCTTCCTGTATGCCTATGATTCATAAGTTTGATCTTTTTATGGTGTCACACAATTCCTGCATATTCCATTCTTATGATTTCTTAAGGTTTTCATAATCTTTGTTTGAGTGGTCTAGTTCGTTCACTTTATCCTCCAGTCTTGATACTCTGTTTTCCATTTCATTCATCCTATTGGTGAGGCTTTCTCCTGTCCTTCCTAATTGGCTCACTGAGTGTTTCACTTCCTTTTTCATTTCAGCCTTCAATATTTCTCTTTTCTGAATTCATTCAGAAGTTTATCCCTATCTTTCTTTAGTTCTTTGATTTCTTTGTGTGTTCTTTAAAATCACTGAATTCTTTTATCATGTTTATAATTGTTCTTTTGAGTTCCATGTCCTGCATTATCTCTAGGCAATTCTCATTGTACTCCTCTGGAATATTGGTATGTTGTGGGGACATGTTATTTTTCATTTTTCATGTTGTTATTCTTTATTTGTGACTTTTACATGTGAATTTCATTTGTATTTTCTGATTCTTATGTGAGACTCAAGCCTTCATTTTAGGTCTGTTTCTTTTTGTGAACTTTATGTGTCTTTGTGGTTTACTTTTTGGGCATGAAAGGCTGTTTCCTCTAAGCTTACAGTTCTGTGTTTTGATTTTATATTGGAGTGGCCAGATTGCTTTTGTCTTGAGGAGTTCCCACAGAGGCCCAAGTCAGATGAGGATCAGATGCTCTCAGGCTTTCTCCTAAGGTCTGGATCCCTCCAGGATAGATTTTGGTCTTAGGAATTTGGGGGTTGGACTGGCCTGGGAGCCGAGCACAGGAAAGATGCTGGTCTAGGGCAGCTGGTGGCCCTGCCATCCAGAGATGCAAAGGAAGATGGGGGCGGAAGGCAGCCCCAAGAGCCCCTGGTGACTGCAGTGAGGAACTGGGTTGGTCTGGATGCAAAGGATCACGAAGAAGAAAGGTCAGACCTGGAGTCCTGAAAAGATGCTGGAAGGTTGTGCAGACCGTGGAAGGCAGAGGGATGTGAGGGAGGGGCCAGGTCCAGAGCACCCCTGGGGACCTGAGAAGGAACTGAGTTGGTCTGAATGCACAGAATCAGGAGGCAGTGGTGTGGTGGTCCCTCAGGTGTCTGGCGCGATGAGACAAGGAATGGGACAGGACCCAGGCTAGGAGGAAAGACCGACAGGGGAGATGGGAGTGTGAGTGAGGCTGGGGGAGTCAAGTCTTGGAAGGCTCAATTGACTTACCCCAGAGAGAGAAGCCTGTGGGTTGGAGAGAGGCCCGTGTGTCCTACAGGCCCAGAGAAGTGGAGGGAGGTGAAGGTATTTTGTTTCTTTGAGTCAAGGTCTTTACTATGTGGTCCCAGCTGTCCTGGAACCCTGTATGTAGACCCCCAGGCACCATGTGTGCATCACCAATTCCAGCTCCAGCCATATTCTTTTTTGTTTGTTTGTTTGTTTGTTTGTTTGTTTTGTTTTTGGTCTTTTTTTGAGATAGGGTCTCTCTGTAGCCCCAGCTGGCCTGGAACTTACTATGTAGACCAGGCTGCCCTTGAACTCACAGAGATCCACCTGCCTCTGCCTCCTGAGTGCTGGGATTAAAGGTGTGTGCCACCAGGCCCAGCTTCCAGCAATAGTTTTAGAAACCAATTTCACTGCTTAAAAACTAGAAGTTAGCATGTTAGTACACGGATTTAATCCCAGCACTTAGGAGGCAGAGGCAGGTGGGTCTCTGTGAGATAGAGGCTAGCCTGATCTATATAGTAAATTCTAGAAATGCTGGGACTATAAAGAGACCCCATCTCAAATACTAGAAGTTAAGAACATTGTATTCATTTTCAATGTTCCTATTATTTCATCTGGTAACACAGCGTTCAGATTTTGTAGTTTGTTGAGTGGATATGTAAATGCTTTTAAAGGCTGATGCGTTAATGCTATGGTATTTAACTCTTCTTTGAAACTAACTCTTGGATTTGAAAAAATACTGAATTGACTGGTTTTGTTTTTAAAATTACATCACTGATATTCTACAAGTGGAATAAAGGAAATAAGCTTTTTATGCATGTTGGGGGTTGGTAACTATAGATAAACATTGAAACTAGTGAGGAGAAGGAGGGGAAGGACAGACAGTATTTATTGAGTACCTGTTGTAACTCAAATGTGAGTGAGGGGAAGGAAAGGAAAGACAACCAGCATTTATTGAGTGCCTATTGTAACTCATAGTGGGTGAGGGGAAGGAGAGGAAGGACAGACAGCATTTATTGAGTGCCCATTGTAACTCAAATTGAGTGAGGGGAAGGAGAGGAAAGACAGAATTTATTGAGTGCCTATTGTAACTTGGGTCTTACATTACTTTCTTACATAGTGCATTTAACATCAACAAAAATCTCATGAAATGTAAATATCAGTAGTGCCCATTTTGCAGAAAAATCACCTAAAATAATTTGCCCTGAGTAAATGGCTAGTAATAAAGGTCAGTATTTAATTCTAAATCTTTGGCTTCATTGAGACGATTATTTAAAAAAAAAAAAAAAAAAAAAAAAAAAAAACTAAACTCATGGTGGCAGTTGTCCCAGCCCTCAGGAGGCAGAGGCAGGCGGACCTCTATGAGTTCAAGGCCAGCCTGGTCTATATAGTAACTTCCAGGCCAGCAGGGGCTACAGGGAAACCCTGTCTTTAAAAAAAAAATCAAATAATAATAATAATAATAATAAATAAATAAGATGAAATGAGTCAAGCTATTGGCATTATAAAATAAAATAATGAAGCTGGGCGTAGTGGTGCATGCCTTTTATCCCACCACTTGGGAGGCAGAGGCAGGCGGATCTCTGTGAGTTCAAGGCCAGCCTGGTCTACACAGTGATTTCCAGTACAGCTGGGGCTATAGGGAGACCCTGTCTCCAAAAGACCAAAAATAAATAAATAAAATAAAATAAGGAAACAAGGAGAAAGAGGTTCTTAGTCTCATTCATGAAATAATTTAAGAATGGACCCAAACAGAAGCTTTTACATCTTTTATTAGAATCTTAGAGAAAAATCCTCAAGGCAGGTGGGCCAGTAATCTTGGCAGCTGCCTTGAGGAGGTGAATAGTGGGAAGAAGGAAAGAAAGCCATGGAGCCATGCAGGTTTAGAGCCTGCATGGAGGTCAGACATGTGGCTTGCAGCCACATGGCTGGGAGAAGGAGGCGTTAGAGAAAAAGTGAAGAAATACAAGATGCTAGGGGCAGCCCAAAGCCTTAGAAGAGAAAGCATGTTTAGAAAGAAAGGCATGAAGGAAAAAAGGAGAAATTACGCTTTCCTGAAGAAAGCAGACAGACTTACGGAGGCCTTCATAATTGTGGCTGGTCTGGAAATTCTGCAGGCATCTGAGCTAGTTCCAGGCAGGAAATATTCACCACCTTATTAACACACCGGGTATTCTGCCCATCTGTTTAGCATAACTTAAGGTGAACCCGCAGTCTTGGGAGTGGTTCTGTCACCAGGTAATTGACCAGTGAGACTGGAAAAGTGAGTCCTCCAACAGATAGACTAGACATTTCTTATAGTCTGGACCAGTTCAATTTATGGGGCTTATTGATACTCTAACAATAACAGATGATATATACAATCTTTCTGAACAAAAAATAAAGGCAGAATTGAGGAAAGATCTAGAATTCCTTGTACTGGCCATGTCTGGAGCAGTTGTCAGAGTGCTGTTTAGTAGTGGTGGATCCATATTGCCTGGAAGTACTGGCAGAGGTAGGTGGTAGGAAGGCTTAGCTGTGCACTCCATCACAAGCTGTGGATTTAAAACCTTTTATTTATTTGTATCAACTGACAGAGATGTGTTTCCAGTGAGTAGACCTCATGAACAGTCTATTTATTGATCTGAATCTATTGATAGATTTGTTGTTACTTAAGCTTAAGTTAATTGCTCCCTAGAACTGAATTTTCAGTCTCAGATACTTGGGTTATCTATGAAATTTCTAAACATTGATATAAAATATTTTTTGGAAATAGAAAGCCAACTTGGTTAGTATTTTTAAGTGAATGGGGAATGCTGATCTTAATACCTAGTATTGAAACTGAGAAAGTATGAATAGGGTTTATGGATATGTTATGAAAAATATCACACAAAATGGCTGTCTCCCAGGTTTTTGAAAATACATGGATTGGTGAAATTTTGAAACTTCTCAAGTTATCACTTGTGTCTAAGATGCTAAATATTTTCTGCCTTACAGTTGTAAAATTTTCTGTCACCTCCATTTACCACCTTCTTTAATGTTTCTAGGTTATTGAATCTTTGGGAATTATTATTTATAAAGCATTGGACTATGGTTTGAAAGAGAATGAAGAAAGGGAGCTGAGCCCTCCCCTAGAGCAGCTCATTGATCAAATGGCCAATACAGTTGAGGCTGATGGGAACAATGATGAGGGATATGAGGCTGCAGACCCAGAAGACGAAGATGAGGACAAGAGGAGCATCTCAGCTATTCGGTCCTATCAAGATGTCATGAAGGTAAAGCCACACCTTACTTAGAGTTTGTTTCTCTGTGAGTTGTGATGTTCAAAAGAATGGCATGGTAACTCGGCATTTGGCAATAGTTCCCAGGCTTTGTGCAGCCTGAATGATCATAACTTTTAGCCACTTCTAGTGTATAATGTGCTGGTTACCATTGCCCCTCTGACAACAGCCTGCTGGACCTCGCGCTGTCAGCTGGTTACTGTATTTTCTTCTTACCTAGTCAGTTACAACTGTGAGCCAGTTCTTTACATGAAGACTAAATTCCACCAATATCAGCTGGTGTTTCACTTTGTTTTGTTGATCTTCCTAGTACAGTCTGCATGTGAATGAATGAAGCCAGTTCATTGGGTAAGATGAAAAATTTCTCTCTAGTTTAATTTTGCTGCACACTTGAAGGCTAAATGTATAGAGATGAAAACTAAGACAAGCTTGACAAGTTAGCCTCAAGGTATTATGTTTGAGATTATTTATATATAATTACTAGATTTTTATTAAGTATGTCACTTAGTTTTTCAATATTTTCAGCAATAGGATGTAGAGACACCATGCAAGTACACTTTTCAGTTGTGCTGTGCACTCTGGGTGCCTCATCTTCCCCAGAAGAAATGTCCCTCAGGACTTGGGAAGAGACTAGATAAGCTATCATTCTTAACAAATTAAGATATTTTCTTCTTTTTGTTGTATTTGTTTTAAGGCAGGTTTTCCATATAGCCCTAGCTGGTCTGGAACTCTCTGTGTAGACCAGATGGGCCTCCATCTCACAGAGATCCATCTGCCCATGCCTCCCAAGTGCTGGGACTAAAGGTGTGAGCCACCATGCCCAGCTTCTTTACTTCTAATACCAGTAGCCCTCCTCATTTTAAACCAATGTCCCCACAGTACACATGTAACATTTCACAACTTGTATTCATTTTAGATACTCTAGGTGTTAGAGTTTGTTTTTATTTTCATTTTTTAAATTTACATATTTTTATTGATTCCAGAATGTCATACAATGTATTTTGATCATATTTAAACCTCTTCCCCATCCAGTTCTTCCCTGTTGAACTCCCTTCCTGATTTCCTGTCCTCCATTATTATCTATTTATTTACTTATTTATTTATTCATTTAACTTTTGTTTTATGAAATATTTTATTATTTTTATTTTATGTGTATGTGTGTATTGCCTGCATGTACGTAAGTGCACCTATGTCGTGCAATGCCCATGGAAGACAGAGGAAGTTGTCGGATCCCCTGGAACTGGAGTTATGGACAGTTGTTAGTTGCCATGTGGGTGCTGGGATTCAAACCCAGGTCTTCTGCAAGAACAACCAGTGTTCTAAACTGCTGAACCATCTCTCTAGCCCCAACTTTTGTTTTTTAAAGGTCTATTGATTTCAATCCATACCTCCCAAGTGCTCCTAGGCATGGATTCATACCCTAGAGTCTAGTCAACCTACTAGGCATCACACCAGTGACGAAAGCTGACTCTCCCTCTCTCAGAGTTCATTTGCCAGTAGATCCTCAGCTAGGGTTAGAGCTTCCGGCCCAAGGTCCCCATCCATGTTGGGCCCCTTTAGAGTTTGTTTTTAAAAATAGATACTAAGCCGGGCGTGGTGGCACACGCCTTTAATCCCAGCACTCGGGAGGCAGAGGCAGGTGGATCTCTGTGAGTTCAAGGCCAGGCTGGTCTACATAGTGAGTTCCAGGACAGCTGAGACTACAGGGAGACCCTGTCTCAAAAAGACCAAAAAAAAAAAAGATACTAAAGGACACTATGCAAAGTGAAACAAGCCAGATACAAAAAGAGAAATACAGCATTTCCTCTCATGGGCAGGGAAAGCAAAGCGGACCTGAATGTAAATTGGGTTACTAGAGGTGGTTAGGCCCTAGGTAGATAAAAGCAGGTTGGATTTGGTCACTGAAGGCTGTCTGCCTATGAGGAAATATCTTATCAAACCCCATTAATATGTACAGTACAACAGAGTAATCAAAAATAAAATAACTTTTAAGAAGGAAAATACATCTAAGCATATTTAGAGGTCTGCAGACCAAAATTGACCTGCTAGTTCTGTGGAAGACCACTGATAAATAAATAGACCACTTATGTAAAATATGAAGAATAAAAGGTATTACATTAACATAAATGACAGAATGTGTGAAATTTGGTGGGCGGGGCATGGGAGGGTGGGAATGGGGAAGGGGGCATAAAAATGAGTAAGGTGTTATGTATGAAATACCCAAAAATTCAATAAAAATATACAAAAATGTATTACCTCAAGAAGCAAGCTTACACCACTGGAAATGGTTGGCAGGTTTTGACTGCGCGTGTGGGCTGGGGGCAGTGCAGTGCAGGTGTAGTGAAGGGAAACTGGAATATACCATGTGGGTCTCTTAAGTCAACCCTGTCACTAGCAGCATGACTGAGGAGCCAGACTGCTGTCTTACACTAGAGAATTGGAAGATGGGGGACACAAGGAATGGAAATCTTAAAATTATTATTCAGCAGCATTAAGTATATTGACGTATAAAACAAAAATTCCTGGGCATTTAGTAATTTGAATGGATACTTTTTACCTTAATTAAATTTGAGCTATTATAGTTTCATAACATAACTGTTAAAATTCTATAAAAATAGTTAAAAGGCTGCTTAAGACATATTTTGTAGTTTTGGGGGGAATCTCTAGGTTTTCCAATTCCATTACTAGCAGTTTCGTTTGATGATACCATAACCTCACCTTTTATTGTTTGGTTTCCATGTCAATCAAAGTTTGCCTATAAAATTTCCTGTGTCTGTAATAGCATATTCTGAGTGTCCTTTTGGCTGAATGAAAGGGGAAAAATTGCTGAGACATTTGACAAGAAAGCTGAAAAAAATTTCAATATCACAAAACATTACTCATGACCACAAAGAAACACATAAAAGTTTGTGGTTTCACTGGTGGGTTGAAAACCTCCATTAGTAATTTGACTGCTTCACTTTGTTGAAAGAGACGACAAAGAAAATGACTGCTTTCTCTTGTTTGAAAAAAAAAAAACTTCATTATCATCATTATTGTATGTGTATATGTGCTCATTAGAAGATTCCTCTGTGGAGTAAGTTTTCTATTTCCACCTTTATATGAGCTTCAAGATCAAACTCGTGTTATGAGGCCTGATCAGAAAGCGCCTCTACCCACTAAGCCACCTCACCAGGGCTTTGACTGCTTTCATCTTGTCAAATCCAGAAGTGTGAAACAAATTTGGAATAATGCAAATATGGGATTTTTAGGACCTTAAAGAAAATTTGTTTTCATTTTAATGTATATATATATATATATATATATAATTAAAAAATAAAATAAAATCTTT
>NW_008328698.1:124997-126495 GCF_000622305.1 Nannospalax galili
TATAAAATTATTGAAGTGGTGGCTGAAGAGCTCGCTTAGTGGTTAAGAGCACTTGAGGCTCTTTCAGAGGACCTGAGTTCAGTTTCCAGCACCCACATTGGATGGCTTACAACTGCTCATAACGCCAGTTCCAGGGCATCTGATACCCTCTTCTGGCCTCCAAGGGCACCTTCACACACATGCATACATACCCACACAGAGACACACATACATATGAGCAATGAAAAAGAAAATAAATATTTTAAAATGATTTTGATAGTGTGATGGTTAATTTTTCATTGTTAACTTGACTAAAGTTGAGATGACCTAGGAGACATACCTTTGGGCGTGTCTGGGGTAGTTTCGTGAGAGAACCGACTGGGGGCAAAGATAATACCCTAAAGGTGCATGTCCCCTCCTGTGAGTTGGAGTCCTGAATTGACTGAAAAAGAAGAGGTTTGTTAAGTGTCAGTATTCGTCATCTCAGCTTCTGGGCTGTGGATGCAGTGTGGCTAGCTTCCTCATGTTCCCACCACCATGCCTTCCCCACCCTGGTGGACTCATTCCCTCAAACTCTGAGCCAAATATTTTCTCACAACAAGAAAAGTAACTAATACAGGCAACTATAAAATAAGCCTGGAAAGATTGATTTTTGTCAACATTAGAAAGAAAATGGACTGTTGATGTGACAGTGGTGTGGTGAAGAGGGGTGTGTGCAGGAAAGGAACAGGGAAAGACACAAGGCCAGTGGAAGAAGAGTGAGGGCAGCAGGTGGAAATGGGAGCATAGCAAGCAGTGTGGCACCAGGAAGAGTGCTTGAAACATGGTTTACATTAATATGAGACCTGTGTGAGATGAATGTAAGAGTTTATCTTGCCTTTTCAAATATTCAGTAAGCATTTAGAGTGCCTTCTTGTTATGGGAACTGTATTAGGCACTTAGGTTGACTAAGTTATTGCTCCCACTTTCAAAGAGTTGACCACCTCAAGGGAGAGGTAGATTAAATGAACAGTGAGAAACAGTTCAAGGGTGTATGTAGTTCTGTACTAGCCTATACAAAGGTTCATTACCTTCTTGCAGATTACCAAAAAAGGTTTCCTTTTTCAAGATACTTTCTTCCATCTATACTTTAATTGTTGGACTAAGTACAGATTTCTGTTGTCTCTGACTTAAAACATGTATGACTAGATGCAGAACCCTCCTAAGAAATATGCATTGATGTTCATCATAAGAGTGATGGATGATCTGAGCATGGATAGAGCAATTCTATACCAACTGTAGGATCAGGTCTTCTGTTTATTAAATCTATATATCCCTTTAGGTAGTGCATTTTACCACTATTAAGTCTTCTAGCCTATGCATACAAGATGTCTTTCTTAGTTTGTTTTATAATGTCTTATAGTTTTCCATGTAAGTTTATAATCGTCCTCATAAATGTGGTTGGTTTGGGTTGTCTTTGTTTATAATAAGCATCTTATACAGTTTGATATTAAGTTGCTGTTTTTATATTTTTTAATTT
>NW_008328698.1:126530-154954 GCF_000622305.1 Nannospalax galili
TATGTGTATGAGTGTATTGCCTGCATGTATGTGAGTGCACCCGTGTCATGCAGTGCCGCAGAGGTCAGAAGAGGGCTTCGTATTCCCCTCGAACTGGAGTTAAGGACAGTTGGTAGCTGCCATGTGGGTGCTGGGAATTGAATCCACGTCCTTTGCAAGAGCAGTCAGTACTCTTAACTGCTGAGTCATCTCTCCAGCACCTAAATTTTTTATTATTTTTATTATATGTGTATGTGTGTATTGCCTGCGTGTAGGTAAGGGCACCCATGTTGTGCAATGCCTGCAGAGGTCAGAAGAGGCTGTCCAATCCCCTTGGACTGAAGTTACAGATAGTTGTTAGCTGCCATGTGGGTGCTGGGATTCAAACCTGGGTCTTCTGCAAGAACAACCAGCGTTCTTAATTGCTGGGCCATCTCTCCAACCCCTAAGTTGCTATCTTTTATAAAATGCATTCTAGAGTTGGACATTTAGCTCCGTAATAGAGTATTTGTGGGCAATACTCAACTATTAAAATACTGAGTTTGATCCCCATCACCAGAAAAAGTAAAAATAAATAAATACATTCTCAAGAAAATAATCTTGAATTTGTATAAGGAACTGTTGTGATTTGGATAGGGCATATTTCCCCAAAAGACTTATATGTTTAAGGCTTAGTCCCCAGCTGATGACACCATTAAGAGGTGATTGAATCATTAAAAAAATGTTATGATAGCTTCATCAATGGCTTTGTCCACTGTTGAGTTTATAACTGAATGGGCCTAGTTGGAGGAAGCAGGTCTCTGGAGGTGTGCTTTTGAAGGATATTCTCCCCTGCCCATTGTTCTTTGTCTCTCTGTCCTCTGCCCCATCTCTTCCTCAAGATTATCAGCCTCACCACACATGTGCCCGGAACCAGCAAACCAAGGGACCATGGCCTGAAACCCGTGAGACCAGGAGTGAGAATTGATCCTTAATCTTAGTTTTTTTCCTCAGGTAGTTTGTCACAACAGAACCTTCCATATGGTTAAAAAACAAAAAAAAAAAAAAAAAAAAAAGCTTAAGAATTCATCAAGAAACATGGAAAATAGCCA
The DNA here is from genome assembly GCF_000622305.1 of Nannospalax galili. Taxonomy (NCBI): domain Eukaryota; kingdom Metazoa; phylum Chordata; class Mammalia; order Rodentia; family Spalacidae; genus Nannospalax; species Nannospalax galili. Next base: position 127,601 of record NW_008328698.1, read on the forward strand.
AGCTAACAGTGAACATCTTTTACTCTTTCACGTTTTTGGTTTTGGTTTGTTTTTGTTTTTGTTTTGTTTTAACACAGAGTCTCCCCGTAGCCCCTGTTGGCCTGGACTTGCTACATGGACTAGGCTGGCATCAGTCTCACAAGGATCCACCTGCTTTTGCCTCCTGAGTGCTGGGATTAAAGGTGTGCATTACTTCACCTACCTCTTTTTACTCTTCTATTTTTTAATGAGATTGGGTCTCTTGTAGCCTAGCCTGGCCTTGAACTTGATGTGTAACCAAGGATGAACTTGAATTCCTGATCTCCCTGACTCTTCCTTCCAAGTGAGAGGACAGCATTGTACGCATGTGCTACCACACCCAACTTCCTTTTTTTTTTTTAACTATTAGAAATTGTTAACACATAATAAAATACAGAGTTTTCAACAGTTAATGTCAAGCTTATTAAGAGAACTTAACACCTTTTTATTGCAAATGAAGTGCTTTAATCATAGCTATTAGGAAGGAGAAGAATTTCAGAGTAATGGTTGTAATGCCTAATCCTGGGTGTCAATTTGACTGGATCTGGCATTAACTGAAATAAGAGGGATCTTCTCGATTGGATCATCTGAAACCCAAAGACCTACTCTAAATGTGGGTGTTAGCTTCTGATGGCAGTCTGTATAAAAGGCCATGGCAAAAGGGAGCTCTTGCTTTTTTGCCCCTTGCTTTCTCTCTCACTGGTGAGTTTGTCTTGCTGCTATGGCCACCTTCTTTGAATTCCAGCATAGACTGAAGCCTAGCAGGTCTCTTGAATTCCTCAGGCCTTCAGCGCCAGATTGGGACTGCTGAGACATCCAGCTTTGTGGACTAAGCAACTACTGGATTCTTAGCCCTTCCAGTGTAGTGCAGCCATTGTTGGATTACTTGGACCCTATTCTGTAAGCTAATCTAATAAATCCATATATTCATTCTACCAGTTCTCTTTCTTTCGAGAACTCTGACTAATACAACAGTATTAACCAAGTCTTAAAACAGGATTGTAGAAGAGAATTTCCCCAAATTAAGGAAGGATGTGCCCATACACATACAAGAAGCACATATAACACCAAATAGGGCCAGAAAAGAAACTCCCCACTGCATATCATAGTAAAAAACATTAATGTACAGAACAAAGAGAGAGTACTGAAAGCTGCAAAAGAAAAACAACTCACATATAATGGAAAACCCATCAGAATTACAACTGACTTATCAGTGCAAACTATGAAAGCCAGAAGAGCCTGGACCAAAGTATTCCCAGTTCTAAATGACCATAGATACCAACCCAGAATGTGTTACCCAGCAAGAATGTCTATTATAGTTGAAGGGGAAAGAAAAATCTTCCACAACACAAATAGGCTGAAAAAAATACATGTCCACACCGGGTGTGGTGGTGCACGCCTTTAATCCCAGCACTTGGGAGGCAGAGGCAGGTGGATCTCTGTGAGTTCAAGGCCAGCCTGGTCTACATAGTCAGTTCCAGGACAGCTGGGGCTACAGGGAGACCCTGTCTCAAAAAGACAAAAAAAAAAAAAGCCAAAACCCAAAAACAAACAACAAAAACCCACATGTCCACAAAACCAGCCCTCCAAAGGATACTTGAAGCAATACGAAGAATGAAGAAAGGAACAACTATACCTGAGAGACAGCAGAAACTAAATGAAGGTATAATTGTGGAAACACAAAATTAGAAAAAAATGCACAGTAATCAAAATGATGACAACAAATACACATTGTTCAATAATAACTATATTTATATAAATAGACTGAACTCCCCAGTAAAAAGACACAGGCTACTTGAATGGATTAAGAAACAGAATCCAGGGGCTGGAGAGATGGCTCAGTGGTTAAGAGCACTGACTACTCTTGTAGAGGACCCGGGTTCGATTCCCAGCACCCACCTGGTGGCTATGAACTGTCCTTAACTCCAGTTCCAGGAGAACCCTTTTCTGACCTCCATGGCATTGCATGACATGGTGCACTCACATACAAATACACTCATACACATACAATAAAAATAATAAAATATTTTTAAAAAAATTTTAAAAAACCAAAATCCAGCTGTGTATGGTGGCATATGCCTTTAATCCCATCACTCAGGAGGCAGAGACATGTGGATCTCTGTGAGTTCAAAGGCCAGCCTGGTCTACATAGTGAGTTCCAGGCCAGCTGGGGCTATAAGGAGACCCTGTCTCAAAAAGACCAAAAAAACAACAAAAAAAACCCCATTTGTTGTCTATAAGAAACCCATCTCACCTTCAAGGACAGGCACTACTTTAAGGTGAAAGGATGGAAAAGAATATTCCAAACAAATGGCACTAAGAAAAAAGCAGGGGTTGCAATTCTAATATCTGACAAAACAGATCTCAAACTAAAACTAATCAGAAGAGATAAAGAGGGCCACTTCATTTTGATTAATGGAACAATTAACCAAGAAGACATTATAATCATGAACATATATTCACCAAACTCTGCTGCACCCAAATCCATAAAAACAACACTATAGGACTTTAAGACACAGATTACTCCCAACTCAATAATAATAGGGGACTTTAATACCCCACTGTCTCCATTATACAGAGCAACTAGACAAAGAATAAACAGACATCCGAATTAAATGATACCATATATCAAATAGACTTAACAGACATCTTCCGAATATTCCACCCAAGCACCAAAGAATGCACTTTCTATTCAGCACTCATGGAACTTTCTCAAAAATTGACCACATACAGGGCCACAAAACAAACCTTAACAAATACAAAAAAATTGAAATAATTCCATGCATTCTATCAGACCACAATGCAATAAAGCTTAAAATCAACATTGGAAAAAGCCCTAGTAACTACACAAACCTATGGCAATTAAACAACATACTCCTGAATGATGAGTGGGTCAAAGGAGAAATTAAGAAAGAAATAAAAATTCTTGGAATCAAACAAAAAGGACAACACAACACAACAGAAACTCTGGGACACTTTAAAAGCAGTCCTAAGAAGGAAGTTTATAGCTCTAAGTGACTACATTAAAAAATCAGAAAGAGCACAAATAAATGACTTAACATTGCAGTTCAAGACTTTGGCAAGGCAAGAAGAAATGAAACCCAAACCCAGCAGATGAGAAGAAATAATAAAAATCAGAGCAGAAATTAATGAAATAGAAGCAAAACAATACAAAGGATCAGTGAGTCTAAGAATTAGTTGTTTGAAAAGCTAAACAAAATAGACCTTTAGCCCAGTTAATCAAAAGAAAGAAAGAAAGCAAATCCAAATAAAAATCAAAGATGAAAGGGGAAACATCAGAACAGACAACTGAAAGATCCAGAACATTACAAGGGAATACTTTAAAAACCTATACTGTATTAAATTTGAAAACCTAAAAGAAATGGATGGACATCTAAAATCATAGGAACCACCAAAGTTAAACCAAGAAGAGATCAACAGTTTAAACAGACCCATAACATGTAAGGAAATCGAAACAGTGATACAAAACCTCCTGACTGAAAAAAAGCCCAGGCCCAGATGGATTTATAGCGGAATTCTACCAAAGATTTAAAGAAGAACTTCAACCAATACTACTAAAATTATTCCAAAAGATAGAAACAGAGGGAGAACTCCCAAATTCCTTCTATGAAGCCAGCATCACTCTAATACCAAAACCAGGTAAAGATACAACCAAAGAAGAAAACTATAGACCCATATCCTTAATGAACATTGATGCAAAAATTCTCAACAAAATGCTTAAAATCTCATACAGACATATATCAAAAAGATCATTCACCATGATCAAGTAGGCTTTATTCCAGAGATGCAGGGATGGTTCAATATACACAAGTCAGTAAACATCATAAATTATATAAATGGATTCAAAGACAAAAACCACATGGTCACCTCAATAGAAATACCAAAACCAGGTAAAGATACAACCAAAGAAGAAAACTATAGACCCATATCCTTAATGAACATTGATGCAAAAATTCTCAACAAAATGCTTAAAATCTCATACAGACATATATCAAAAAGATCATTCACCATGATCAAGTAGGCTTTATTCCAGAGATGCAGGGATGGTTCAATATACACAAGTCAGTAAACATCATAAATTATATAAATGGATTCAAAGACAAAAACCACTTGGTCACCTCAATAGATGCAGAAAAGGCCTTTGACAGAATTCAACATCCATTCATGGTAAAAGTCCTAAAGGGAATTGGACTGGAGGGAACATCCCTCAACATAATTAAAGCTATATGAAACAAACCCACAGCCAACATCATTCTAAATGGCAAAAAAAACCTAGAAGCATTTCCATTAAAATCAGGAACCAGACAAGGATGTCACTATCTCCACTCCTTTTCAATATAGTGCTTGAAACTCTTGCTAGAGCAGTAAGACAAGTGAATGAAATTAGAAGAGCACTAATTGGAAAGGAAGAGGTCAATCCCTTTTTGCAGATGATAAGATGCTGTAACTAAGAGATCCCCAAAATTCCACCAGAAAACTTCTAGAACCAATCAACACTTTCAGTATAGTGGCAGGTTATAAAATCAATCTACAAAAATCAGTAGCCTTTCTATACACCAATAACAAGCAATCAGAGAAAGAGTACAGGGAAACCCTCCCATTCACAATAGCCTTAAAAAAAAAATCTTGGAATAAAACTGACCAAAGACATCAAAGATCTCTACAATGAAAATTTTAAAGAGATTGAGGAAGACACCAGAAGATGGAAGGACCTCCCATGCTCATGGATTGGAAGAATTAATATTGTGAAAATGACCATCCTACCAAAAGCCATTGATAGATTCAATGCAGTACCAATCAAAATCCCCATAACATACTTCACATAATTAGAAAAAAGATGCTTAAATTCATATGAAAGCACAAAAGACTCCGGATAGCCAAAGTAACCCTGAGCACAAAGAGCAATGCAGCAGGGATTGCTATACCAGATCTCAAAGTATATTATAGAACTATAGTCATAAAACAGCATGGTACTGGCACAAAAATAGATACATAGATGAATGGAATATAATTGAAGATCCAAGCCTGAGTACACGAAATTTCAGTCACCTGATATTCAACAAAGGTGCCAAGGACACACAATGGAGGAAAGACGGTATCTTCAACAAATGGTGCTGGCAAAAATGGATCTCCACCTGTACAAGAATGAAACTAGATCCTTATCTTTCATCTTGCACAAAAGTCAACTCCAAATAGATCAGAGACCTCAACATGAAACTGGAAACTCTGAAACTATTAGAAGAAAACTTTGGCAGTAATCTACAAAATATATGTGTAAGAAAGGACTTTCTAAATCAGACACCAGTTGCTCAGGAATTAAGTCAACAATCAACAAGTGGGACTTCATTAAACTAAAAGCTTCTGTCCAGCAAAAGAAATAATCCAGAAAGTGAAGAGAAAACCCAGAGTGGGAAAAAAAAAATCTTCACCAGTGACAGAGGTTTAATATGCAAAATATATAAAGAACTCAAAAAACAAAGAATCAAAAAACCCCCCAAAACAAAAACAGATGACCCAATTAAAATATGTGTCAAAGGTCTAAACAGAATTCTCAAAGGAAGAAATATATATGGCTAAGAAATATCTTAAAAAGTGTTGAATATCAGCTGGGCATGATGGCGCATGGCTTTAGTTCCAGCACTTGGGAGGCAGAGGCAGGTGGATCTCTGTGAGTTCTAGGCCAGGCTAGTCTATATAGTGAGTTCCAGGCCAGCTGGGGCTACAGGGACTACAGGAAGACCCTGTCTCAAAAAGACAAAAAAAAAAAAAAAAGTGTTCAACATCATTAGTAATTAGGGAAATGTAAATTAAAACCACCCTAAGGTATCACCTTACCCCAGTCAGACTGGCTAAGATCAAGAGAACAAATGATACCAAATACTGGCGAGGATCTGGAGAAAGAGGAATGCTCATTCACTGCTGGTGGGATTGCAAACTCGTGCAGCCTCTATGGAAAACAGTGTGGAGAACTCTTAAAAAACTAAAAATAAACCTACCATATGACCCAGTTATACCACTCCTTGGCATATACCCAAAGGACTCATCCTATTGTAGAGACACTGGTACAACCATGTTTGTTGCTGCTTTTTTCACAATAGCTAAGAGATGGAAGCAACCTGTAGTATATTTACACAATGGAGTTCTACACAGCAGTAAAGAAAGATGAAATAATGAAATTTACAAGTAAATGGATATATCTAGAAACTATTATACTAAGTGAAGTAACACAGACTCAGAAAATCAAAAGACATATATTCTCATTTGTGGATCCTAGCACCAAATCCTTTTAAGTGAGTACATATCCTGATATAACTGCAGGAACTAGGAAAATGGAAGGGAACCAGGAAGGTAAAGGGAAAGAAGGGATCTAAGGAAGAAGAATAGTAGGAGACAGGTGTTACTAAGGGAGAAATATGTAAAAGGGGGGCAGTTAAAGGGGAGATGGAGAAGAAGAGCTATACAGAGAACTATGAGAATAAAGGGGAAGAAGGAGCTCAAGATGGGACCACAGCATACAGAAACTATTAAGGGAGAAATGGGGAAAATGGGAACACTTTAAATGGGGAGGGTGAGGAGAGAGGATAAGAAGGGAGAGAAAGAAGAGAGATAAATAGTGCCTAACTAGTATAAAAAAACAGGGAATTGCATTAGTCCTAAAACCTACTGAAAAATTACACATACAATATCCCTACATGAGTTTGTGAATGTAGCTTAAGGCTACATAACAAGCAGTTCCAGGCAGGAGAAGCCTCCTTTGAGTTATTGGGAAACTTCCAAAAGTATACAGGCTATTGCCACAACCTTGAATGCCTCCCAGAGCTTGAAGGTAAGACCCTATTGCTGAAGACAGGACATACTTTGGATACAGGATTTGGAGCAGTGGAGCTGGGACTGACCTGGAAGCCACCTCCCTTGAAGGCTAGTGCTCATAGCTTTGGAGAATACCATGCAAGCTGCTAAGGGAGAACATCAATCAGTGGTCCAACCCCAGCTTCACGACCTAAAAACAATGACCAGCACAGCAAGCGACACTGCTGCAGTAGTGGTACATTAAAGCCCACTCAATGGGAGGAAACTTGTGTGGTACTGTTAAGTGTAGCATGATGCACATAGCTGGAGAGGTCATGCATCTTGAAGAAAACTCCAAGGTATCACATCTCTAGACAAATGTAATTTCAAACTATGTACAAAATATGGAGCCTTAAATTTATAGACAGTTATCCCTGATACCACTCATCAAAGAAACTTCTTTTTCAAGAGACTGAGATAATTACAGAGTTCCACAACTGGCCACACACAAAGATTGTGAATTGTCCAAGTCTATGTGGCACATTTAGCATGCAACCTCTATACCTAAGGCTCACAGAACATAGAAGAAGGGATGAAGAGAACACTAATGCATCTTTCAACTCTCATCAATGAAGCTCCCTCAAGCAACATAGGGCCAGGAACGCAGAAGGTCACAAATGGCCAAAACACAGAATAAGGATCTGGGTCCTTGGACAGAACTCCTGTATTAAAATCCACCCATCCAGAGCTCAGGGACCATTGCAGAAGAGGGGTGGAAAGAGTGTTAGAGCCAGGGAGGAGGTGCAGGACCATACGGAAATAGTCCTACAGGCTTCTGGGACCCTTCTCATACAAACCTACAGCAATGGTGTCAGCATGCACAAGACCCATGCAGACTTAAGCAGAGCTGTGCCATTGGGGCGCAGCAGGCCCCAATCTTATTCAAAGAATTATTGGCAGCTGATTACTGCTGGGTCAGGAAGAGCTGATCATCTTAATGGGAGGGACCCTAGATAGGCTGACTAAATCCCAGTGGATCAACTTGTATTGAGGGATGTCTGGGGACACTAACTTGACATGATAGACAAATGACAGAATGTATGAACTCTGGTTGGGGGGTGGCAATGGGAGAGGACCAAAGGGGGAAAAGGGTATAAAGATGATTTTATGTATGAAATACACAAAAATTCAATAAAAATTTAAAAAACATAGATATTAAACATAGATACATAATTATTTTATAGAAATATAGCAATATTCCATGGGCTTTTAAGAGAACATCTTTGTAATCCAGTAAATAAATGTGTTTGTTTTTTCTGAATTGCTTGGCATCATGTCAAGTTGCTTCTTTTTCCCACAGTCATCTTATTGGACTGTGGGATTGTCCAGTTGAGGGCATCAAGACCACAGGCAGCACCAGGAGGCTCAGTGTGCTCGCTGCCCGTTCCTCCATTATCCACTTCCCCTTGCTGCACAGTGGAATGAATGTAGGCTTCAGGACCTAGTAGAACTATGTTTGGATTCTCCTTGGGGTAACTGCAACTGTGGACAAGTTGCCTGACTTCTCTTAGCCTTAGTTTCTTTTGCTAAAAAATGTGGTGGATTCAGGGTTAGATTGGAGAGTACGTGGTATTATTCTATGTATAGGACATGTCAGCTGTCAGTACCTGGCATGGTACCTGCTTAGTAAATGGTAGCTGGTAAAATACATGCATTATCATCAGTACTCAGGAAATGGTGTTCCCTTTTCACTCTCAACCAAAACTTCTGTGCATGTCCCATCATTTTCACGCAGAAGCTAATTCTACTCAGTGCATCTGTGCTGTTAAGTATCTGTTAGTGGACCACTTTTCCCATAGAATTGTGTAGACTTTGTGTACATTAAGCCTCAGATGAAGAAAATTACCTTCCATCTGATAGGAAAATGCAGAGAGACTGAGTGTGTCTGCTTTGATGGTACCCCAAATGCCAGTAATAACCAAGCTCCCATTATTTTTCCTTCTATAGATATGTGCTGCTCATCTCCCAGCTGAGTCAGAGGCACCAAATCATTATCAGGCAGTATGCCGTGCACTGTTTGCAGAAACCATGGAGCTGCACACATTTCTGACCAAAATTAAGAGTGCAAAGGAGGTAAGTACAACTGTGTTGCTATTTATAGGCATTGTAATAGAAAAGCCTCAATTCTTAACATTGTACATTGTATTCTTTGTTTTGGGATTATTTTGGTATCGTTGTTGCTGTCTTGTGTTTCCTTTTTAAAAAAGATATTATTTTAATTTTATATGGATGAGTGTGTTGCATGCTTATAGGTAGGTGTACCTGTATTGTGCAATACCTGAAAATGCCAGAAGAGGACTTCAGATCTGGAGCTGGAGTTACTCACAGTTGTTAGCTGCCATGTGGGTGCTGGGAATTGAGCCTGGGTCCTCTGCAAGAGCAGCCAGTGCTCTTGACCACTGAGCCATCTCTCTAGCCCCTGCTTTTCCTTTTTTTTAAAAAAAAGTTTTTTTTAATTGAATTTTTGCGAGTTTCATGCAATACATTTTGGTTATACTTAGAACACCTCCTCTATCTGCACCCTCCTACAGCTCCCCTGTCAGTTTTCATGTACTCTGTCACATACATTAAGGCCTTTTGAGCCAATTTTGTGTCCTTAAGTGTCCTTGGTTGTACATCCATCCACTGGAGCCTGGTTCACCTATCTAGTGTCACACCCTTAAAGGAAAACATTTATTCCTCTCACAGTAGTTATTGGTTGCTGGTAGTTCCTCAGCTAAGGTTGGGGCTTCTTACCCACTTCCCCACCTCTGGGAAATCTCATTGCTGGGAATTGGTCTGGTTTGTGGTTGCTTGGGTCTTGTGTATGCTGTCAGCATTGCTATAAGTTCATATAGGAAACCTCCAAGCTGTCTGGAAAACTCCCATTTCCTTGTTGTCATCATTCTTACAGTCTTTCTAACCCCTGTTCTACAATGGTCTCTGAATCTTGGGTGACAGAGGTTTGATATACATATCCTATTCAGGGTTAAGTACTCTGCAGTCTTATTCTGTGCACTTTGGCCAGATGTGGCTTTCTGAGTTAATCACCATCTGTTACACGAGGAACCTTTGCTAGTGAGAGTTAAGAGATGCATTAATATTCTCTCTGCCCTCTGTTCCACTATGTTCCCTGAGTCTTAGGTGTAGAGGTTGCATTGTAGATGTGTGTGTTACTTAGAGCTGGGCACCTCACAGACACTTATTCTCTACTCTTGACCATCTGTGGAACTTCATAATGTTTTTAGACAGGGTCTCACTATGTAGCCTTGGCTCACCTGGAACTCACTATGTAGACCAGGCTGGCCTCAAACTTATAGGGCTCCATTTGCCTCTACCTCCCAAGTGCTGGAATTTAAGGCATGAGTTACCATGCTTGGCTCCTTTTCCTTTTTTAAGACAGGGTATCCCTGTATATCCCAGGCTGGCATTGGACTCATCAGCCTCTTGCATCCTCTTGCACCAGCTTTTCGCTTACAGACATGCTCTATCACATCTGTTCTTCTGAAATATAGTAACATGACTCTTCTTGATACAACAAATTTTTGTAAAGCTTCCTTCCATGTGGAATAAATACTCCAGAACTGGCTTCATCATTTCCCATGGGTCTTGTTTTCCTTCTTTCTGCCATTCTTCTTTTGTCCATTTTTGGGACATATTAGTACATCTTTCAGGAAGGGATAAATAATTGGAACGGCCATACTAACTTCTTATACTATTTAATTGTGTGGAGTAGATTCAGTTAAAGATTTAGTGGAATAGATTGGCATTTCTATTCAGTTAATCCAAAATAATTAATCTTTTATTTAGTTATCAGTTGTTTAAAATGTTTAGTCCTGGGCTGGAGAGATGTCTTAGCAGTTAAGAGTACTGGCTGATCTTGCAGAGGACCTGGTTTGAATCCCATCACCCATATGGCAGCTAACATCCATAACTCAAGTTCCAGGGGATCCGACGCCCTCTTCGGCCCTCTTCAGGCACTGCACAACATGGGTGCACTTACATACATGCAGGCAGTACACTCATACACATAAAATAAAAATTGATAAAATGTTTAGTCCAAAGGGAATCATTCTAATTGACTTAGAAAGTAAGTCATATTTTTTATTACATAGACGGTCGTGAAGATTCAGTGAGATCTTGTATAAGAGCATGGCATCTGTCACTGAGTGAGCTCATTTCTTAAATGACTAAAGTGCAAAGTTTATCTGAAACAAGTACTGGGCTAAAACTTACTATGTCCTATAGTTTAGGAAGAGACACATGTCAGATATATAAGCAAGAAAGGCGAAACTAACCTGTTTGCCAAGTGAGATTTAATTAGCCCTGGTCAAAAGGTAACAGATGTTTCCATCACATCATACTTACATAAACTCAGTGGTGTCTATGTGAATAACAGCTCTAAGCATTTTTTCACTCTGTCCAGGCTCTGCCCATAAGCAGTGCCAATGACTAGCCAGGGACAACCTGTGCTTTTTAAAAAATATACATTTACAAAACAACTTGAGGAAAGGTATCAAAATGATGAAAATGGTGGATTAAGTTATTTGAAGATTATTGTACCTGGTTAGATACAGAATCACTGGCAGTTGTAGATGACTTTTAAGCTTCCAGCTGAACATCAGTAAATATGTCCTCAACTAAAGTGTATCAGATAGTAGAAAAAAAAATTACTACTTAAGGTTGTCCTGTCACCACCCCCTTGTTGAGATAGAATTTGCTTCCCCAGAGCATTATTTTCTGGGCTGAGGTGCAGTCCTTTGGGATTAGTAAAGTAAATGAGCTTTTAAAATCTTTCTAATACATTCAGACAACATTTCTGATCTTAAAGAACAATAAATATTTAATCACTGTGTTCCACTGAAATAAAAAAAAAATCTTTTTGCTCTTGATTAAAACTTTGCTTTAGGAACCAGTCTTGGTGGCACACACCTTTAATCCGAGCACTTGGGAGGCTGAGTCAGGTGGATCTCTTTGAGTTTGAGGCTAGCCTGGTCAACATAGTGAGTTCTAGGCCAGCTGGGGCTACAGGGAGACCCTGTCTCAAAAAGACCAAATAAAATAAAATAAATAAATAAAAATAAAACTTTGCTTCAGGTAGGTGTAATGGTGTGTGCCTTTAATCCCATCATCACTCAGGAAGCAGATGCGGGTAGATCTCAGATCTCTGTGAGATTGAGGACAGTAGGGTCCACTTAGTGAGTTCCAGGTAAGCGGGGGCTATAGGAAGAGACTTGTCTAAAACCAACAAAAAACCCAACTCTGCTTTAGGGCTGGAGACATGACTCAGCCGTTAAGAACACTTGTTGCTCTTTTAGAGGAAATGAATTCAGTTCCCAGCAACTGTGTAGGGCTGTAACTCCAGCTCCTGGGGGGTTCGGTGCCTTTGGTCTCTGAGGGCACCTGCACTCACTCATGTGCACACAAATAAACACACACATATATGTGAGACCCTGTCTTAAAAAAACAAAGAAAATTTGCCAGATATGCAAACATATTCTCTAAAAAATTTAAACACAATCAGCACTTTAAACAGAAAGCTCATACACTTGGCATCAAATGGCTGTGTGGCACTGCCTGTGGAGATCAGCCAGGTCTGGCCTTGATGGGCACTGAAAATGGGGTTTTACTTGATTCTCCCACTGCCTAGCACCCCAGATCATGTCTCTACAGGGGCTTTGATCTCCTTCCAACCTTTCCCAGTCTTTTCTCTGGAAACTGTTCTGTTTTAAAAATGAGGTCCTATGCCTTGGGCTTGTTTCAGAGCTCCCGCCTCCAAAGGGTAAGTCTTTCTCCTGTCCTCTCTAGCTTCCTGGCTCCTGACACCTTCCTGCCTGATAGGGTGGACTTGGTAATGTTCTCTCCCTCTGCCTTCAGCTGTTGTCTTCATGTTTCTGCAGATACACTCTTCCCCTGACACTGGCTTGTGCCACCCTCTTATGCCCATTGTCATTGTCATCTGCCATCACCTTGAATGATTCCATTTGGAAAGAAATCATTGCTCTGTATCCTTAACTTCCCTCTTCTCAGTGCTCTTCCTATCCTACCATCCTTTGGTCCTCATACTAAGCAAGGGTTGGTTCACCTCAGAAATCCCAGGCTCTGTCCCAGGCCTAACCCTTTCTTGTCCTCAGCACCTCCCTGCCCCCCACTGACACTCTTGTCCTGTACTTCTGTGAGTCCCCAGGGTCTTCCTTCAGACCCACTGTCTCATCTCCATCCTGAAGCAGTAGCAAGTGACTGACTGATGGCCTGACTGTTCTCTTTAGTTTGACTGATTGTCCTCATTGAAGACCTTGACTATCCAGTCAAAATTGTATTTTCTGAAGATACTGAAATGGGGAGAAAGAGCATCCCCTAGAGGGTTCTTAGTCTCATTCATAAAAAAATTCAAGAATGGACAGAAATGGAAGCTTTAATGTCATTAGAATTTTAAAGAAAAATCCTCAGGGCAGGCAAGCTGGTAATCTTGGCAGCTGCCTTGAGGAGGAGCATGGTGGGGAGAAGGAAAGAAAGCCATGAAGCTATGCAAGTTTAGAGCCTGCCTGGAGGTCAGACAGTGGGTCTGAAGGAAGACCCTGGGGACTCATAGAAATACAGGACAAGAGTGTCAGTGGGGGGTGGGGGGGGCTGAGGACAAGAAAGGGTTAGGACTGGGACAGAGCCTGGGATTTCTGAGGTGAACCATGCAGCAGGGCGTGGTGGGTGGACGCTTTTAATCCTAGCACTTGGGAGGCAAAGGCAGGTGGATCTCTGTGAGTTCCAGGCCAACTGGGGTTACAGGGAGACCCTGTCCCAAAAAGACCAAAAAGAAAAAGAAAAGAGATGCTAGGGGAAGCCCTTACAGAGATCTACATGTCACTGGGTAGAGATGCTCTGCGCTAGGAGGCAGGATTCCAGGCAGGAAAAATTCACTTTCTCATAAACATACTAAGTATTCTGCCCATCTATTCAGTATGACTTAAGGTGGCCCTGCCATCCTTGACCAGTGAAACTAGAAAAGTGGGTCTTTCAGCAGACAGACTAGAGATTTTATAGTCTTGACCAGTTAAATTATGGGACTATTTGCTACTCTTAGCAATATCACACTGCTGGATTCACACTGTTGGATACATGTGATCCTTGCATTTGTGCTTTTCTGTTTATCTTTTATCTGTGGGTATATATGTGTGCTTTTGGGTACACGTCTACTTGTAGAGACTAGAGAACTAGGTGCCATCCACCATTGTTTTGAGAGAGGGCTCCTCTCTGGCCTTATGCTCACCAGGTAGGCTAGGCTAGATGGCTAGCAAGCATAGGGATCTGCCCGTCTCCACATTGCCAATGCTGGGATCACAGGTGTTCATCTCCTTGCCCAGGTGTGTTTTTTGTTTGTTTGTTTTGTTTTTTTGTTTTGTTTTTTGGGACAGGGTCTCCCTGTAGCCCTACTTGGCCCAGAACTCATTCTGTAAACCAGGTTGGCCTTGATCTCACAGAAATCCATCTGCCTCTGCCTCCCAAGTGCTGGGATTAAAGGTGTGTGCTATCATGCCTGGCTTCCAGCTTTTCTTCTATAGGTCCTAGGGATCAAATTCAGGTCCTCATGCTTGCAAAGCAAGCAGTCCTCAACCTTTTTATTTTTTTGAAGACACAGTCTTGTATATTCTGGGCAAGCCAAGGATGACCTTGATCCTTTCATCTTCCTGCTTCTACCTCCAAAGTCCTGGGATTACAAATACGTTTCACCACACCAGTTTTTGCTGTGCTAGGGATGACCCCATGGCCTCATGAATTCTAGACAAGCACTCTACCAACTGAGCCACGCTCCCAGCTCCCATGTTCGTTTTGACTAGAATACTCCCCTAATCTGTTGAAACTCTACTCTCTTGTTCCTCCTGTGTGATATTTTCATTATTTCTTTCCTCTCCTCACAGGACTTTACTCCTCCACTACTTCTATATCTCAAATGTCCTCTGTATAACACGTCACATGCTCTCTGATGTTCATTTGCTTTATCTTTATTGAAGTGACTCCATTAACTACAGTATCTAGCACATGGGAAACACAACAGAAATGGTATTGAACTGAAAAAAAATTGGATTTTTTTTTATCGGAACTTCACAGATTTTCTTCTACTTGAAAGACGTCAGTTTTGAAAGCATTTCTAATTATTTGAAACATTTTGTCAAAATAGGCATATTTAATTAGAAAACAAATTTGTTTTCATCCCCATTGCTTCATGAAAAGGTACTGTAGCTTACTTTCCTGTCCTATTTGCCTGTGTTAAGATTTTGTTGAAGCCTTGGTCCTTGTAGGTACAAAGTTTAAAGCACTTATTAGCATGATGTAGGCTCTAGTCCACAGCCTGCAGTCTCAAGTCTGCATTGGCCATTCCCACTGCATGTGCTTGATCTACCTCTGCTTCCATGTAACATTATCATCCAGGACCTCTGCACCCACCTGAAACATCTTTTCCCTCTTCACTCATGATACAATGCCCACTTGTCCTTAAGACCTAATGCAAGTGTCTGTTATTCTGAAATGCCTTTTCTGATCAGAATTAATTTGTTTACTCTTGTTAATTCATAGAGTACCCTTGGCTTCTTTCTGCTGCTTTTCAGACTGTATTGCAATTACTGTATATATGTGTCTCCTCACTAGACTGTGAACTTGTTTAAGAGCAAGAATCATTTTTACATTGTCTTAGCAGTTACAGAATTGAAACCTAAGGTGATATCTCAATGATGTCATCCTTTTAGGTGTTTCCCTTGCTACTTCCTAAGGCTAGAATAAACCTAGGACCTCTGTCAATGATGTAGATTAACCTAGTAATTAACACATTTTGAATAGGATCAGCCTTACTTTGCCAGCAACCGAATAAGGAGGATCCAGAAGGCAGCACCAGGTATCGTGTGCTGATTGATACTTGGTGTCCCACTAACACACAGCCATCCTCTCACATTCACCCTGCTGTCCAAAGTAGGACTGTGACTAAGGGTTGAGATGGAATAGTACTTGAGTTTTATTAATTTTTATAAGATTTCTACTTCAAAGAAAGAAGTCCTGTGTAACAACTCAAAGATGAGACGATTTTTATTGCTTAAAGATCTGTTCTCATATCCTGAGTAGCTTGATCTTTACTTCTGTTAGCACTTTAATCTTGGTGAAATTCCTGTTAATGAGGTAGTATTGCCCTTTGCTTTCTACCTCTCTGTATAGATAGGAAAACAGAAGCACAGTTTATTAAACCAGTAAATTAGAGGTGATAGAAAAGATTAGGATTAGCCTCTGTAATCTTTCAGAACTATGAAAGAAGGCTGGGCAGGTAGCTCAACTAGTAAAGTACTTGCTGGCAAGCACGAGGACCAAGTTCAGATCCTCAGCACCCAAATAAAAACTAAACATCAAAGTTCGTTCCTGTAATCCCAGCACTGGGGTGCAGAGACAGGTGAATCCCGTGGTGTTGCTGACCAACCAGTCTAGCTGAAATAGCAAGTTTCAGTGTCTCAAAAAATTTGGTGGAGAGTGATAGAGGAAGACACCCTATGTTGAATTCTGGCCCCCATGCATGCACATACACATACATGCACACACACACACACACACACACACACACACACACACAAATAGAAGAATGGAGCTTGAGATAAGAGGTTAGGGTATGAAGGAGGTTTCTGTCAGCCCCAGTATAAGGGAAGCAATCAAGGAGCTGGGAATTATGGTAAGAATTAGAATGCATCAGCTGTTTCTAGACAGACATGCTAGTGAGGGAAGGTGCAGAGTTACTAAGCTACGTTACTGCTGTACCTGAATAAAGAGTCAGCCTGATTCTTAGCATTGTTTTAATAGCCAAGAGTGGACTCAAACCCCAGGCTTTTGTTCCTTCAGGTCTCCCAGGCTTCACCTATACTTTGTTCAAAATCTTTTCTCTCATATCAGTTGAAGAACTATAAGCTTGAATCCACCCTTACTTTTCATGCCTTTGAACCCTAGGCCTAAAATATATCATACAATGTCAAGCATACTTCTCTATTCTCACTGCTTCTAACAGGAGGATAGATTATGAATGCACTGCCTTCAGCGCTTTGAAATGCTAATTCAAGCACAGCTGCCCATAGTCATTCATGATCTTGGGTTGACTGCAAAGTGGAGTCTGGAGGGATCAAGGTCAGAAGCCCAGGTCATAAGAGCACGTGGCTCAGTGCGCTTATTTACATTATAAGAGGTAGCCTTTTGGGTGTAAGGTTATTTGTCCAAATTCTGTCAATTTTGTAAAAGCCATTCCTACAGGAAGGGACACTAGATTTCAGAGGAACTAGAACCAGTTAGCAAAATGGTTTGATTTCTGCAACAGTTTTTAATACTTATTCTGTGTTAGATAATATTCTAAGGTAGCTGTGTATATCAGTTCATTCAGTCTTCACAGTAGGTCACGTATTAAATGCTCTTATTTCCTTTTTCTTTGAGGGTATAGTGCTAAACAAATGAATTTGGTCTGTTCTCACAGCACATCAGACAGGAATGGAAGTCTAGGTGCCAGCCCAACACAGTGTGAGAAGGCTGTGACAGGTGCATGTAGGGAGCTAATCCAAGACAGGAGGATTTGAATTGCATCCCAGAACTGACATTGTGCTGCACTCAGAGTGCCACTGAGCAAAGTGGTAGATGGAAGCAGCCCAAGTGAGGACCAGGACACAAGGGCAGGCAGGGAGAAGATGGCCAGGAAGACAGGAGAGGAAAGGAGGCCACCTTCAAGCTGTGGGACCACTCTTTGGAAGAGTATCTCATAAGGTGCTACACAGGAATTCAGGCATCTGCTAGGGGGTGGGCCTCAGTGGTTCTAGCTTTGTGACTGCTTGTGTTCTGAATGTTTCTCTGGCACCAGACAAATCCACATGTGTATGTTTGGGACTCTGACCCTCTACTTCATTTGTATATTTCTCTGTGTTTAGGCAGGTAGTGAGCCTGAGCACATACACATCACTGAGGCTATAGAGGAGCAATGGGACCATCTTGGCAGTACATGTGGCGAGAAAATCAACTTGCATCTTGGATCTTCTTCTGGTGCTACTTATGACTAAATAGAAAATAATCAGTTACAAAACACAGTTAGGGGACTGGAGAGCTCTCTGCCTAGTCAGTGAAATACTGCGGACCTGAGTTTGATCCCCAGAACCCACATAAAAAAGCTGGGAACCTTGGCTCAAGTGCTTGTAATCCCAGTGCTGGGAAGACAAAGATAGATTCCTAGGATCTATTCAGTAAGCTTCAGGCCAGGGTGAGACCCTGTCTCAAAGGAAAACAAGGTGAGTGGCTCCTGAGAAACTATACCTGAGGTTGACTTCTACCTTCCACACACAGGAACACACATGGGAACACACAGACACACACGCACACACACACACACAAAGAAACAAGATGCAGTAGTCTTTAGTTATTCAGTCATCTAGAAATGGAACTCTTCTTTTTAAAGATAGTTCTGTTTTAAAATATAAATCTTGATGACTCTGTGACTTTTAAGGAACTTTGGCCAGAAGAAGGTGGGATAGGTGAGGAAGTGTTTCTAAAATTCCTTCTGGGAGTCTCAAATGCCTTCCAGCCCCCTCCTCCCGCTGTGCTTACAACAAAAGAAGTATAATTTCTCCAAACTACAGTTTGGGGAGCTAAAGGGTTTTTTGGGCTTCTATACAGCTCAGTGGGTGAGGGGTTACTTACAAGAGTGTGGGCGGTCCTCCTCGCCCCCATCCCTGTGTGGATTGACTTTCCAGCAACCGTCCAAAATGGTGAGCCTCTCCTCTCCCTTCTGGCTTACCCTGTTCATATCCTTAGTCACACCCCCATGTACAACCCAAGCCAGCTGGTTGAATGGAAGGCATGACTGACTGTTTCTCTCTGTGGAGACTGACTCTCCCCTCCTGCAGAGTGTCTATAGTCAAGTTCCTTTGTGGTGATTAGAGCAAGCAGGTGAATCCAGTCTTGGCATTTGGAGGACACTATTATGCCACACTCCACTCCTTCCTCTGGCTCTTAACATTCTTTCCTCCATGCTCTTCCCCAAGAGTACCTGAGCCTTGGAGGGGGTGACATAGATGTAGGATGATCCTCTTTCCATTGTGGTGAGATACTGAACCCTTGGGCCTTCTCATCATCTGGTTCCAAGACATGACTGTTGGCCCATGTCCTAGTTTGTTTCTCCATTGCTGTGACAAAACACTTTGACCACTACTAATATGGGGAGGAGAGGGTTTATTTGGCTTATATCTCCTGGGTTACAGTTCATCAGGGAACCCAAGGTAGGAACTCAGGGCAAGAACCTGGAGGCAGGAGCTGAAGCATAGGCCATGAGGAACACTGCTTACTGGATTGCTCCCTTGGTCCCTGCTCAGATTGATTTCTTATGCAACACAAGCCCACCTGCCCAGGGGCAGCACCACCCACAGTGGGCTGGGCCCTCCCACATCACTCAGCAATCAAGAAGATGCCCCACAGACACGGCCACAGGCCAGTCCAATGGAGACAGTTCCCCAGTTGAGGTTCCCACTTCCCAGGTGTGTCAAGTTGACACTAAAGCTGTCCAGCACAGTGTGTGTACACACATGCGTGTGGAAGTCAGAGGTCAACTTCAGGGATCTTAATCATGCTCCACCTTATTTTTTGAGACAGGGTCTCTCACTGAAGTAAGTCCACAGTCTGTTTTATATATTTTTATTTATTATTTTCATTTTTTATGTGTATGAGTGTATTGCCTGCACGTATGTGAGTGCACCCATGTCATGCAATGCCGCGGAGGTCAGAAGGGGGCTTCAGATTCCCCTGGAACTGGAATTAAGGACGGTTCATAGCCACCATGTGGGTGCTGGGAATCGATCCTAGGTCCTCTACAGGAGCAGCACTGAGCAATCTCTCCAGCCTCCATAGTTTCTTTTAAAAGTCTCTTAACTGGGGGCTCCTGTAAAATTCAAAACAAGTACTGTCTTATTTCAAAGGGAAGAATTGGGCACACCTAAGCAAAACCAAACTCCAGCAAAGTAGCTCAAGGCTGGACATCTGGGATTCACTCATGATCTTCTGGGCTCCAAAGGATTCTGGCAGCTCCACTTCTTTGACTCTGCCATCCACGGCACACACAGCTCATCTCGCAGACCCAGGCCAGCTCCATTCCACACCTACTGCTGTCCTTGGTGGTCGTCCAATGGTCCCAGCATCTCCAAAAAGCTGGGGTCTCCACTTAAACGGAGGCTACACCTTCACCAATGGCCTCTTCTTGCCTCTTGGGGTGCAAAGCCTCAGATTCTCTCCATGTCCCCTTCAATCCTGGGGTCATCACTGCAACTGAAGCTGCACTTTCACCTATGGCCTTTCCTGGCCTCTCAGAGTGCCAAGCCTCAGCTGCTCCCTGTGACCCCTTGATGCTTTCAACAGCAGAACCATGCAGGAGACTCTTACACATTACCAAGTCCTGCTTTCAGCTTGAGATAGAGGTTCGGGTCCCCTCTGTGTGCTGACCCTGAGGAAATACCTCCCAGAAGACTCCACCACAGTGATGTTGGTCTCTTGTTACTTACAGTTGATTTTTCAGCCCCAGCTAACCAGCATCAGTTGTCCCAGTAAAGCACAAGGTTTTACTTCAGGTTCTGGTCTCTTTTTTTTCATTTTATGTGTATGTGTGTGTTGCCTGCATGTAGGTCAGTGCACCCATGTCGTGCAATGCCCGCGGAGGTCAGAAGAGGCTGTCAGATCCCCCGGGACTGGAGTTACGGACAGTTCTTAGCTGCCATGTGGGTGCTGGGATTAAAACCCAGGTCTTCTGCAAGAACAACCAGTGTTCTTAACCGCTGAGCCATCTCTCCAGCCCTCTGGTCTCTTCTTAATCACAGCTGATTCTTCAGCCCCAGCCAACCAGAACCCACAGATTCTCAATTAAAAACATCACACAAACAGCCCTGATAATCTCTTCTTCCCTTTGAAGCTTCACAAGCCAGGCCTCCATTGTTTACAACTCTTTAGCATAACTGTTCCAAGCTCCACAGTAACAAACTCTGAGCACACAATGGCTTTTCCAGCCCAAAGTTCAAACGCTTCCGCAATCCTCCAACCAGGTCTGTCACAGCAGTACCCCACTTCTGGTACCAGTTTCTGTCCTAGCTTGTTTCTCAATTGCTGTGACAAAGTACTCTGACCAGTATCAACTTGGGGAGGAAAGGATTTATTTTATATTATATGTCCTGGTTCACAGTTCATCAGGAAGCCCAAGGTAGGAACTCAGGACAGGAACCTGGAAGCAGGAGCTGGAGCAAAGGCCATGGAGGAACACTGCTTACTGGCTTGCTGCCCTGGCTCCTGCCCAGCCTGCTGTCTTATGCAACACAGGCCCACCTGCCCAGGGGTGGCACCACTCACAGTGGGCTGGGCCCTCCCACATCACTCAACAATGAAGAAGATGCCCCATAGACATGGCCACAGGCCAGTCCTATGGAGGAAATTCCCCAATTGAGGTTCCCTCAACCCAGGTGTGTCAAGTTGACACTAAAGCTATCCAGAACAGTATCTCTTTTAGGTTGCTCTACTGTTTTACAGACATATTTTATATGCTGGTCTATGTCATTTAGATGTACCAAAGCCTCTCCTACTTCACAGAGATCCTGCACAACTAAGGGACTCAGCAAAGCCATTAAAAGCTCATACTAATGTTGAGGTCCTTGTGCAATCAAGTTCTTTAAATCTCTAGTGAAAAGAGTCCTATCTGACCCAGTAAATTGGGCATCGTACATTGTTTTCCTTATACCTAGTTCTCTGAGTAATGCCTGTCCCTCTTCTATCGTCCTCCAGCCCCCAATATCCATGGGAACCTCCATTGGTGATGACCACATATCTCTAATGGCTTGTACAAGCCATTCCATCAGGGACTCCTTTCCCTTGTGCTGCCTCAGGTTATGCAATCTGTGTCTCAAGGAGGGAAGGATGGTTATATAACTCAGCTTTTCTGCTTTTGCAGCACTTAAACTAATATCATCTGCTCCCATGTCCCATATCTTCACAAGCCAGGTGGTGAGGGGCTCCTTCGTTGCTTGTTTGAAAGTCTTTCCTAGTTCTAAGAGCTCCAATGTGGAGTATTCTCTGATGGCTATAGTTTCTCGCACCAGACCATTGTTAAGGCCTTGATCAAGCATGCTGAAACATGGATTTTTCCTTTCTTTGTATTAAAGATCAAACCTGAGGGGCATCTTTAGATATTTCTAGGTCGCTCCCCTCCTCATCACTATCTCCCTTCTCCCATGGGTTCCATGTGCCTTGTATTATCTATCTAATCTGGGCTTTCTTTCCTTTTTGACCTCCTTGTCATAAAAAACTAGCAGGCTAAAATCTCCATTTCTTTTTCTCTCTTATGCAATTTATTGGCAAGGTCAGAGGCCAACACTGAAGAAGTCAGCCTCATATCTCTTTCTCACTGCAATTCTTCTCTTATACCTTCAGTCTCCCTCCTGACTGAGACAAATCTCTTATTATGAAAAGTAACAGCTAAGGCTGTGTTAGCAGCTGCTCACTGAAGCATCTATCCCTGGTGCGTTACTCCCAGGGCTTGGAAAGTTTGCTCTAGACCTTCCACATTCCTTAAATCATCTCCATACTCATGTGGCAGACAGCACTGCTCTAGCAGGCGTACCACTCTATACCATGTACAAGAGGACTGCCATCCTAGGATCTTTCCCAGTAACCCCATCCGCTTAGGTGACCTTATCCCAGGTACACATATCACTATCCACTGCATTATCCATACCACTGCCACTACCCCCACTAGGCCTATTGGAGTAGCCCACCATGTCAGATTTTCTCTGCCCACACGCTCCCCTCACCCAACTTTGCTTTGGTTATTGGCCTCCTTCCCCATATCAGAGGCACCACTGATCTTCCCATACTCATCCTTGGTTTTGTGTTTCCTGCTTGAGTACACCAGCTTTTACTAAAATTTCTTCTGGGAGGCACAAACACCATCCAGCCCCCTCCTCCCACCATCCTTACAACAAAACGAGGTATAATTTCTCCAAACTACAGTTTGGGGAACTAAAGGGTTTATTGGGCTTCCATACAGCTCAGTGGGTGAGGGGTTACTTACAAGAATGTGGGTGGTCCCCCCATCCTGGAGTGGATCAACTTTCCAGCAGCTGTCCAAACTGGTGAGCCCCCCTCCCCTTCCTCTATTCCTATTCTTAGTCCCTTTCCCATATACAACTCAAGCGAGCTGGTTGGATATAAGTCATGACTGACTTTCTGCCCTCCCCTCCTGGGGAGTGTCCATAGTCAAGTTCCTTTGTGGTGATCAGAGCAACTGGGTGAATCCAAACTTGACCTTCAGAGGACAGTATTATGCCACAGGAAGCAAGTTCCAGCTTTAGGTACTTGGTGCTTATGGGCCAGTGCTAAGGACCCGGCATCTCAAAGGGTCATACCCGAAAGAGAACAGAAGCCAGGCATGCCTTCAGGACCAAGAAAAAGAAAGTTACTGTCTTCATTATTTCTCTGTGTTCCCTACTGATTTCTTACTAAAGATTTTATAGCAAGTTAGATGAAAGGATAGAAATTAATTTCAAGTATGTCACCCTTTTGACCCATAATTCCTTCTCTCCCCCCCCATCCTTCCTTCCTTCCTTTTACTGGGGTCTCACTTTGTAAAGCAGGCTAGCTAAGAGATCTGCTTGCTTTTGCCTCTCAAGTGCTGGGATTAAAGGTGTGTGCCACCATACCCTGCCCAATTTCTCTCTTAAAAAATTATTTTTACATTTTTATTTTATGTGTATGAGTATTTTTTCTACATGTATGTTTGTATGTGCACCAAGTACCTCCCTAATGCCCACAGACACCGGAAGGGGAGGTTATATCCCCTGTAACTGGAATTACAGATGATTGTAAGTCACCGTGAACCAGGTTCTCTGTAGGAGCAGGCAGTGCTCCTAACCGCTGAGCATCTCTCCAGCCCCATCCCATAATTCTTAGTTGCATGAAAGAAACCTGGAACAGCGACTTGTACATCTCCCTTCCCTGCCCTTCCTTTTCACTCTTTTAGCCCCCTTTCTCTTCTTGATAATTGTCAGTTATACTCCCCACACCTGTCCTCATTTGGGTGATTGAAACCCTGAGCAAACATAAAGCGCACATTAATGAACAGGTATTTCCAAAAGAAGCAAAGAGCAAGCATTCTACAAGTGTCCTAGAAGCGATCCACTGGGGTGGTTGATGAGCTGGGAAGAAGCTTCTGGTGGGTCAGGAGTCCCTATTTTGTCCAGGGCCCGGATTGTGAGAATTACTTTAAGCAGCAGCAGCATAGGCTTCATCCTGAGATAAGCTTATAATCTTCAATTTTTTATGGCCACAAGTTGTATAATGATTACCTTATGCAAGTATCCACTGAAGAGAGTAGGTCATATCCAACTTTTAATCATAATTTTTCTCTTTTAAATGATCTCTATTATTTGATTGGGTATGTTTCCTTATATTTCATTTGTCATAATTGTTTAGTGTTTCTAAAATTCTTTCTCTTTAAACTTTTTTTTTGTTATTGCTATTGTGTTTTGGATATGTGTATATGTGTATACATGGGCATGTGTGAACCCGTGTGACATGGTCTCCATGTAGAGGTCTAGAGGACAACTTTGAAGAATCTGCTCTCTCCTTCTACCTTGGGTTCTGGGGATTGAACTCAAGTTGTCAGGTTTGCTTGGCAAACACTTTTACCACTGAGCCATCTCACTGGTCCTAAAATCCTTATTCTCACTTGGATTCATTTTGTCTTCTTTTCGGGTAACTTTTAGGCACCCATTTTGAATGAATGGCTTTGATGATTACAAGATTTATTTTGTTCCCTTATTTTTATTTTTAAAAGCATATATACATACATTGATCTTAATTACTAAGGAGGTTCTTTGTTTTTTGTTTTTGTTTTTTTCTGTGAGAAAGTGTGTCATGTAGTCCAAGTTGGTCTCAAACTTGCTGTGTAGCTGAGATGCTGCTCCTCCTACCTCCCAAGTGCTAGGGTTACAGATGTGTGCCACCATGCCTGGCTTTATCCTAATTTTTTTTAGTTCCTCTTCACCATAACCCCTTATAAATGCTTGATAAAAACTTCTTCACTGGAATTACCTTAAGTGACAAGTTTTGAATTAAATACTGGCTTTTAAAAAATCCGTGGTGGTGTATACCTTTAATCGCAGCACTGGGGAGGTAGAGACAGGTGAATTTCTGTTGAGTTCGAGGCCAGCCTGATCTATATAGTGAATTTCAGGCCAGCTGGGGTTACAGGAAGACCCTGTCTCAAAAGACCAAAAAAAAAAAAAAAAAAAAAACAAAAGTTTCCATGAAAGAACTAGGGAGCCAGAGATCAGACTAAGAAAAGAAAAGAAAATGTATTTCTAAGGACATGCTTTAAAAATTTGTGTGTGTGTGTGTATGATATATGCACACATGTATGCAGGTACACAGAGACCAGAGGAGGATGTCAGGTGTCCTGCTCCATCACTTTTCACTTATTTCCTTAAAACAGGTGTTGCCTGAGTTCTCTCGGGGGTCTCTTGCGCTATCATACAAACCATATAACATATTTTTATGTGAAATTATTATAGTTTATATCTTGGGGGCGGAAATGGAGAAACAAAGAAACGAATGCCCCACACCCAGCACCCAGCACCCAGCTCTGTGCAGCTCAGCCCACCGTTCCAGATTGCTTCCGCACCCGCCCACAGTCTCCGTTAACTTTCACCCACACATCTTGGGCCCTCAGTCTTGCCCCAGGTTGGTAAATGTCCATGCAGGTGAGATGCTGGGGCCGTCTTTCTCTCAGTGCCTGCCACCATTGGTTTCTGGCGGCTCCCAAGATGGCATCCAGAAGCTCCTCCCTCCGTGGCTGACTCTCTACAGTCAAGTCTCCACAGAAGGCCCCGCCCCTCAAAGGAACCATGTGCTTAGGACACAACAGGGTCTCTCCCTGAACTTGGAGATATGCTTGTGAACAGCAAGCCCCTGTCATCCTTCAGTCACTCACCTCTGCACAGCTCTGGAGTTACAGGCATACAGACTACTACACCCAGCTATTTATATGAGGTCTAGGGGATTTGAACTTAGATCCTCATGCTTATGCAACAAATGTTTTTGCCCACTGAGCTATTTTCCCATCCCAGGAATGTTAAAGTACCAGTTTAATTTTTGGCTTTAAGTTTAAAAGTTGGAAAATGTAAATGAGAACTATCAAACAACAATTTTGGAGCTGGAGAGATGGCTCAGGTTAAGAGCCACCAGGTTCAGTTTCCAACACCCACATAGCTGCTAACAGCCTTCTATAAACTCTAGTTCCAGGGCATGTGATGCCCTCTTCTGGCTTCCGTGGGCATTGCATGCACATGGTGCACTTACATATATGCAGGCAAAACACACATACACATAAAATATAAAGAAAACCAAAAAAAACCATTTTAAAACGTTACTCACCTTTGACTTTCCAATCTGTTGTACTGAGAAGTAAATTGATTTTGATTTTTTGTTGGCTTTTTTTTTTTGGTCTTTTTGAGACAGGGTCTCCCTGTAGCCCCAACTGTCCTGGAACTCACTATGTAGACCAGGCTGGCCTTGAACTCACAGAGATCCGCCTGCCTCTGTTTCCTGAGTGCTGGGATTAAAGGCGTACATCACCATGACCAGCACTGTTTATTTTTATAGCTAAAACTACTTCTAAAGGGAAGGATGGACACACACACACACACACACACACACACACTCTCTCTCTCTCTCTCTCTCTCTCTCTCTCTCTCCCTCTCTCTCTCTATCTCTACCACCAATACTAATAGCTACAGCTGTTTTAAAATAGCATTATTTAGGGTTTGGAAGATGGCTCAGTCAGGAAAATGCTTGCCGCAGAAGCATGAGGACTTGAGTTTGGAGCCCCAGCACCCAGTTATGGTAGTGCATGCCTGTGATCCCTGCACTGACGAAGCAGAGACGGGGATCCCTTGGGCTTGTTGGACGGCTAGTCCTTGCCAAATCTCAAAACAAGAGGAGGAAAGTGATTGAGGAAAACACTGGATATTGACTCCTGGTCACCACATGCACAAACACGCAAGTGCACCCAACACGGACATGTGCACACAGCATGTACACCCCCCCCCCAGTATTATTCTGATGTCTTGATTTTCAAATGTTTAAACAATCCCCACTTGAATGGGACTTCTTAAAAACTTGCCAGTCAAGTTCTTCCAAATGATTTAAATGTTAGCCTAAGTTCAATAAAACCCTAAGTGTAAGGATGAGTTCTAGATGCCACCTAGAGTCAGTTTATGTTTAATTGCTAATAGTTCATCACATACAGAAATTCTGGAGCAAGGAAATGATTAGAAATCTAGATGGCTCATTGCAGAGAAGCTTTATTCAATGATTTACATACATTGTTTTACTTAGTCCTGTATAAGAAATCATAAGTTCATGATAAAATCTTTGAGCTCAGTTATCTCACATATGACTATGACT
>NW_008328698.1:155442-160646 GCF_000622305.1 Nannospalax galili
TATGACTAAAATGTCTTTCTTAAAGTAGTATATTATATATGCATATATAAAGTATCTTCTGTTGCTAGGAGAGTATTTTTGGAATTGGCTAGACTGCTATGAAATTATTTAATCTGGCTTTTAAACCTTATAACTACATTTTAAAAATCTGCAAGGATTTTTTTATAATCAAATATCACTTTCCAATCTCACCATCTCTTATCAAGCAAATAGCCAAATCCAGCTGTGTCATTGTGCAGAATACATGTTAGCTCTCACTCAAATGCCTGCTTGTGATATGACTTTGCTTGAATAGATTCAGAGAAATAAAGCCACCGACATCTGTCACTTTCACAAATTGAACTGCATTTTAATCAGCTTTCTCCGTCTCCCAGCCTATCCCTCCCTCACACCCATTCCCAACGCTTACAGCAATACAACTGTGACATTTAAGTTGGTTGGAAATTTGTTCCTGAACCTAAAGTGAGTTTATATCCCTCCAAATGGTGAACATACCACTTTTTGACAGACAGGATCACCACCAGATGTCTGTGTGAATGGTAACCATTTGTTCAGTTTAATTGAGTCATTCATCATTTGTAAACTTCAAGGTCTTTTTTTGTTGCTGCCTGTTTTTTCCCTCTTTGTTGTAAATGTAGGTGTACATGTAAAATGCTCACTTTCCTAGCAACAATTAAATACTGTCATCTGCCCAAAGTGTCCTTGCTCTTATCACTACTGTCCCTCTTAAAATATTTCACAAGAGAATTTTGCATAAAAGATCAGGAAGGCAGTCCCCCATGCATAGAGAAAATGACAAATAGTTTGAAATGCTTAAAATGTCAGGAAAAATGGTGATCTTTAAAATGTAGGAGAGATTTTAATCAAAAGGGGGTGCTTATATCTGAGCTGACCTTGAACCTACTCAAACAAATTCCTCTCTGAGCCTTTGACATACTTGTGATTCACCAAGTGAATTTTATTTGTTGTTAAAGATGCCAATAACTGAACCATGTTGTCATGGGCTGTTGTAATTGCTAGCTGAGAATGTTTATACCAGAAATAGGAAGAGTTAATTGCCATGTGTGTGCTCCCAATTACAGCTTTCTCACCACATTCTAGGCACAGGTTGGCATCTGTTATTACATTCGTACAAGAAAAAAAATCATTCAGAAGCTAAAATAGAATTGACAAAATGACAGAAGCTTGTCTCTAAAATAAGAAAAATTTGTAGGCTGTTTTTAAATAATTTCTGTTAAGCAGAAAAGCATAACTTTCTAGTCACATATTTTTATCAAACTTGTACAATTAATTATGGGATTTACAGACACAGCTGTTTTACACTGATTTGCTGCTTGGTCAAATTTTAATTTCATGAAGAGATTAGAGAGAGATATTATTTGATAAAGCAAATTCATTGAGAATAAAATGTTTTGGTAATGAATTAAGAATATTTGCAATAAGAGGTGGGTGGACCTCTGTGAGTTCAAGGTCAGTCTGGTCTACATAGCAAGTTCCAGGTCAGCTGGGGCTACGGGGAGACACTGTCTCAAAAAGACAAAAAAAAAATTACAATAAAATCCTCATATCTGTTCATTGGTTTATAATGCCTACTGTCTACTAAGTGCTTGGTATGAGTTGTGCTGCACCTTGTATTTCTTTTGTCCTATTCTGTGTAACAGCAAAATCTAAGTGCTGCTATTATCTGTGTTATACAGATGAGATTAGAGCAGTTAGCTAACACATAGAGTTATGGAGCTGAAAAGCATCTGTTCAGTTTATATGTACTGTTATTTAGGAAAATAAAGGAATGTGGCATTCGTGGACATTCATTTCTCTTATCTTCAACATTATGAAGCATAGATTTCTTAGTAGCAAGGATGTAGGGCTTTGATCCCAGCAAAAATAGAGGCAGAGCGTATAAAAGTCTATATTTAGTCAGAAATGTGTTCGAGAATAAAAGTTAAGGGTGAATGGAGAAAAGGCCATGGCACGCTTTTAAGGAAAAGAGTTTGGATTGTGTAGATCTGATTGCTGCTTCTTACACATTCTGCCACACAACTAATAGACATAGAAGCATGAAGTGGTGTTTCTGGACTTCTGGGAACATTTAAAAAATATATTATTTTTATTTTATGTGTATGATCATGTTGCTTGCATGTATGTAGTTTCGCCCGTGTCATGCAGTGCTAGCAGAGGTCAGAAGAGGGTGTTGGATTCCCTTGGAACTGGACTTTTCGATGGTTGTTAGCTGCCATGTGGGTGCTGGGAATCAAACCTGGGTCCTCTGCAAGAGCGCTGACTGCTCTTAATTTCCGAGTCTTTGTTTCCCTCTACTCAGTCCCACTTCCTTAGCCCTCAGGGTATCCCCACAAACTCCCAATGTGAAGGTGCCAAGGGAAAACATTAATCGATGGTCCAACATCAGCTTCAACACCAAATAACCACATCAATGCCTGGCACAGCATATGACATTGGTGCAGTAGTGGCACTGGCACTTTTATATTGGGGGTAATCAACAGCTACGTAATTGGACTAAAAGCCCATTCAATAAGAGGAAACTCAAGTGTGGTACTGTAAACATAACCAAATACATATGACTGGAGTGGTCATAGATCTTAGAGAAAACCCCAAGAAAACATCCCTAGAAAATGGGTGTTTTCAAAGGAAGGAGCAGGGAGGATTTCTAAGCTGAAGAAGAAAAGAAAAAGACTGATCTCTGAGGGATCATAAACAGCAAGTCAAGAGGTCTTTGAAAGAGTAAATTTAAAATTCATGTAAAGTGTGGCCCCTGTGTCTGTATATTATCTGTTGCAGTGTTTTTTAGTTGTGAGCCTGAGCTTTTAACAGCTTTCTTGCCCTACAGTGTTTTTAGAATTTCTCATTACAGATTGCATTACTCCAGGGAATAGACTCTAGGGGTAAAGCTTAAATTTAATAGGTGACAGAGTATTGTGAAGACACCCTAAAGTCAGAGGAAGCAGGATAGAGCAGAGGGAAACAGGTTATGGAGTTGCAGCAAGGTCCAAATGACTGCATCAGCTCAGAGCCTGAACCTGTCTCCAGGTGGGATGGGGTGATGGCTCATTGAGAGAGAGAGAGAGAGAGAGAGAGAGAGAGAGAGAGAGAGACTGACTTGCATTCAGATCTGCAGTATCTACACAAAAGCCAAACCTGGCACTAGGGGCAAAAGGAAAAAGGCAGGAGGATCCTAGAGCTGCCTGGCCTGTTAGCCTAACCAAATCACAAGTTCCAGGTTTAGTAAGAGGCCCTGTCTCAAAAAATTAGGTGAAGAACAGTTGCAGGAAGACACCTAATGTTGACTTCTGGCCTCCATACAGACGTGTACATACACTCACAAACACAGGAACACGTACACATGTGTGTACCACACACACACACACACACACACACACACACACACACACACACACACACACAGTTTTTAAAAGAAATTGTCCTAAATTGAAGCAAGGGAACCTGACCTTTACAAGTACCAATGAATGGTTGTAGGCTGCCCCAGGGAGAGGTGCGACCTTGGCAAGCAGCTTTCTTTGGCTGAGGGAGATTTTGGGGGAAGGATGAAGTGGTGAGCCTTCAGCAAACCTCTCCAGCAGCCAGTGCAGGAGAGCTTCCTTCCTGAAACCAGAACAGTTTGCTACAGCATCCTTTGGTTTATCTTTGAGTAAAACCAACTTCAGGAGATATGCTGTATTTATCCCTTGTCTTAAATTCTTGGGGGAGGAGAGCACAACAGAGTTGCTGGGAATACATCATTGGGAAATGAAAAGCTCTATACAACAGGGAAGAAATTGGAACAGATGGAACAATTTTTTAATTTAGAGACTTGCTGTTACCTCTATAGTAGGAGCAAAAGGAATGAAGAAAACAGATATTTTTGTCTTGCTAGAGATGCTCATCCTCTACTGTATCTGTTTAATTTGTCTAGTCTTCTTTTTTGAACATAAATCTACTTTGATTCTAGAGAGCATTGGGGTTCTTTTTATAACAGTATGAACTAACAAAGATTTATTCATCATGTTTTCAACTTTATTTCCTTTTTTGTTTTGAAACAGTGTCTCCCTGTGTAGTCCAGGCTGATCTCAAATGCCTAATCCTCTTGCCTCCACCCCCTAAGTTTTGTTACTTTTTGTTTTATGATTTTGGAGTATGCTATAGTGCTTGTTTAAATCACAGGAAGAATATAATAGAAAAATATTTAGTTCCTATTAGACATGAAGAACCCCATGCTGAACTCTCAATTACATGTAAGGGAAGGAGAATTGTTAGAACATTGGACCAGTTTATTTTGATGCTGGCTGAATTAAGTTGATCTGATTAGTATTGCAATTGTAACCAAACATAACGGGTCCTTCTCTTGGGGACTACAAAACCAATAAGTACATCCAGAAGATGAGATAGAAGGCTTATTCCCTGCAACCAGTCAGGAAAGCACTGGAGCAATTCCAAAAGCAGTGATCCTTTGTTCGAAGGAAGCACAGGTATTTTATTCAGGAAGCTTGTGCATACTTATACACAGAATAGGTTGGACACATTTCTGAGCATGCTCAATTTAAGAAGTACAGTATTGAGTGTGTTCGGTTTAAGGTCATCGTTCAAAAAGGGAAGACAGTGAATGTATTTTGGGCATGATTAGCTCAAATCATGAAGCACATGTACCAAATGTTAAAATGGGGCCTGCTTAGCTGGCATTGTGACGATGGCAAACAGGAGTGCTTCTGGGCACATTTCACTCATTTTTCTAAAAATGTTTTAGCTGAAATAAAAAGACAGGACACTTTGAGGTACTTTGATATAGAAGCGTGCCCTTCAGGGAGCCCTCCTCTCTTGCTGCTGACATGATTACTTCATTCTTCCATAGGGTATTACAAACAGTTCTTTTTTATTTTTATTATTTATCTGTTATTTACTGGCTGAATGAAGCATTTAAGTGTTGTACATGCTCAGCTTGAGTGTTTTCCTAACAGGTAATCTTACCATTGTGTGGTACAGATATCTTTCCTCCAACTCTAACCCTAACCCATAGGATTTTGAGTTTAAATGTGAGAGTTCAGGGGCTGGAGAGATGGCTCAGCAGTTAAGAACACTGGTTGTTGCAGAAGACTTGGGTTTGAATCCCAGAATCCACATGGCAGCTAACAACTGTTTGTAACTCCAGTCCCAGGGGATCCGACAGCCTCTTCTGACCTCCTTGGGCATTGCAC
>NW_008328698.1:160771-163406 GCF_000622305.1 Nannospalax galili
TTTTGGTCTTTTTGAGACAGGGTCTCCCTGTAGCCCCAGCTGGCCTGGATTCACTATGGCCTTGAACTCACAGAGATCCACCTGCCTCCCACATATTTCCTTCATAATAATTGTATTTGAGATTGAACTTACTCCTGCTAAAATTGACTTACTAAAGGATTGTTGAAGAGATTCAAGTACTTAGATATTCTTGAATGTCTTAATTTACTTATTGAACAAAGATTTACTAAGTACAAACCATGTGCAAAGCACTGTTCTGGAGATGTGAAAATCCTATCATGGAACTAAATACATTAAACAACGCTTCTCTAGTTAGGAAGGCAGACAGTAAACACACAGCAAGTAAGACAGACTTAAAGTCAGGAAGTGTTTTGCAAAAACAATGTAGACTGGGGTAAGTGCTAGTGGCCAGGGATAGAACTTAGGATTTGGCCAGGGTAGACCTCATTGAGATGATTTTCGAGCAAGAATCTGAAAGTCAGGAGGGGGATTCGCTTTGGGGGTATCTGAGGTTAAATGCTGTAGGAAGAGGGAGCCCTAGAGCAAGTGCAGAAAGGCTGAAGTGGGCAAGAGTATTGGGAAACAACACCCCCCCCCCAAGGTCTCAGAGCTGGGCAGTGCCACTTTCCTAGGCTCTTAGCCTGCTAGGTACAGTCCCTGGGAACCCAGAAGTGGTTCACCTCCTGAGACCCATTTTCTTTTACTCTTTTAATTGTAAAAACCTAGAAGAAAGACTCTTAATCAGTAGGATGATACATACTGTAAGTCATTAGTTCTGTTTGCATAGAACTTGAATAATGCCAGAGAAACAACATACGTACCTCTGCCTCTGATCTCCTCTCCACTCACTTTTGATTTTCATATTTCACGAAGATTATGGACTTGAGTTGGGAACTACAATTCTGAATAATAAGAAATTTTTTGAATGTCAGAAACACCCATTGATCTGAGGAGTAGCAACATTTTTATTATAGCATCTTGAAAGGAACCTTGACTTTTAAAGAAAATTGCCTAAGCATTCTGCAATAACTAGAAATGTAGGTTTTTTCTTCCCCTTTTTTTCCTCCCTAGGGATTAAAGAAATAATGTATTGGTTATACCATGTCTTAAATACTCAGAGCAATTTATCTTCTTTTCCCCTGTGTTAACACTTATTTATTGAGTATGAAAAAAGCAGATGGTGTTATCCTCATTTAAACCCAGTATAAGTGCAAGCAAGCTAACAGCTCAGCCAAAAGTAAAATATGTTAAGAGTAGATTGCTATTAGTAGGTATGGTATGCAGCAAGTTTATAATTAATATGTCAATGTGTTTTTCAATCTTTTTATTACATTTATTTGTGTATGTGTGTTCATGTTGAGATCAGAGGACAACTTGCAGGAGTCGATATTTTTTTTTTTTTTCTTTCTACCATGTGGGTCCTGGAGATCTAAGTTGGATTGTCAGCTTGTTGACAAGCACCTTTACCTACTAAGTCATCTCCCTGGCCCATAGATATTTTATTAATCATTATTTCCTTCAAGTTGCAAATGTTGGGTTGATATGATTTAAAAAGCATTTTATCAACTGAAGTTTGTAAATAAATCACTTGATAAATACTGTATTAGTTGCTTTCCTTGTTGATGGACAAAAATACCTGACAAAAGCAGCTTAGGGAAGGTTCATTTTGACTCACAGTTCAAGGGCACATCATGATGAGAGGCGAGGCCACAGGAGCATGAGGCTACTTTCAACTTCCTTTCTCCCTTGTAGTCAGTCTGGGGGCCACAGCTCCATGGAATGGTTGCTCTCCACATTTAAAGTGGGTCTTCCACCTCAGTTAACCTAATCTAGAAAAATCCCTTGCAGACTTGCTGAGAGATTTGTTTCCATGATGATCCTAAATCCTATCAAGTTGACAATCAAGATTAATCACCACAGATACAAGCCCCACATCAAAAAGTTCCAAAGCTTGTGTTGGCTCTGTAGGTGGAAATCTGCATCATGAAGCCTTGAAGGAAGTCACACATAAGTGTGAACTTACCACTCACCATGATGACAGGAGCCCATAGTGCCATAGAGATAAGGATATTTTATAATAAAAGGGTGGAGAATAAGGGTTCAGGACTAGTGGTTTCAGCTGAATCTGATGTCTGCAGGAAGAGGAGTAGACAGTGAACAAGAAAAGCCAGGTCAGAGACTGCTTCATAAAATACTGTGATGTGGGGCTGGAGAGATGGCTCAGTGGTTAAGAGCACTGGCTGGTCTTGCAGAGGACCCAGGTTCAAATCCCAGAACCCACATGACGATTAATAGCCATGCATAACTCCAGATCCAGGGGATCTGACGCCCTCTTTTGACCTCCTTGGGCATTGCATGACAGGAGTTCACTTATTTACATGGAGGTAACACCACTCATACACATAGACTAAAAATAAATTTAAAAAATTTAAAGAAATACTACCGGGGGTGGTGGCACATGCCTTTAGTCCCAGCACTTGGGAGGCAGAGGCAAGCGGATCTCTGTGAGTTCAAGGCCAGCCTGATCTACATAGTGAGCTCTAGGTCAGCTGGGGCTGCAGTGAAACCCTGCCTCAAAAAGACAAAGTGCATCCAAGTCACGCAATGCCTGTGGAGGACAGAAGAGGCTGTCGGA
>NW_008328699.1:0-6652 GCF_000622305.1 Nannospalax galili
GCCCTCTGTCCAAGGCCTTTCATTACCATAGCTGTTACCCTTGTATGAAGTAACAGAACTCTGACCTCAGTGTGATCAGGCTCCGAAAGGTCATCCAGGCCCTCAGGTTTGTCCACTCCTGGTAGATTCTTGCTCCCAGCAGACCTGGTCGTCAGAGCTGCTTTAGTGGAGTGGGCAGAGGTTTGTTTCAGAGACACTCACCTGGGAACCACGTCATGTCCAGTCCTCTTTGTCCTGGGAGGGACCTTCATCCCTGGGAGGAGGAGCATAGAAGGTGATGCTCCTACCTTATCTGAAGCGTCCGAGGCTCAAATACTGCATTACACTTCCTCTGCTCATTATTCCATCAGGGATTTCTCATCACTATGCTTATAGGGGCCCACGTCCTGCAGGAAAGAGATTTGAGCATGAAAGAGATTGAAGACTGACTTCCTGCCTGTCCCCACACCACCATTAAATCCCACAGTTGAGTGTGATGTGGCTCTGTACAAGTTTGCTTGGCTAGCATTGTAGAATGTTGTGTTTCATCCTCAAGATATCGTTAATGGAGACAGAGTGAAAGATGGTTATGTAGGTAAATAGATAGGTAGATACAAGATACATGAGCATGAAAGAGATTGAAGACTGACTTCCTGCCTGTCCCCACACCACCATTAAATCCCACAGTTGAGTGTGATGTGGCTCTGTACAAGTTTGCTTGGCTAGCATTGTAGAATGTTGTGTTTCATCCTCAAGATATCGTTAATGGAGACAGAGTGAAAGATGGTTATGTAGGTAAATAGATAGGTAGATACAAGATACATAATGAGTAGCTAGTGGATGATATAGATTGATGATGGTTTTGTAGAGATATATTAGGTATATAAATGTAGATGATCGATGTATTAGATAGGTGGATAGATCGATGGATGGATGGATCGATGGGTTGGTGGGTGTATAGATGGATGGATGGATAGATAGATAGATAGATAGATAGATAGATAGATAGATAGATAGATAGATAGATACAAAGATAGATAAATTGTAGATGGATAGATACTGGATGATACATTGATGCTGGTTAGGTAGAGAGATGATAATGATGCTGGTTAGGTAGAGAGATGATAGATCAATAGATGTAGATGAGCCGGGCGTGGTGGCGCACAGCTGTAGTCCCAGGACTTGGGAGGCAGAGGCAGGCAGATCTGTGTGAGTTCAAGGCCAGCCTGGTATACTTAATGAGTTCCAGGACAGCTAGGGGTTACAGGGAGACCCTGCTTCAAAAAGACCAAAACGAAAAAGATATCCATAGAAGATTGACAGATAGATTTAGATGGATTAGAGAGATAGAGAGAGAGAGATGATTTAGATAGAGAGATAGATACAGAGAGAGAGTGAGAGAGGTAGAATAGGTATATAGGTAGGTAGTTTATATATTGTAGACACAATGATACTAAGTAGACAGATGACAGATGATAGACAAATATTTGGTACATTAAAGGGTAGGTAGGTGACAGAGACAATAAAGTTTTCATGACAGAATATCATGGACAGACCGAGTTAACAGCAGATCTTCATCCATGGCCACACAGGTGCTTCTAAGGCCTCTCTTCCTGCAATCTGGCATCTACCTGTGTCCTTGCATGACTGTGTCTTGCATGACTGTCCCTGCTGCAGCCATCTCTCTGGTCCCCACCCTTTCCACCTCTTACAGTGACGTCTGCCATGTAATTAGTTGAGGGACACCTCAAGGACCACATTGTGGTTATGTAGATAAATAGATAGGTAGATAGAAAGATAGATAATGAGTAGCTAGTGGATGATATCGATTGATGATCGTTTTCTAGAGATACATTAGGTAAATAAATGTAGATGATAGATGGATGGATGGATGGATGGATGGATGGATGGATGGATGGATGGATAGATAGATACATAGATAGATACATAGATACATAGATAGATACATAGATAGATACATAGATACAAAGATAGATAAATTGTAGATGGATAGATACTGGATGAAACACATTGATGCTGGTTATGTAGAGCAATGATAGATCATGATGCTGGTTAGGTAGAGAGATGATAGAGCAGTAGAAGTAGATGTACCAGGCGTCGTGGCCCACTGCTGTAGTCCCAGGACTTGGGAGGCAGAGGCAGGCAGATCTCTGTGAGTTCACGGCCAGCCTGGTCTACATAGTGAGTTCCAGGACAGTTACAGGGAGACCTTGTCTCAAAAAGACTGAAAAAAAAACAAAAGAAAAGAAGGGAAAAAAGTTAAAGGTACCCTTAGCTCATGCGTGGTACACAGCTGTGTGACAGCCAGATTAAATACCCCTACACACACGCCAGCCACACACACCTGCCACACTCACCTATTATCATCCCAATACCCCATGACCCCTTGGTGAGTCATTCGATACTCTCTCCCAGTCACTCCATTTTTGGCTACAGCCGTCTCTTGTCTGAGCAGGGCTGTGAATAACTCCAGTTATGTGGCAGGGACACCCTGGGTTTTTGCTTAGGGTCATAGAGAACCAGGACTCGGACTCTGATCGCCTTTTCCAAGGAGACCCCCTCCTTCCCACTCCAGGGCTCCCTAGCCACTTCCCTGCTGGTCCCCAGCAGCCTCTCTCCTGCCTTTTCTCCTGGCCCATTGTCTGTGTCTCAACTCCAGCAGCACCACTGTGGGACCTGGAGCTTGTGTCACTTCCGGTGTGGACACCTTCCACCTCAGCAATGGCTCACCTCATAAAAGGCCCAGCCACTGCTTGTCTCTGCCTTCCTCAAGAGAGCATTGTAGGAGCTGCGGCAATGATGCCTCCCACACAAAAGCATGGGGACCTGAGCTCTGGTCCCCAGCATCCATGTAAAAGCCAGGGCTGGTGTGTGCACCTGCAACCCCAGCAGTGGGGGAAAGGCAGGCAAATCCTGAGGACTCACCGACCAACCAGTCTAGCCAACTGATGATCTTTGGGTTCACTGAGCAGTTCAGTCTCAAAAAATAAGGTTAGAGGGGCTGGAGAGATGGCTCAGCAGTTAAGAGCACTGGCTGCTTTTGCAGAGGACCTGGCTTCAGTTCCCAGCACCCACCTGATGGCTAACAACTATATGTAACTCCAGTTCCAGGGTCTTCTGGCCTCCCTGGGTATTGCACACGTGAGTGCACATATACACGCGGGCCTCACACTTATACACATGAAAATGTTTTTTAAAATGTTGGAGAGTGATAGAGGGTAAGACTTGACACTGAACTGTGACTTCCACATGCATACATACATGTGCACCAGCGCACGTGCGTGCACAGACATACACACACACACACACACACACACACACACACACACACAGGGATTAAAAAAATGGCTACCAAGCAAAAACTAAAGAATGACTTGTGGTAGACGTGTAGACAGCCTGGGGAAGCTTATAGATTCCAGAACACAGCACAGGGAGGCTGAGTGTAGACCTCGGCTCCTTCCCTCACAGAGCAGGCCCTCAAATGGCTCAGTGGTCAAAAGTGCTTACTGCTTTGCCAGAGGACCCAGTATCCAAGTCAGGTAGCTCAAAACTGCCTGTAATTCCACCTCCAGGGGATCTGACACCCTCTGCCAGTCTCTTCAGACATATCCTCCCAACAGATACACATAAATAAAAAAAATTTTTTTTAAAATGGAGTCTCACTATGCATCCTTGGCTGCCCTCGAACTTGCTACATAGACCCAGCTGGCCTCAAACTCGCAGAGATCGCCTGCCTCTGCCTCCCGAGTGCTGGGATTAAAGGCATGTGCTAGGATACCTGGCAAAAATAAACATTTTTTTTTAAAGTATGCAAGGTCTCCTCTGCAGTCTATCAGAGGTTACCCCTAGAAATTCATCATAAAAAAGTAATGCACAAGATAGTTCTTTTGTTGGCTACGAATATGAAACCACCTAAGTACCCTACACCGAAGAAGTAACTTGTGAGACATACTTTCCATAACACACCACACGGACTGAAATGTCCCTCAAAGTGTCTTGACTTATGTTGTAGTTTGAGTGCAAAGTGTGGTTTCATATCCCCCATAGGCTCAAGTGTTTGAACACTTGGTCCCCAGTTGGTGGCGCTGCTTAGGAAGGGTATAGAACTTTCAGTGGTTAGAACATTCCTGGAGGAAGTACGTCACTAAGGGCCTTATAACCTGACTCCATTTCCTGTTCTCTGCTTTCATGCCCCTACTGCCTCGATGAACTGCAACCCTTCAGACCCATATGCCAAAATAAGCCCTTTCTCCCTGAAGTGTTTTATTTAGCAACAGAAAAGTAACTAAGACAACACAATGAGAGTCACAGCTCATTCTTCAGCAAAAATAAAGAACACGAAAAGAGGGCTGGCAAGATTGCTTAGTGGATAAAGGTGCTTGCTGCCAGGCCTCATGACCTGAGTTAGATTGCTGGCACCTCCAAGTTGTAAAACGGATAAACCACTTCTGTAAGTTGTCCTTGACCTCTACACGTGTGCCATGACAGATGCACACCACCCCCACTATAAAAAAATGTGAAAAAGCCAGACATGGCAGCACATGCCTTTGATTCCAGCACTTGGGAGGCAGAGGCAGGCGGATCTCTGTGAGTTCAAGGCCAGCCTGGTCTACATAGTGAGTTTCAGGACAGCTGGGGCTACAGGGAGACCCTGTCTTAAAAAGACCAAAAAGAAAGAAAGAAAAGAGAGAGAGAGAGAGAGAGAAAGAAAGAAAGAAGACCAAAAAATGTGAAAAAAAACCACAAAAGTATATTCCATTTAATTTTTAACAAAATATTTAATTTTTTGCATTAAAACTTTACCACAAAAGTATATTCCATTTAATTTTTAACAAAATAATTTTTTGCATTAAAACTTTAGATAAATATGCTTCAAAATATTAATAGTTCTTATCTCTGGGGCAAATTTAGTCCTTTATCGAGTTGGGTATGTTAGCACA
The DNA here is from genome assembly GCF_000622305.1 of Nannospalax galili. Lineage (NCBI taxonomy): Eukaryota > Metazoa > Chordata > Mammalia > Rodentia > Spalacidae > Nannospalax > Nannospalax galili. Next base: position 4,941 of record NW_008328699.1, read on the forward strand.
TGCTCATGATCCCAGCACTCAGGAGGCTGAGGCATGAGTTCAAGGTCAGGCTACCTGGGGAGACCCCGCCCCTCCAGGTAATAAAACAATATTGTATTTATTTTCCTTAGCTTGTATGTTTTACCGTTTTTCTCAGAGTGAGAAGTATTGGTGCAGTAATAAGTTGATAGGTTGGTGACTTGTCAGCCAAGTTGATGACCTGCGGACTGGGGTTGGCTCCTCTGTCAGATGGCCCCAAATGGCTTCGGGTACCTTCGGACAGGCTTGGAACAACCTAGAAAGAGCGAGAAGGGGAGGGAGAACAAACTCCATCCACTCGCTTGCTCCTGGGCCGGCAAAGGAAGGGCACTTCTTGGGGTGATCCTGATGGCCACACTCCGGAGGTTGCTGGCTACACGCTTACACCCACATCTTGTCCCCACCCTGTCCTTGCTGAGAAAACAATAGAGTGGCTCTCACTGTCTTCTCCAGAGTCTTTGGTGGGAGCTGAGTCCAAGCATCATGGTGGGCCCAGGTCCCATCTCTGTAAGGCGAGGTGAGGAGGAGACCTCTGTGGTGTAGCAGGGGGCAGTGGAGGTGGAGGTTGCTGGCCCCAAGGACCCAATTGGCTCCTCCCAAGTGGCTCCTCCGTCTGCTGCAGAGTGGGCCATCCTGTGACCCCTTTTCAGGGACCTGAAGCACATCTTTCCAGAACTGCCTGTGGTACAGACAGAGCAGGGGTTGCCTGAGGAAGCAGCTGCCACAGGGACCAACCTGTGCCCCCCAGCAAGCCTTCCTGAGGTAGGCCACCAGCTTGCTTCAGAGCCCTCCTCCCACCCCACCCCCAACCCCTGCCACCTGCCTGTATGTGAGGGGTAATTCTGTCTGTTGACCAGTGCCAAGTCCTCACGGGCAGAGCTCTGGGTGGCTCCAGGCTCGGCCTCACTGCCTACCTGGTCGTCTTGGGTGACTCTTTGGCTCACACTGAACTTTAGTTTCCTCATCTCCAAACAGGACTGTAACAGGACCCAGCGCTTAGAATCCTGACAATTCCACAGGAAAATATGCCAGGTATTCAACTACCTATGACTGACACAGGACTTTGGTGCTTGGTGACAAAGACTTAGTTAGGACTGAATCATTGCGCGCAGGCCTATTCAGGTCAAGTTTCCTGTTTCCTCTTCCTCACGTTGGGAAACTGAGCCTCCTGACTCCCAAGGAAAAAGGAGTCATACTCCCTAGACAGGCTCTGGGCACACCTGCCATCCCTCCCCATCTGAGTCTCTCCCAACTTTGGTTTCTGGCAGGAGGGACAGGGTCAGGGGAAGGGGCAGGGGACAGCTACCTTGACATGGTTGCCCGGTTCCCGGCTCGAAAGTGGAGGTCCTCGATCTCCTGTCGCAGGGTGGTATTTTTCAACGCTAACATCAGATTTTTTTCTTTCTGTAACAAATCAAGGAGTCTGGAAATGTGCCAAGGTCATGGGACACAGCTCATGTTATAACCTCCCCCAGACACTGGTTCTTTCTAGATTAGGGTTTCCTTTTGTGGAGCAAGAAGCTAACCTAAAATAAAACCAAAGCGTTAAGAAAGGCCTGCTGGCCGGGCGTGGTGGCGCACGCCTTTAGTCCCAGCACTTGGGAGGCAGAGGCAGGCGGATCTCTGTGAGTTCAAGGCCAGCCTGGTCTACATAGTGAGTTCCAGCTGGGGTTACAGAGAGACCCTGCCTCAAA
>NW_008328699.1:6766-15478 GCF_000622305.1 Nannospalax galili
GAGGTTCCAGTTGGGTTTAAAAAGAGCCCCTGCCTCAAAAAAAAAAAAAAAAAAAAAAAGAAAAGAAAGACCTGCTAATTATAATTCCACTGAGAACAAGGGTTGGATAAAGGCACTTCCTGCCAAGTGTGACAACCTGACCTGTGAATTCAGTACCTGGCACCCACATGGTGGAAGGAGGGAACTGTATCCCACAAGTTGTCTGACTTCCTGTACATGCATGCCATGGCACACATGTACCTACACATAGACACACACACACACACACACACACACACACACACACAATGAATGAAATGACATAATTATCACTGATGAGTACTAGCAACAAAATAAACGAAGAATAAAATGGACTAACAGGGTTTGGGGGTAAAGTAAGGAAGACAGGGAAAGGGAGCACCAGATGCAAAGTTCCTGAGTTGTGGGAAAGCTCCTCCAGTCAGTCTGATACATAGCAAAGATGGACTGGCCCAGTATAGGAATGCATAAATGGATAGTGGGCTCCCAGGGCAGTGAAAAGGTGTATGGACTGTATTTCTAGTGTGTCTGTGGGGGGGGAGAAGGATGCCATGTGACTAGGTTTGGGAGAACACAGAGGGTTGCCTGGAAGACACATAAAGGATGACTCAGGAAGATGGCCTGAAGAATACAAAGGCCCCAGAAAGCAGTACTCAGGAGAGATGACCACAGTCTCACCTAAGATGGTAGTAGTGGGGTACTGATGGCATTATACTTGGGAGAAGAGTGAGTTCCAGCTACTCTGGGCTACCTAGAAAGCCTCTGTCTCATTCCACGTTCAAACAAAAACAAACAAACAAACAGCCCACCCTCACAGAGCACACTTGGGATGGCCTGGGGTTGTCTGGCACACGGGAGACTGGGGAGATTTCTTACAAAGGGACAGGTTCTGGAGGTGGTGTTGTCCCAGGGTTCTGAGCGCTCTTCTCTGGGTTCTCAAAGCCAGTTCCCAGCCCCATCCTTGTTCAGGCTGGCCTCCTGTCTGCCTGGCCCCTGCCTACAGTGTGACAGCTGTCGCCCCTCCTGATGAACCAGGCTACCGACCCCAGCACTGCCCAGTTACAGAAGCGAGAGGGGCCAAGGGCTCCAGTGACAAGGTCAGACCAGCCTCCTGCATGGGTGGCAGAGCAAGGCTGGTGTGGACCAACCCGGAGCATCCCACACACCCTTGATGGTGGAAATGCCCAGAAAGCAGCCCCTGCTCCCACCAGCATGTCCACAAGGAGCAGCTCCCTCTCCAGCTCATGAATCCGCTCATTCTTCAGCTCAATGACATGGTGCAAGCTCTCCAGCTCCTGCTCCCAGAACAGACCAGGGCTTCCGTGATCCTGGATAGGGACAGAGGGACCTTGTCAGCCCAGCAGGTAGAGGGGGACACAGGCCGCCTTGCTTCCCCTCCTGCCAGCAGCTCACGTGGTGGCCTCAGGTGGGCGTTCACCTCCATCTCACAGCCCATGCCACACTTTCTCTCAAACTCTCCCACAGACACTCTTTGAAGCCTGTCTAGTAAAGGTGCTGGGATTGGTGGGCTGAGGGGCTGTGTTGTGTCGGGTTTGCTAGTCACCCCGAATTCCCGAATTCTCTCGGGTACCAGAAGGCTATGTGCTTTACCCTAGTCTCTCTCCTCTCTCTCAGAGTGACATGGGGACCCACTTTCTTGCTCCTGTGGAGGTGAGTGTGTCAGGCCTGAGGCTTCCTGTCTCCTGTTGCCCACCCTTAACCTCTCTGCTGCATTATGGAAGAAGCCCCATTCGTGTTCTGCACCTACCTGGATGTGCCTCTTATAGACCTGGCTAAGGAGGGACCCCTGCACTCCGTTCATCCCGGCCCACACGGCCTCCTGTGATGCGCACAGCTTTGCATTGGTGTCCTCGAGGAGGTGGCAGATGGAGTCAGTATCAAGCCTGGCTTGTCAAGGTGAATTTTATTATATCCCAGACAAGGAAGGGACTGGGGTTCAAGGCATCTCTTGCCTCCCTGCACCCTCTACCCCTCACCCTTCAAAGAGCAGAGGAGAGTTAACCCACTGTTAACACAGCTTGAAATGTACCAGCCCCACCTCTCACTATAGTCTTTAACAGCTCCCATGATGGTTAATATTGTCAATTTGACAAGATCTAGAATCACAGAGGAGACAGACCTCTGGGCATGCCTAGGAGGAACCTTCTAGATTAAGTTAAGTGGGATGGGAAGACCCACCTTAAATATGGGCAGCACTATGCCATGGGCTGGGGGCCTGCACTGAATGAAAAAGAGCAAGCTGCTGAGCACCAGCATCTGCCTTTCTGCTTCCTGACTGGGGACACCATGTGATCAGCTGCCTCTTGCTCCTGCTGTCATGCCTTCCTGCCCTGATGGACTGACTCGGACCACGAGCCAACATAAACTTGTCCTTCCTTCAGCTGCTTCTGGTCAGAAATTTGGTCACAGCAATGAGAAGAGTCATAAATAAGTTCTCCAAACCCTTGGGATGATGTCCTGGCATTCAGGGCCAGCGTCAGCCTGCATTTGATACCGAGCTATGCCGGGGTCCTTTGCTCCTGTGTATCTAGTGGCTCAGCATCACATCACACTTCAATCACAGAGTGCCCTGTCTTCAAAATTGCCCACTGAGCAGTATCTCCTTGGGTAGTCCCTTTGCGGCAGAGGCCAACCTCTCCTCATGGCTCCCAGGCTTCTGCCCTGAGGCCGTTGTCTCTCCTTGGCCCCCTCACATCCCTGGCATCCTTGACTTCCTTCAGTTCCTCAGACATCCCATGTTTTCCTTCTCTTCCTCCATGTTTCCCAGCAAGCTGCTTGATTCTGCCTCAAGCTTCCTTCCTGCCCTTTCTCACTGAAGCCAGCCTACCTTTCCAGCCTACCTTCTAGGCTCTGGCTTAGCCCTATTCCTTCTGGGAAGTGTCTCCTGAGTGGAACACCTGCTTTCATGATCCCATAGGTCCCTGGGTCTTCTCCCTACCAGCTCATCATAACAGAAGTCCATGCCCTCTCCAAGATCTTACCTATAGTCCTTGGGAAATGTTTTCATTTCATTTCCGTCACTGTGATAAAACAGTCCAATAAAAGGCAACTTAGGGGAGGAAGGAGGGAGGGAGGGAAGAATTGAGGCCTGTGAGATAGTTCAGCCCCCGGCGACCTGAGTTTGATCCCTAAGACCTGCATGGTGGAAAGAGAAAACCCATTCCATCAAGTTGTGCTCTGACTTACACACACACACACACACACACCATGGTACATTGCTCCATCCTGCAGGGCGGGAGACAGAGACACAAACTCCCAGGGACCTGGAATGATGGGACAAGAGACACGAAGAATGACAGCAAGACAAAGAACTCTGATCAAGCTGCAAAAGTTTATTTTTCCACGGGGATTCTTATACAGGCTGAAGCGGGAAATTAGCTGGGGAAGGGGAAGGGAAGGTGTTGTCTCAACGGGTTAATGAATGCCCCTTAGGATGAGGGGAACTGGCGCCGTGAGTCTGGCTGCAGGGTAAGGAAATTGGTGGTTGCTCAGGCTTATCTTGAGTCATCGGAAAGGTTGCTTATCTTAGGGGGCAGGGAGGACTGATCAGCAAGTTCTCAGGAGGATGCTTGCCCTGGGTGGGGGGGCAGGGAGGGCTGCCAGGCAGCGTGGTCTCCCACAGCCTCAGACAAGTCCAGTGGAGGCAATTCCCCAATTGAGGCTCCCTCAACTCAGGTGTGTCAAGTTGACACTAAAGCTAACCAGCGCACTAACCGTCCATAACTCTAGTTCCAGGGGATCCGACATGCTCTTGACCTCTGCAGGCATTACACAACATAGGTGCATTTATGTACATGCAGGCAATGCACTCATACACATAAAATAAAAATCATAAATCAAATATTTTTTTAAAAGAAACAGGCAATCAACCAACAAATCTAAAATAAGTAAAACCGTCCTTCAAAACTGAAAGGGAAGCCAGGGATGGAGGCCACACCTTTAATCCCAGCACTCAGGAGACAGAAGTAGAGGGTGAGTTCTGTGAGTTCCAGGCTAGCCTGGTCTACATAGTGAGTGCCAAGCCAGCCAGTACTACATGAGACCCTGCCTCAAAAATAGAGATTAAGACATTCACAGATGAATAAAAGATGAACAACTGTTATTGTGGTCACAGTGGTGGTGATGGTGGTGGTAGTGGTGAGTGGTGGTTTGATGGTGGTAATGGTGATGATGGTGATGGTGGTGGTCATGATGGTGGTGGTCATGGTGGTGGTAGTGGTGAGTGGTGGTTTGATGGTGGTAATGGTAGTGATGGTGATGGTGGTAGTCATGGTGGTGGTGGTTGGTGGTGGTCATGATGGTGGTGGTCATGGTGGTGATGGTGATAGTCGTGATAGTGGTAATAGGGAGTAGTGGTGGTGATGGTGCTGGTGGTTACAGTGGTGATGGTGGTGATGGTGCTGGTGCTGCTGATGGTGGTAATGATGGTGCCTGTGGTAGTTATGATGGTAATATTGGTGGTGATAATGATGTGGTGATGGTGGTAGTGGGGAGCAGGGGTGGTAGTGATGGTGGTGGTGGTGATAGTGGTCATTTTGGGGTTGATGATGATGGTGGTGGTACTGGTGATGATGATGGTAATGGTGGTGATTCTAGGGACTGAAAGTTGAAGGGTATTTACCACTAGTCCTTCCCTACAAGAAATGGCAAAGGAAGGCACTCGGGGTAAAATGGAGAGAGACTAGACAGCAATTCAAGATCATACAAAGGAAGATACTTGATGTGATAAATACATGGAAAAATATTAAGAACTAATACTATATTCTTTTGGGGTTTTATTTTCTATAAGACATAAAAGGCAAGTATACTTTAAAAAATCACTGTAAGAAGATGCAATACATGGCAGGAATGTAAGTGGGAAGAATACTCTTTATAACAGAAGAGGTGTTTTTTAAGTTTTTTATTGAATTTTTTCAAATTTCATACAATATATTTTGATCATAGGGGCTGGAGAGGTGGCTCATCCATTAAGAACATTGGCTGTTCTTGCAGAAGACCCGGATTTGAATCCTAGCACCCACATGGCAGCTAACAACTGTTCATAACTCCAGTTCCAGGGGATCCAACAGCCTCTTATGCATGACACAGGTGCACTTAACTACATGCAGGCAATACACGCATACACATAAAAATAATAAATATTAAAAACAGTATATTTTGATCATATTTAGACCTCCCACTGCCACCTGAACCCCCTTACCAATTTCATATTCTCTCTCTATAAATGATAGATGATAGATACATGATAGATAGATACATGATAGATAGATAGATAGATAGATAGATAGATGATAATAGATTCATAGATGATAGATAGATGATGATAGATGATTGATAGATACATGATAGATAGATAGATAGATGATAGATAGATAATAGATACATAGATTCATAGATAGATGATAGACATGATAGATGATGATAGATGATTGATAGATGATAGATAGATAGATAGATAGATAGATAGATAGATAGATAGATCAATGATAGATAGATAGATATAGAGACATAGAGATACAGAGGTATAGACCAGGCTCCAGTGGATGGACCCATACCAAAGGACAGTTAGGGATACAAATTAGGCTTGATAGGCCTTAGAGAAGACTGGCTCTCCCACTCCCAGCAGTTATGGGTTGCCAATAGTTTCTCAGCTGGGGTTGGGGTTTCCTACCCACTTCCCACTTCTACTGGGATTTTGTCTGGCTCGAGTTTACTTTGAACTTCCGCATGCTGTCACCATTGCTGTGAGTAACCTCTCAGCTGTCTGGAAAACTGTTTCCTGTAGTCATCTACCACCTCTGGCTCTTATAATCTTTCTGCCCCTCCCCTCTTTGAAATGATCCCTTAGCCTTGGGAGGCAGAGATTTGATATGTGTCCTACTCAGAGATAAGCATGCTGCAGTCTCTTATTCTCTGCACATTTGTCAGTTGTGGGTCTTGGTATTGATCATCATCTGCTGCATAGGGAGTTTCTCTCTTGAGAGTTGAGAAATGTATTAGTCAACAGGTGTAACAATAAGTCATCTTGAGTCAGTTTAATACTATGTCCATTTAGAATAACAGTGGTGGATTCTCCTCTATGGCCTGTGACCTGTCTAGCCACAGGTTTCTACTCCTGACACCAGTGTCAGGTATGGGTTCCATCTTGTGAAGCAGACCTTAAATCCAATCAGAAAGTAGTTGGGTATTCCCATAACAGTCATGCCACTATTGCACCAGTGGGCATATCTCACCAGGCCAGTTATTGTTAACAGCTAACAGGATTCATAGCAGGGCACGGTTGATGATTATTCTTTTCCTCCAGCAGCATGCATAGCATCTTCCAGCACTCTGAAAGCTAGTCTGCAGAGATGCCGCTTTGCAGTTCCTCCCGGCCTGGTTTCTCCTTGTTTGTTCTACAGCTCATGTATGTAGTGTCTTCAGCAATAGGATCTTAACATCAAATTCTCATGGTTAACCAAGATTGGGACAATGGCCAGTACTATTTGGTGAGTAGAGTTTTGAATGCTGTTATGGTTTGGATCTGAAATGTCCCACACAAGCTCATATTCAGAATGTTTGATCTCCTGAATGATTGCACTATTTTGGAAAGTTCTGGAATCTATAAGAAATTAGTCATCACTGTAGGAAGTCCATTGCTGAGGGCAGGTCCCTGGGAATATACCGTGCCCTGACTTCTTTCTGTATCCATTTTCTTTGTTTTCTGTCCACTGTGATATGAACAGCTCTCCTACACCATGGCTCTGAAATCATGAGCCAAAATAAATCCTCCTTTAAATTGTTTCTGTCAGGGATTTTTGTCACAGCAACCAAGAAAGTAACTAACACATACATTATTGAAGTTAAGTTGTTATCCACTTAAAATAGATGATAAAAATTTGAACTGTTAGGAGCTACAGAGTGTATACTGTTCTTCTAGAGGACAAAAGTCCCCAGCATCTACATTGGGCAACCCACAAGCACCTGTAACTCCAGATCCAGGGAATCCAGCACCCTCTTCTCACCTCCTAGGAACCAGCACTCATGTACACAGACAGACACACACACACCACATATGCACATCATTAAAAATAAATCTTTTTTAAAAATTTTAGGCTGTTAAATATAATCTCAAGATCATAGCTATAGAAGAGACTGGCAAGCTGGCAAGATGGCTCAGTGAGTAAAGGCATTTGCCGCCCCAGGACCCATATGGTAAAAGGAGAGAACAGGCTTCCTCACATTGTCCTTTGACTGTGACAGTCACATAGTTGGCACACTCACCCACACACTACATGTAAATACTACATGATAGATGATAAAAGATAGATGATTGATTAGTAGATAGATAGATAGATAGATAGATAGATAGATAGATAGATAGATAGATGATGGATGGATATAGATATAGATATACAGAAATAAAGATAATCAAAACAGTTCAGTAGAAAAATTGACTAAACCCAAAAGATTATTAGTGAAGGAAATGAGTTAAAATATATTATATACAGAAAGAACAGGAAATAGCAGAAGGCCTTCCTTATCATGGGTTTTGTTTGGTTCTGTTTGGTTTGGTTTGATTTTGTAGTGCTGGAGATCAAACCTGCGATGCAAGGACTCTGCCACTGAGTCACATCCCTGCTCGAGCAATTATTTTAAATGCAAATGCAGTAAACTGTCCACTGTGATAGGAACAGCTCTCCTCCACCATGGACGAAACCCTCTGAAACCATGAGAAAAATTAACTAAACCCAAAAGATGTTAATGAAGGAAATGAGAGTTTAAATATATTATATGCAAACCCAAATGGGAAACTCAAAGTCTTAAAAGTTGAGACAGGGTTGGGCGCAGTGGTGCACACCTGTAGTCCCAGCACTTGGGAAGCAGAGGCAAGTGGATCTCTTTGAGTTCAAGGCCAGCCTGGTCTACATAGTGAGTTCCAGGCCAGCTGGGGCTACAGGGAAACCTGTCTCAAAAAGACTGAAAAAAAGAAAAGTTGAGACTGGCTGAATGGATTTTTAAAGCACAATTAAGCCATGTGTCTCCAAGAGACTCATTTTTAAAAAATATTTTTATTTTATGTGTATGTGTGTATTCCAATGCATGTAGGTAAGTGCACCCATGTCGTGCAATGCCCGCGGAGGACAGAAAAGGCCATCGGATCCCCTGGAACTGGAGTTACAGAAGAGTTGTTAGCTCTGCCATGTGGGTGCTGGGATTTGAACCTGGGTCTTCTGCAAGAACAACCAGTGTTCTTAACCGCTGAGCCATCTCTCTTTACATCCAAAGATACAAATATGTTGCAAGTTTAAGGACAGAAAAAAAACACATTCTGTGTGTATGGTAACCCAAAGATATTGGGATAGATATAAGACAAAATACATTTTAATCCAAAATCTTTTAATTTTATTATTTTATATGTATGAGTGTATTGTTGTATTATGCAAATGCATCCATGTTATGAAATGCCTGCAGAGATCAGAAGAGGGCGTCAGATTCCCTGGAACTGGAGTTAGGACAGTGGTTAATCACCATGTGGGTGCTGGAATTCAAACCTGGGTCCTCTGCAAGAGCAGCCAGTGCTCTTAACTGCTGAGCCATCACTCCAGCCCCTCAAAATCTATTTTTAAGAAGAGACATTGTGGGGGCTGGAGCGATGACTCAGCAGTTAAGAGCACTGGCTGCTCTTGCAGA
>NW_008328699.1:15499-36825 GCF_000622305.1 Nannospalax galili
GTCCTTAACTAGTTCCAGGGGAATCCGAAGCCCTCTTCTGACCTCCGTGGCATTGCATGACACAGGTGCACTCACATACATTCAGGCAATATAGTCATACACATAAAATAAAAATAATAAATAAAATATTTTTTAAAAAGAAACATTGTATATTGAAAGATTTCAAATTCATCCAAGAAAAAAAATAATAAAAGACCCAACAACTGAAGGGCCAGAACTGAGCAGCAGCCAAAACGCAAGGAGCTAACGATTCCTGGCTCTTTGTTCCTGTATCCATAGTGGGATCAGCATCAGGAGCTGGAGGAATATTTCAGGATGGACTGCTATCCTGGCTATGATGCCTGAGGGGTCCTGGCTGGCAGATTCAATAAGGAACCCCACGTGTAGGCATCATTTGTTTTATTTTTATTTTATGTGTATGCGTGTATTGCCTGTGTGTAGGTAAGTGCACCCGTGTTGTGCAAGGCTCACAGACGTCAGAAGAGGCTGTTGGATTCCCCTGGGACTGGAGTTATGGACAGTTGTTAGCTGCCATGTGGGTGCTAGGATTCGAACCCGGGTCTTCTGCAAGAACCACCAGTGTTCTTAACCGCTGAGCCATCTCTCCAGCCCCTTGGCATGGTTCTTTATGTGCTGGCTGTATGTACTCTCTGCAGCCCCAGCAACAAACACGCCTTGACTATAGTTACTGGAGCTAGGACTGTGGTCTTCAGTTTGCCTCACCATTGAGAACAGAATCTACAAGATGCTCCTCTGCAGCAGAGCAGAAGGGTCTGAGTGGTCAGCTCTCCCTATCCAGCCCCTGGTAGTTGCTGCCTACAGCTAAGCTTCTCCAGATGCCCTCAGAGGTATCTCACCCCCGGGGGTATGCTGGCTGGAACAGCCACAGCCTGGACTAACTGTGTATCTTGGAACTCTGACTAGACACAGCATCCTTCCTCCACTCCACAGAGCTCCCTGCAGTCTTAGAAGCCTTCCAGAAACTCTAAGTCTCCATCACAACATCTGGGTACCAAGACAGAGGTAGCATTGCAGATGCAAAACAGAGGGCCAGATCCCAGGGGGTATTTTTGCTGGGTACTTCCTGTCCCCTGCATGCACCATCTCCTAATCTGCTAGAGGTGGGCTCTTGTTTTCACTGAACACACACTCATGTTTCATACCCACATCATGGAACAGGTGAATGTCTGTCAGTGTCTGCCGGTGCCAGCCGGCCACGATGGACAGTACCTGAAAGGGGGAGTGAGGACTGAAAGAAAAAATAAGAGACAGAAAAGATGCTTGGGAGGACTGACAGTAGTGACTGCAGCCCTGGTTTATGTCAGCTCCACCTTTTTATACAGAAGAACTCAATTAGTTTCAACAGCTGTTTTTCCCACCTGTACCTGAGGGTCAAGGAGCGGTCAGATACTTCAAAGGCTTCTTTGATCTTTTTGTTTACCACTATTGCCTCCAGGTCAGGTATTGTGAGGCTCTCCATATAAACACATTCCTCCTGAATAGGCAGATTAGATACTGGTGTGCAGAACACAAACTCAGTAAACAAGCCTGTCACAGCTCAATGTACATAATAGACTAACAGCTCCCAACAAATGTCCAGTAAAGGGATGAAATTACTGCTCATGCTCATGCATGTTTCTTCCAGCAGATGCTGCCCACTATGGATGGACCCATCCTTTCCACCCTTAGCATTGTGAGACTTGTTTTGTTTGAGGCAGTTTCACTATGTGGCCCCGGCTAGACCTGAACTCTCCATTCTCCTAACTCAGTTTCCCACATACTGTAATTACAGGCATAGGCCACCAGCATTGAAGACTTTTTTTTTTTTTTAATGTGTATGAGTATATTGCCTGCATGTAGGTAGGTGCACCTGTGCCATGCAATACTCGCAAAGGACAGAAGAGGGCATCAGATCCCCTGGAACTGGAGTTACAGATGGTTGTTAGCCACCATGTGGGTGCTGGGACTCGAACGTACATCTCCTCAAGAACAGCCAGTGCTCGTAACTGCTAAGCCATATCTCCAGCTCCCATTGAAAGACTTTTTACATTATTTTATTTTTGAATTTATGTAGGGCTGGGCATTGTGGCTTATGCCTTTAATCCCAGCACAGGCAGATCTCTGTGACATCAAGGCCAGCCATCTATACAGCAAGTTCCAGGCCAACTGGGTTTTCAGGAAGATCCTGTCTCAAAACAAAAATGTATGTTTGTGTCTGCAGTGTGTGGGGGTGCCTACGGAGACTAAAGAGCATTGGATTCCCTGGAGCTGGAGTTACAGGTGGTTGTGAACCATCTGTTGTGGGAGCTGGGAACCAAACTTGGGCCCTCTGGAAGAACAGCAAGTGCTCTTAATCACTGAGTTATTACTCCAGTTCCAAGACTTTTTTTTTTGGTCTTTTTGAGACAGGGTCTCCCTATAGTCCCAGTTGGCCTGGAACTCACTATGTATACCAGCCTGGCCTTGGACTCACAGAGACCCACCTATCCACCTGCCTCTGCCTCCCGAGTGCTGGGACTGAAGGTGTGCGCCACCACGCCTGGCCAACTTTTTTTTAAGATTTATTCTATTTTTAATTAAGTGGATATGGGGGTAGGGGTATGTGCACATGTGAGTGCAGTGCCCACGGAGGCCAGAAGAGGGCATCAGATTCCTTGGAGTTGTAAAGCAGCTGCGAGCCATCTGCTGTGGGTGCTGGAAACCAAACTGGGGTGCTCTGTGGAAGCAGTATTACGTGCTCTTAACTACTGAGTTCCTATCTTGGCTTTCCTCCATGACGGACTATAATCTCTAAGCTAAAATAAACCCATTCCTCATCAAGTTGCTTGTGGTCATGGTGTTTATCACAACAGAGAGCAAACTAGGACACCCATCTTACATAGTAGGCTGAGAGACATTAAAAGCTCAGGTCAAAATCACCTGGCCCTGGCCTCACCCAGTCACTCTTTCCCCCATTTCTCCCTCTCTATATTCCTACAAGACAAAGTAAGAGCAACCTGTGCCGGGCCCACCTTGGCCCCAGCAAGGCCAGGACATTTAAGTTAGCCTTTGAGCTGTCTTCCTTAAATAACAGAGACACATGGGATGTGTTGACTTCTCCTCAGAAGATGCAAACGGCCAGAGGGAAAGGGGGGATGGACTCTCAGTCTGGGGGTCAGAACGGAAATCCAGTCCAGAGCTGTGACTCCAGGACACACTATAGCTCCAACCCACTTCATGGTGTAGCCGCCTCCCTGGGGCGTGAGCACTGTCCATCTCTGCTCCCAGGAGGGACAAAAGGCCCTGTGAGAAGGGTGTCAGGGCAGCAGGGATTCACAGAAGCTGGCAACTCTGGAGTATCTCATTAGAACTGAAGCAGTTTTGAGGTTTTGAAAGGACCACATTTCACAGCAAAGATACTAAGATGACAGATGGAGACCAGGTTCCTGAGTTAGAAGCTTTAAAATCCATTCAGGATGGCAAAGGTATCTCGGACTCTTGCCAAACCTGGATGAGCACTCAACTTAGAGCTCAAGCGGTAGAAGCTGCTGATTACCCCAAACCAGACCCCCTCAAGTCTCTCAAGCACCCTAGACAACAGGTTTCCACCACAGGCGGACTACCGAGCTGTCTCAGAACCTGCCCCCACTCCACTCCAGTTCTGTCCAGGCAACTTCCATCTCCTAAGTCAAAGTTAAAAACACAAGGGAACAGAATCCAACTAGTTAAAGATCACACCATATTTTCTGACAGGATGTGCCAGGTCAGGTCAGAGACTTGAAACACCCAGGGGTCCCTTTCTGTTCCCTTGGGAGAGAAACACCTCTCACAAACCTCAGAAAGAATGAACTGCTTCATGGGGAGCCCAGAAGGGGACAACCTGTTGCAGTAGCAGAACAGGCTGTTTCTCTCTCTCTCTCTCTCTCTCTCTCTCTCTCTCTCTCTCTCTACTAGGCATACTCTCCTCTCACACACACAGACACACACACACACACAGTGGGAAGCACTGGCCCACAGGCAGTTGTGCTGGTAGTAACTGTCACCTCACCAGGCAGCAACCTCTCTGACAAGTCCTCGTACGAGGTCGGCCTTTAGTGTAGACCTTAATTTCCCACAGGAAGGTGGATGTAAACATGTCTGCCCTCTGCAGACAGGCTCTCATCCCCTCAGGCAGGTGTGTCTGGGATGTTAGCAATGTAAACTACATGTCAACTATATAATCTGTGAAGAAGTGGGGTGGGAGTGGGGGCAAAGGGTTCTCTCTCCATCTAATACCGCAGATACTTTATCACACAGCTTAAGATATGTGGAAACTCCCAGGTTTAGGGTGGGAGGACAATGGCCACTAGTTCTCAAGCTCATTCTGTGGCGCAATCCATGCTCCACAAGAACATCATGAGCAGCCTCAGGAAATCAAGACACCCCAGTCAAGCCAGGCATGGTGGCACATGCTAAGATGGTGGAGAGAGAGAGAGAGAGAGAGAGAGAGAGAGAGAGAGAGAGAGCGAGAGAGAGAGAGAGAGAGAGAGAGCGAGAGAGAGAGAGAGAGAGAGAGAGCGAGAGAGAGAGAGAGAGAGAGAGAGGAGAGGAGAGAGAGAGAGAATGAGAGAAAACACGCTACGAAGACAAGACTGCCTGTAGGCACAAATTACCAGTGCTGGACAGAGAGGTTCCAGAGGCTGCTGGAAGGGAGCAGATCACACGGGAGTATGATACATTAGTGCTGTGAGGTTTAAATGTGGGTCTTGGATCCTTCACCCAGCAGAACAGGCCAGGTGCCTCCCCCAGACCCCATCAGTGTTTGAGTCTGTGTATATAATGTATAACTTGATACTCTGAACATCAGAGGCTATTTGGTGGTGGCACCAAACTGCAGCAGGACACGGCCAGCAGCAGGTACCCCAGATCCACCATCGGGGCTAATCCCCGACAACAGGGAGCCCAGGACTGGAAAACGCACAGGGAACAGTTTCGAGACTTTCCCTGCCACTCAACTTTGCCCCTGGTAACAGATGACGAAAGAATTCAGACATGCGAGTGGCATTTCTAAGGCAACCAACAGTCAGATGGGGGGCATGTTCTCCCAGACACAGTCCTCTCCTGCCATCACCAGATGTCAATGCTGAAATGAACACACTTATAAAAGTATGGCTGTATATCTTTACCATTTATTTCTTAAATCTTATTCAAAATATTAAATAATACAATTTCAGATATGAAAAAAAAATTACTGCAATAAAACAGTTCAGGTGTACTGCCCTGCGTGGCCTCCCTTCAGTCGGCTGTCCCCAAGAGGCAGGCCACAGCGCTGCTTCCCCCACAGACCTGGAGCAGCAGCCACTGGCTTGCCCAGGCTCTCCAGAGTTACAGTGACGCTGGCAAGTCAAGCACAGTTCAGATGACGTAGTCACATTCTTGTAGACTCTTTATGACACAGAACAAGCCAACATGATACACAGTACCATTTCCAGTTGCTGAAAAGGCGTGACAGCAGGAAGGTCATTCCACGTGTCTTCTGTTTGCAAATTTTATTCAGATTATTCTTTTAATTTGAAAGACCGAAATACAGCATGACTAAGTGAAAATGGCCTCTAAATCAGATTCACTGTGTAGTAAGAAACAGACTGAAAAGAAAATCTGCTATAAATTTTAAATTGCTCTTTGAAACTTTGGAACTTGTGCTACAACTGATCGCTAACTAAAAATAACTGTTCATACTTTACCAGTTTCTACTCTAAATTTAATTCAGTAATTCAACCCAAAAACGGTACCTAAAACCTCATCTGTGTTCACTGCAAACTGCAGTCTCTTTTACCAGGACCTCTGGACACACTGACACGTGACTGGACTAAGCAGCAGCACGCTGGCTCACAGCGTTCTAACCGTCTACCCCAGAGCAGGTTTCCCCTTATTACATTTACTCTGCGTGTGTGCACACACGAACGGATACGTACGTATGGAGGCACACTCATGACACGGCATGCGTGTGGAGGTCAGAGGATAACCTACAGGAGTCAGCTCTCTCCTTCCACCATGCAGTCCCAAGGATCGAGCTCAGGCTGCCAGGCTGGGTAGCAGGTATCCTCTGCTGACCCATCTCACCTCCCCTCACAGCAGTTTTGAGAGAGGAAAAAAAAAATGTTACTTTAATACAAAGCATTATCACAATATCCTTGTACATTAAAATTTGGGACCATAAGAAAATAAATTTGTGTTAATATATAATATTTGGAACTGGTGAGGTGGAGCACACCTGTGATGCCAGCACTTGGGAGGCTGAGGCAAGAGGATCAAGAGTTTGAGGCCAGCCTGGCATAGTGTTGCACACCTTTAATCCCAGCATTCCAGCTGGCAGAGGCAAGCAGATCTCTGTGAGTTCAAGGTCAGCCTGGTCTACATGGAGTTCCAAGCCAGCCAGGGCTACACAGTGAGACCCTGTCTCCAAGAAACAACAAAAGCTTACACAATAAAATAAAGAGAGAAAGCCAGTATGGACGACAGAGTAAATGTGGATGGGGCTAGGTTTGCTAGATTTAATTACAGGTTCAGCATCTCTTAAAAGTAGCACTACTTCCAGAACAACAAATGGAAAATAGTAAAACACTAAACATAAATATAAGTAATGTTTAACGCACATTCCAGACACCTGATTGAATTCAGCTCTAAAGTATAGATAAAAAATTATATACTCCTTGTATGTGACATTTAGTTCCCAAAGCACCAAGGCAAAAGAGAGAGCCACCTCTCACTTAAGTACCAGTTGCCTGTGGAAGACATCTGCACGCTATCATATAAAGTCAAGCAAACAAAATTACTTAATAAGCAAACTCAAACCACAGTGCTTTAGAAAATATAATCATTGGTGATCTTCAGGGAAGGCATGGCCTCGTTCACGTTCTGGTCTAGACGATGGTACTCCACCGTTTTAGAACACAAGCCATCACGCCACTTCCTGCTTTGAACTAGGAGGAAAATCTGCAACAAACAAAATTAATCAGTCATGTGAAAGAAAAAAAGATCTGGCAAAAGTTTTTATAGCAGTGTAGTGTCTCTCTTAGGTCTCCAACACAAACACGTTTCACATGTCTCTGAGGAGGTCATCCTAGGGAAGGCCCAGCACCAAACACAGTATCACCACATTCAATCTGCCTACCTACAAATACAAGGCAAGTGAGAGGTCAGTCACAAATAACTCTAAGGGTTTGTCGGCCAACTACTCTGATAAGGGTCATCAACTCTCAAAGCTGGAAGGCGTTCTGAAATAATCTGGTCCCGTTTTACCAGTGAACCTTAAGAAATGAGTAAGAAACTGAAGGCCTCCAAGAGGAAGACAGATTGACCCAGGCAAGTTCCAGGTCAAGAACTAAGATTTCCTGAGCACTGAGTATGAAAAAGGAAACTGTGTTTGGTCTCCTTTAAGATTCTGAAAAGCTTAACCACTCAGCTCTGGAACTGTGGGGACCTGAGATACACCCTCCCATTAAATGACCTGACTGGATTCTTAGACCTCTTCAGCTTCCCAACACAAATTCTAGCACAGAAATGCTCATCCCAATGTTATTTCTGAACCAAAATTTGCAATTACCTAAATGTCCAATAAGAAAAGTGATAAATGTCCAATAAAAAAGTAAACCATGTTCTTAATATGTTACAGGGGGGCTGGAGAGATGGCTCAGCAGTTAAGAACACTGGCTGTTCCTAAAGAAGACCAGGGTTTGAATCCCAGCACCCACACGGCAAGTAACAACTGTCCATAACTCCGGCTCCAGAGGATCCGATAGCCTCTTCTGTCCTCCGTGGGCAGTGCACGACATGGGTATACTTACCTACAAGCAGGCAATACACTCATACACATAAAATAAAAATAATAACATATTTTTTAGAAAAAGGAATACGTTATAGGAAATGCCCATAATCTGTTAGGCCATCGAGAGGCTCAGCAGGTGAAGGCACTTTATCACATAAGCTTAGTGACTGGAGTTGAATCTCTAAAACCCATGTAAAGGTAGAAGATGAGAACTCCACAAAGTTGTCCTGTGATTCCATCCTCATGTGCTCACATGCGCGTACACACACGCACACACACACACACACACAAATAAATGTATACAACCTTGGCCAGCAAGACGGCTTAGCAGGTGAAAGCCTGTGCCACCACGCCTTACTTCAGTACACACATATGTGTACACATACACAAATTAAAATATAATTTAAAATTTTTAAACATATAATATTTTTAAAAGAGACATTTTAGGTTGGGCATGGGGGCGCACACCTTTAATTCCAGCACTCAGGAGGCAGAGGCAGGCAGATCTCTGAGTTCCAGGCCAGCTGGGGGGCTTCAGGAAGACCGTCACCAAAAAAAAAAAAAAAAAAAAAAACCAGACAGACATTTTGTTTAAAGAATCAGCAGGCAGTCAGACACAGTGGCACATAGTTTATAATCCCAGCACTCATACGACAGAAGCAGAAAGATCTAAGTTCAAGGCCAGCCTGGGCTACACAATACACAAGACACTATCTCAAAAACAAGTAAATAAATAAATCACTGGACTTTGGGTTTTGTTTGTTAAGAAATAATAGAAGTCAATTTTAGAAGCATATGGAGCATTGTTTCTAATTTCTCAGAATAGACAAGGGACTTATGAACTCAGGACGCATCTCCACACTCTCATGACTGTGAGGCTGACAGCACGTGCAGGCCGAACTCACACACGCACCTTCCTTTTGTTGTGGTACGTAACATAAACAGCAGCTATGCAGAAAGCGAAGACAAGAAGATGGAGAAAGAAATGACTATCTTCCTCCCTGTCTGAGGACGGCAGCTTCAGAGTTTTCACTGACTCCTCAATGCCCACGTAGCCCCCGTTATCTTCCAAAGCCTCCTCGGGCTCCTCATCCCTGGGGTTGGTAGTCCAGTCGTAGTCTGCTTCTCCGTAATCTACATTGTCCAGAGCGTCTTTGGCTGGGGGAGGAGAGCTGTTGAGTGTGAGAAGATCCTCCTCCTCTATGCTGGGGTCCTCGTTGCCCTCGGCATCCTCCTCGGACACAGAAGGAGTGGCAGAGGGCGTGGGGGCTGCAGATGCCCCTCCACTCTTCCCTGTACTGGCTGGGGGAGGGAGAGTCGTGCTCATCTGGGAAACAAGTTTGGTGTAGTTTCTAGAGGTCACTTCATTCATAGTTGGAGGAGAAGTATCTGGGTTATATGCAGTATCGTCCGGATCTGAAAAACGAAGACATTACCCTAAAATTTCCAGCTTTTTCTCTACCAAGAGAAAACTATATTTACCTAATTTTGCACTAAGAATTTCTCTCTATATAAACTCCTGAAACTTTCTCTTAAGAACTAGTTAAGTCTCAATGAGTTAAATTTCTTCTTGATCAACTAATCTCCGATAGTAACTGCTTTGCTAGAGAGTTAACAATGTGAAGAGCTAAGGGCCCACCGCGGCACAGCTGCTGGAAGGACAGCACAGGTGTCTGACTTGTGTCTGACTTGAGGTCACAAGGCAAAGTCCACACAACCCTTCCCCATCCCACTGTTTTCCTTTAATAGAAAGTGGACTTCAGTCAGCTGGCCCAGGTTCCACCCCATCCCCAAAACAGACAGGGAAGAGGCTGATCCTGGGTCAAGGAAGTCACACACACACAAAAAATGGGAATTTGGAACTAATACCTTCAGCACTAGGAAACAGGTACTGAGAAGTTGCTCTTGTGCAAAAGCACCGATCCCCCCCCATCTGAGCCTGCAAGGTAACCAAGGAGGCTGGCATGTTGGGCATGCAAGGAGTGCCTAGCTAGCTCAGTTTGTCCCCATCAAGCTGAAGGCAAAGGTAAGTCACTGTCCTGAACCCTCAGGCACCCTGGATGCCATGAGAACAGAACCTCAAGGACGAGCATATGAGGCACTTACCCACCAGGAACAGAAGGACACCTCCTCAGGGGCTTCTGACCACCTTGCAGATCAGAGACCTCACCAGACCACACCTGGACCAGGACTGCTTAATTAGGTATATCTGTCTCCCCTCGCCCCACCCAATTCTTAAACCTAAAGCTCGTGTCTGTATTCTGAAAATGAGATTTGGGGCACTGAACCCCTTTCTCAGTTTCCCTTCCCTATATGGCCACATTAAATAATTCGCTGCTTTCACCATTACTTGACCCTAACTGGCATGGGGGGCAGATGGTCAAGCCTAGCTTCCTGGGGCTGCTCAGGTACACACATATAAGAAATCTGAGACGCTACAAGCAAGCTGCAGACAGCACTTTTTAAGAACACTTTTCTTTTTTAAAATGGTATTTATAATTTTATGTGTATGAGTGTTTTGCCTGCATATATGTAAATGCACCACATGCGTGTAGTGCCCACAGATGCCAGAAGAGGACACCGTATCCCCTGGAACCAGAGTTAAAGACGAAGTGTTAGCCGACATGAGTGCTGGGAACTGAACCTGGGTCCTCTGCAAGAACAGGCAATGCTCTTAACTGCTAGAGTTCCTCCAGACCCCACAGAGAGCAGTTATAAGTGATACTTGAAGACTCCCTCTTCAAAAAATAATAAAAAAGCAAATTTCTAAAGGATAAGAATCAGAAACTAGAACTTAAAGTTAAGTGGCAACTAGACAATTTTAAAGCTTGGAGAAGGCAATCTAGGTATAGAAGATTAAACCAAATGCATGCATATTTTCCAGTCCTGTGCCTCCACCTACCCAGTGTTAATTACAGAAGCAACCCTATACTCTATGGAGAATCAAGAGACAGTCCACAGATGAACACCTGTGGAAAAGCAACAGTGTTCACAATCTGTAACTGGATGCAGCATCTACTTAAGAGCTTCAAGGACATCTGTTATGCTTAATGCCATGCAGGATCTAAACACCCTCAGATAAAAATAAATAAGATGTTCCACAGAAATGAGATAGACAGGCACAGGCCTTCACAAACACATTCATGTACAGAAGACAAGTGTCTATATAAATGCACTCATGTAGGTAGCACCATTAACATCTATTTAGTACAGAGAGAGGAAAAAAGAAAAAGAAACCTAGCTTAACTGAACTGAACAGTCTCCCAGAAAAAAAAAAAAAAAATTCTTAACTAAAAAAATGTTTCAAAAGACAGTGTAGGGTTTGGCTGTCAGGCTCTGATTCGATCCCTAGCACTAGAAAAATAAACATTAAAAGATAGATTACAGGGGCTGGAGAGATGGCTCAGTGGTTAAGAGCACTGACTGCTCTTGCAGAGGACCTGGGTTCGATTCCCAGCACCCACATGGTGACTACAAATCGTCCTTAACTCCAGTTCCAGGGGAATCTGAAGCCCCCTTCTGACCTCCACGGCACTGCACCAGCATAGCACAACACAGGTGCACTCACCTACATGCAGGCAATACACTCACACACAAAAATAATACATAATTGCACGACATGGGTACACTCACATACATGCAGACAATACACTCATTCATACACATAAAATAAAAATTTTTCAAAGATAGATTACAGCCAGGCATGGCAGCACACTTACAATCCCAGCACCAAGAAGGTGGCGGCAAAAGACCAGCTCAAGGCAAGGTTTCATGAGTCTCTCTCTCTCTCTCTCTCTCTCTCTCTCTCTCTCTCTCTCTCTCTCTCTTTCCCTCTCTCTCTGCCACAAAACACAAAATGCTGGGACTACAGGTATGTGCCACCATGCCTGGTCTGGGAGATATTTATTCCTAAAAGCCCCCAAACGGAAACAAGCGGACACCCCTCAGCAGATGATGAAGCGCAGAGCACCCACAAATAGTGATTAAAAGGAGCCAGCTACTAACACATGCAGCCGCCTGCTGGAGTCCTCAGAAACATTTTGTGGAATGAAAATGTGCCAGAGGTGAAGGCAGAGGCAGGAAGATCTTTGAATTGAAGACCTATCAGGTCTACACAGCGAGGTTCCAGACCAGCCAGGGCTACATAGTAAGACCCTGTCTCCAAAACAAAAGTCCAATTCCAAAGTTTCATGCTGCAGATTCCATTTATTTAAGACTCTCTAATGACAAAATTATAAAAATGGAAATTTTGCGGCTGCCAAAAACTTGGGGGGTGAAGAACAAGTGTGAAGATGGAAATGCCCATATGACGGGGTGATGTCAGCGCCCTGCTTATGACACTGACAAGTCACTTAGCCTTTTTCAAGAAGTTACCGGGGAGCCAGGTGTGGTGGCACACATCTTTAATCTCAGTACTTGGGAGGCAGAAGCAAGCAAATCTCTGTGAGTTCAGGCCAACCTGGTCTACATAGCGAGTTCCAAGTCAGCTGGGGCTAAAGTCAAAAGGCGTTATGCTGGAGAAGAGTGAGCAGAGAGGACAGAAGATCCTTACGTTATGATTGCCTCAAACTAAAAGGTTTGATTTAAAGAAATGAACTTCAAGCCAGGATTGGTAGCACTGTAATCCAAGCACTTGGGAGGTAGACAGGAGGATCAAGAGTTCAAGGTCATCCTAGGCTACACACAGGAAGTTGGAGGTCAGCCTGGGCTACATAGACCATGTCTCAAAAAAAAAAAAAAAAAAAGAATTCAATTTCCACAGTCCACTTAAAAACAAAGGAACAAAACAAGAGCCCGCCAGCCTTGCCTACTACAGCTCCACTTCAAGTGACGGGACAGCACAAACACCTTTCTAGCTACTCAAACCAAAAACCTTAGCATTGCCACGTTTTTAAATATTATTTATTTTTATGTGTATGAGTGTTTTGCCTGCATGTATCTAAGGGCACTACATGTATACAATGCCCACAGAGGCGAGACGAGGGCATCAGATCCCTGGAAATGAAGTTACGGACAGTTGTTAGCTGCCATGTGGGTGCTGGGAACTGAACTCAGGTCCTCTGCAAGAGCAGCCAGTGCTCGTATCTGCTAAGTCATCTCTCCAGCTTTTAAGATGTATTTTATTTTTCATTTTGTGTCTGTGTGCATGTATGTGCACCATATGAGCATGGTGCCCTCAGAGGCCTGAAGAGGGTAGAACTGGAGTTATAGGCAGCTATGAGACACCTAATATGGGTGCTGGGAACCAAACTTGGGTCCTTACGAACCAGTGCTCATAACCAATGAGCCACCTCTCCAACCCAAGAGCTATCACTTTCTTTTTTTTTCTTTTTGGTCTTTTTGAGAGAGTCGCCCTGTAGCCCCAGCTGAGCTATCAGTTTCTTAACACCTCAAATCCAATCTACCTTTAAAATGGTCGAGATGGTGAAACAGTTTGTCAGGAACCTGACAATCTGAGTTTGAGCCCCAGATGGAAGGAGAGAACCAACTATATAAGTTGTCCCCTACCTCCATACACATGCTGTGTCGTGTGTCCCCGCTTCCATACACATGCTGTCATGTGTGTGTCCCCTGCTTCCATGCACATGCTGTCATGTGTGTCCCCTGCTCCCTCCACACAAATAAATAAATAAATGTCATATATTCAGGATTTAAAGGCTTTTCATGTCATGCTGTTGCCTAGTCCAAGCCACCGCCACCTCAGCCTTGCAAGTGACCCACTGTTCCACCTGAACCACTGTCTATACTCAACACAGCTGCCACTACCCTGTTGAAACTTAGATCACATAAACTCACTCCTTTCTCCCAAAAGCCAAAGTCTTAAGAGTAGTCTACAAGATCCCACATGACAGCTGGCAAGACAGTTCAGTGTTTGGTCTCCGTACCCACATGGTAAAAGAAGAGAACTGACTCCCAAAAATTATCCTTTGTTCTCCCTACACACACACTGTGGCATGTTGTTTATAGGTAGGACTGTCCTCTGACAGGCCATCTTCCCAAACTCAGTTAGGACCACTTGCCTAGGTACCACTGCTGAGTTTAATAACTGTTCATACCCTGTAAGAAGGAGGGGCAGGGAGAGTCAAGAGAGTCCAGACACACCTCCCAACCAACCAGTTGGCCCTAGTTGTACAAGGCCTGGGGGAGGGGCTAAGGTATATAACTGGGGAAGCCTAAGGGAGGCTCTCCCTTTTCATGCAGCTATGGGGAAACCGCCATCTAGTCTTTTTTTTTAAACATTTTATTTATTATTTTTCATTTTATGTGTATACATATATTGCCTGCATGTACGTAAGTACACCCGTGTCATGCAATGCCCACGGCGGACGAAGAAGCTATGGACAAAGAGGCTGTCGGAGCCCCTGGAACTGGAGTTATGGACAGTTGTTAGCTGCCATGTGGGTGCTGGGATTTGAACCTGGGTCTTCTGCAAGAACAACCAGTGCTCTTAACCGCTGAGCCATCTCTCCAGTCCCCACCATCTAGTCTTGGGTGAAGGCTTTGCAGTGCTGCTTTGGAAGGAGAAGGGGAAGCACCCACATCCCTGTAAGTAAACCCTCTCCCACTGCTCTGTAAGTTCTTAAGTCCAATAAACTCACTGGTTTCCCAGGCTGCAGGTTTGTCCTTAGGATCAAGGGAGGGGTCAGATGTTGTTCCACACAGCCCCCACTAGGAATTTTTAATAGCACACATGTGCACCCACCCACATACATACATAAGGGCACACACGGCCTGACACACAGCCTGACACACGGCCTGGAGAGATGGCTCAGTGGTTAAGAACACTGGTTGCTCTTGCAGAAGACCCAGGTTCAAGTCCCAGCACCCACATGGCAGCTAACAACTGTCCATAACTCCAGTTCCAGGGGATCCAACAGCCTCTTCTGTCCTCCCCAGGCATTGCACGACACAGGCGTACCTACCTACATGCAGGCAACACATGGATACACATAAAATAAATTTATTTTTTTAAAAAAGGACACACACACAATAAATAAATGTAAGAAAATTAAATTTAAAACCTGCCTGGTCCAGCCTGGGTCCCTGCTCTCACCTCTTACAAGTCTCCCAAACTGCTGTCCCCACTGCCAGCCTCCCAGGTGGCAGCACTCAGTGAATGAATACTGCACGCACACTTGGCCTGTCTCATCACTCTCTGCATACTGCATCTCCTCAGAGGCCCTCCCCTGGGTCCCAGCCCCCAGAACCCCACTTCTATCACCAGCACCCACTCTACTCATAGGTTAATGCCAACACCCAGCACCAAGTCACTGAGAGAAAAACTTGGAAGCCACACACAAATGCTACACAGGAAAATAAGGTAAGATTCTCCCAGATCTCCAACTCCTTCACATGAGAAGAGCCATTCAGTCAGATGAAAAGAGAAGTCAGAACAAAATAGCAACTCGGACTTTATGGATTTCACTGCTTAGCTTCATTAACAGACAGCACCCGAGATGTCTAAATCTTCCATTTGTATCCTGTCCTGATTGGTATTCCTCTAGTTCAAACAACATTCAGAATGTTTTTTATTTTATGTGTATGAGTGTTATCTGCATGCACGTAAGTGCACCCGTGCATTGCAGTGCCTGAGGACAGAAGCATTGGATCCCCTGGAACTGGAGTTATGATGGTTAGCCGCCATGTGAGTGCCAGGTCTTCTGCAAGAACAGCCAGTACTCTTAACCGCTGAGCCATCTCTCTAGCCCTACCATTCAGATTTTTAATTTGGACGGTGGGGGGCGGGGTTATGTACACATGAGTGCAAGTGGATATAAAAGCAACAGATTTCCTGGAGCTGGAGTTGCAGGAGGTTGAGCTGCCCAACATGGGTGCTGGGAATCAAACTTGAGTCCTGTGCAATAGGAGTACACCCTCTTAACCACTGGCCATCTCTCCAGCCTCCAAACTTAATATTTAAAAAATAAAACTTTTAGCCAAACATGGTAGGGCACATCTTTAGTCCCAACACTCAGGAGTCCCAACACAAGTGAAATTTGAGGCCAGCCTGGCCAACATGATGAGTTCCAGGCCAGCTGAGTCTACAGGGAGACCCTGTCTCAAAAACAAAAAATAAAAATAAAAAATAAAACTTTAGGTCTGTTATGACTTAGCAGTTAAGAGCATCTGCTGCTCTTACAGAAGACCCAGGTTCAGTTTCCAGCACCCACATGGAAGTTCACAACTACCTGTAACTCCAGTTCCAGGGAATCCGATGCCTTCTCCTGACCTCTACAGGCATAGCATACATATGGGGCACATACATATGTGCAAATGCTCATACACATAAAATTAAAATTGAAAAATAAATAAAAACTTTTGTTGGGTGGGGTGGCTCACACCTGCAATCCAGCATTTAGAAGCTAAGGTCCACCTGAGCTACAGAATAAGACCCTATCTTAGCTAGACATGGTGGCACACACCTTTAATCCTAGCACTTAGGAGGCAGTGGCAGATGGATCTTTGTGAGTTCGAGGCCAGCCTAGTCTACATAGCCAATTCCAGGTCAGCTGAGGGTACAGGGAAACCCTGTCTCAAAAAGACTTAAAAAAAGATTCTTTTAATTTTCTTCTATTGGTTCCTGCATATTTAAAAGAAAAAAAAAAGCTGTCTTAAACTACATTAGCACTTCTCAAACTTGAGAACAAAGCAGACCCTGAGAACTGATTCAGAAGCAGTTGAAAAACCTGACCTTAATACCTAAATACATTACACATTAGGTTTAGGTGATGATTTGGGAACAGGGCAGTACTGTAACGCAAAGCTTCTTAAACTGATGCTTGCCACTCCATATGGACTACCCTCAATAAATATGAGGGTGGGGGAAAACTGGGCAACAGCACAAGGTTTCTGAATCCCCAAAATTAACCTGAAATCAAACGCATGCCAAACTTAAGGTATTTCTGAAGAGGACCTGGGTGGCATCCCATGACTTTGGCTCGTTGTGGACAGGAAAAAGCACACTGTGCACTGCCCATGCCCTCAGAGCATAGAACACTGGTGATCACTGCCTGGGACACCGAGGCTCAGAGTTAAGAACACTGCATGTTATAAATGCAATGGTTTTACTATACACAGTTTTCTGCACATAGACAAAGGTTTGTTTATCGTAAACACTTAAGATTTCCCTACTTCTAGCCTCCATATGCATGAACACACTTACATGCAACCCCACTCCCCCCACACACGTTGTCAGCATATAGCAAACCAGTATGTCTCAACACTATTAGATTGGAATGTTCGATTTTTTTTGGCGGGGGGGCAGGTCTTTTTGAGACAGGGTCTCTCTGTAGTCCCAGCTGGCCTGGAACTCACTATGTAGACCAGGCTGACCTCAAACTCACAGAAATCCACCTGCCTCTGCCTCCCGAGTGCTGGAACTAAAGATGTGCGCCACCACGCCTGCCTAGAATGTTTGATTTTTAAAACTGCTGAATTCCTGACTTGAGTTCCCTTAAAAAAAAATTTCATTAGCCGGGCGCATGCCTTTAATCTCAGCACTTGGGAAGCACAGGCAGGCAGATCTTTGTGAGTTCTAGGCCAGCCTGGTCTACATAGCGAGCTCCAGGCCAGCTGGGGCTACAGGGAGACCCTGTCTCAAAAAGACCAAAAAAAAAAAAAAGGAAAATTCATTAAACAAACCGGCTTTGGATTAAGGCAGAATTTTTCAGCAATTTCTGAAATGCCTCTCAACATACTTCTGACATTTGCACATATTTATGTCAAGTGGTATTTCAGCATTAGTGATTATAAAATGAACAGAATAGTGCCAGGCATAGCAACACGCCTGTAATCCCAGAGCTCAGGAGATGGAAGCAAGAGGACTGCTGTAAGTTTAAGGCCAGTTAAGTCTATGCAGCTCCAGCATGGCTACAGGGAGAGTCCGTCCCAACATACTCAAGTACAAGGCTGGAGACAGCTCAGAGCTCAGAGCACTGGCTGCTCTTTCAGAGGAACTAGGTTCTGTTCCCAAGCACCCACAAGGCACTAAACTGTAACTCCAGTTCCAGAGTATCTCATTCCCTTTTCTGACATCCAGGGGCATTGCACACACATGGTACACATGTATATGCAAGCAAAACTCTCATACACATAAAGTAAAAAATAAAAAGAAATTTTTTAAAAATTCTTGAGTGAAAAGAGGTCAAAGAGCAGGACAAGTTTAAGAGGACCTGATGAAGCAAACACTTTTTATATGGTGCCGCAAGACTTGGACACATCCAAAACACTTTAGTTTCTTTCAAAACAAAAACACTTAAAAATTCCGCCCAGGAGAGAATTCAGTCAGTAAACTGCTTGCAACATAAGCATGAGGCTCTAATTATGATCTGCAGAACCCACAAGAAAAGCTGGGTGTGATGGTTGGGAGATGGAGACAGCCCAACCTGATGAGTGAGCTCCAAGTCACTGAGAGACCCCATCTCAAAGGGGGGACAGAGTTCCTAGGAATAACACCTTTAGCTGTCCTCTGGCCAACACATACACACGCATGCACACACGCACGCACGCACTCACTCATTAAAAAAATTTAAAGGGGCTGGAGAGATGGCTCAGCAGTTAAGAACACTGTTTGTTCATGCAGAAGACCCAGGTTTGAATTCCAGCACCCACATGGCAGCTAACAACTGTCCATAACTCCAGTCCCAGGGGATCCGACAGCCTCTTCTGACCTCCAAGGGCATTGCACGACATGGGTGCACTAACCTACATGCAGGCCCATACACGCATACACATAAAAAAAATTAAACATTTTTTAAATTTAAATGAAAAAACAAAAAAATCTCCTACCTACAGTGGGGGCCACATCTGTAATGCCAACACTCTCTATAAGGCATAAAGATTGAGAGTTTGAAGATCAGCCTGAAGTACTTAGTCTGAGGCTTAGCTTGGGCTACAACCTTACAAACTCCCAATAATACACTAAAGCACCAGATTTTAAAGAAATGTAACCATGGGGCTGGACAGATGGCTCAGCAGTTAAGAGCACGTACTGCTCCTACATGGACCTGAGTTCGGTTCCCAGCATCCACGTCAAGCATCCACCTCCACAGGAGTCTAACACCTCTGGCCTTGAAGGGTTCCTGCACTCACACGCACATACCTGCACACAAACACACTTACACATAATCAAAAATAACAAAAATAGGACTGGAGAGATGTCTCCGAAGAGCACTGGTTGCTCTTGCAGAGGACCTAGGTTCAGTTCCCAACACCTGAATGGTGGCTAACAAACCCCAGGGGATCCAACACCCTCTGTGGGCACTGCATGACACAGATGAACTTACATAAATGCAAGTAAAACACTCATAAAAAAATACAAAATAAAATGAAAACACAAAATAAAATCAATAAAATTCTAAAATAAACTTCTTAAAGACTCAGTTTCTTAAAAAGAAAAGGAAATGTAACCCTGAATAAGTTTAAGTAAATCTAATATGGTAACTCTCCAACTTTCTACATTTATCTGAATTTGGAACTCAACATATGCTAGGTTTTCACTTTCTTATTATAAGTGTGGTTACTCTGAAATTAGACCACTTTCAGGCATACTTACAAAAATACACTACCCCAGCTGGGTGTGGTGACGCATGCCTTTAATCCCAGCACTTGGGAGGCAGAGGCAGGCAGATCTCTGTGAGTTCAAGGCCAGCCTGGTCTACATAGCAAGTTCCAGGTCAGCTGGGGCTACAGGGAGACCCTGTCTCAAAAAGACCAAAAAAAAAAACCAAAAAACAAAACAAAAAAAAATACACTACCCCAAGCTTCACAACTGCTACACTGCTTATCAAAGGCATGGATATTCTTTTTCACTTATTTTCAGTAGAGAATAATCTAAATTTGTATTGTGAAAAATTTATATGTAACTGGCAAGATTGCTTGGTGGGTAAAGCCTTGCCTGGAGCCGGAGCCTGAAGTTGGAACCCACATAAAGGCGGAAAGAGAGAAGACTGTAAGTTGTCCTGACCTCCACACGTGTGCTTGCACACATGCACAGGAGCATAAACACAATAATAAACTATAGTCAGTTTACATAAAAACTTTGTTAAACATTAAGATTCTCTAAAATAGTCAAGTGAAGTGGGAGTAATATTTGGGAGCCCTAAAAACACACACGGACACCTTAATACCCCACAGCCCACCTCACTTACATACCCCACCACATACAGCACAAAGTTTTCAATCTCCTTTGGGGGGAAAAGAGATGTTTCTACAATTTTCTCCCACAGGAGTATCTCCAAACCCTATTTCCTAAGCATTCTAGCAGGAGACAGAAATATCTCAAGGTCACTATTTGCTTCACATGATTAAGTAATTGAAACAACTATGCTAGGTGCATCAACCAGGAAAATCCCCACTAGAGTCCACCAGTGATGGAAGCTGGCGCCAGTCCTTCCCGGCAGACTGGAAAGCCCTTCTGGGAGGGCAGTGGGATGCTTGTCTTAGAGTTGCTGAGGAAACAGAATGCAACCACAGCCACGGCATGTAGTGAGGGCATATGTGGCTAGACACTCCCCTTCCGCCCCACTACCATTGGCAAGGAAGAAAATCATCCCAGTTCATGCTATCTTTCATCTGGAAACTGCAATAAAGCCTTTGGGGGGAAAAAAATCTTTCTGCCTTAGACAGAAAGAAAAATGAGACTACTGAATGAGACTGTTCAATCAAAGTTCTCAAGAGTAGGTTTTCCAAACCACTAAATCACAGGACCTGGCTTACAGACTTTTCTTCATTTTCAATAAAGGCTTCAATATCCTGACTTAACAGTGTAATCTTTGCAAGAAAAATCCAGTCTCAATCAAAGGCTACAGACTCAAACGAGGGGAGGGTGTCCTAGTTAACCCTGGGGCAGGGGCGGGGACAATTCTGACAAACTCTCCTTTGATCCTAAACTCCTCCTCCCAGGCCCCTCGCAGGCCAACCACCCAATAAGTACTCCGCCTCGCCACCAAAAACCAGAACCTCTCAGACCTCAGAGATGCAGAACCCCAAAAGTCCCCTCCCGCCTGCAACAGTCAATCAGCTTGGTCCAAGCACTGGCCACTACGCCTGATCACCTCAGTCTTCTTTTTTAGGGGGACAGGATCTCACTATGTAGACCAGGCTGGCCTCGAACTCACTGAGACCGGCCTGCCTGTCTGAAATGCTGGGAATTTAAGGCTTGCACCACCACTCCGGGCCCACCAACACAATCTTTATCGTTGACATCACCTGTTGGGGGGCGGGGGGTGGTCCTCGTCTTTGTCCCCAGACCTCAACTCAGGGCCCCCCTGTTCTGGCCATCACTTCACCTCCACCCCATCCTTGGGCCTCCAGAACCCCCCCCCCCATTCTAACCCGGGCTGGGCCCCCCGTTCGGGCCCCGCCCCCCGCCGCCACTCCCCCGTCCCCGCCCTTCCAGCAGGGCCTGCACCGCACTGCACCATCCGGCTTTCCAGGCCCGGGGACAGCCCACGGTCCGCGGCCCATGCCGCCCATGCCCCGCTGCGGCCGCGGCGACTGGCCGGGTGGGAGCCGTCGTGCGCTACGGACCTCGGCGGTG
>NW_008328699.1:37020-60978 GCF_000622305.1 Nannospalax galili
CGGACGTCAGCAGCAGCGCCAGCAGCAGCGCCCGCACCAGCCCTCCGCGGTCCCCGGCGCCCGGCACGGGAAGCGGCTTCGCTCGCGCGGCCCCGCTCATCCTCCCCAGGGCAGCGGCGGCCATAACGGACTCGGCCCGAGCCTGCGCGGTTGCTAGGCGCTGCGTCCGGACGTCAGAGAGGCGTCGGGCAGAGCGGGCCCGGAACAGCGACGTCGCGGCGTGATGACGCGGCCGCTCTGAAGCGAGGATGGATGGCCCGGGTGACCCTAGAGAGGGGTGCCGGGAACAGAGCGGGTTTATTTTAAACTTTTTTTCACTGGGCTTTTTTAAACATTTTTTTAGATTATACATTTAGATTATAAATATTTTTTATTTATATTTATTTTATTATAAGCTTTTTAGATTATACATTCTAATTATACACTTAAAAATACTTTATTACTTTTATTTTATGTGTAGGAGTGTATTGCCTGCATGTGTGTAGGTGTACCCTTGTGCAATACCCAAGGAGGTCAGAAGAGGGCATTGGAGCCCCTGGAACTAGAGTTACAGATCATTGTTAGCTTCCAATGTGGGTGTTGGGAACTGAACCCAGGTCCTCTGCAAAAAGAGCCAGTGCTCTTAACCTCTGAGCCATCTCTCCAGCCCTCTAGATTCTTTAGAACCACTGTAGGTAAAATTTCAACTTTGAAAACAAAATAGAAAGCACATGAATTATTCTGTTACTACGTTGGTGAATCTGGGGAAGTTGGGGCTGGTGAAATGGCTATATAATTTTTTTTTTTTTGAGACAGGGTCTCACTGTGTAGTCCTGGCTGGGACCGACCTCAAACTCAGAGATCTGTGAGGTTTTGTTTGTGTCTGTTGAAACAGGATCTCACTATGTAGCCCTGGCTGGCCTGGAACTCACAGAGATCCACCTGTCTCTGCCTCTGCACCATCACACTGAGCTATTTGTGTGTGTGTGTGTGTGCCTGCATGTATGTATGTGCACCACATACAGCCTTTGTCTGCAGAGGCCAGAAGAGGGCATGGGATTCCCTGGAGCTGGACTTACAGATGGTTGCGAGTCGCCACACGTGGGTGCTAGAAACTGAACCCCCATTCTCTGCAAGAGCAGTACTTGATCTTAACCCCAGAGCCATCTCTAGTCCCTCCCTCTTTTTAGACAAGGTTTCATGTAACCCAGGCTGGCCTTGCACTTCTTTAAGCAAAGGATGACCTTGAACTGATGCCCTTGTCTGCCTCCACTTCCCAGGTTATGGAATTACAAGCATGTCACCATTCCGGCTTATAA
Source organism: Nannospalax galili (assembly GCF_000622305.1). Taxonomy (NCBI): domain Eukaryota; kingdom Metazoa; phylum Chordata; class Mammalia; order Rodentia; family Spalacidae; genus Nannospalax; species Nannospalax galili. Next base: position 38,319 of record NW_008328699.1, read on the forward strand.
GCAGTTATTCTTGCCCACAATCATAGAGTGCTTCACTAGTATTTATCACTTCTCCAAACTCTTCAGTGCATCAGTAAATAAACTCAAGGCTTTGCAGGGTTTGGTTTCTTGTGGGAGAGACTACAAGAGTAAACATGGTAATAGTGTCATAAAAGAGCTGGGAGAGTGACTGGCAGGCAGGATGGAATGCCACTACCAATACCTTCCAAATTTCCTAAAATAGACTATCCCTTTATAAATTTTGTCAGACAAAACACCCAGTGTATGAAAATGAAAATTCAGAAAGTTTGCCTAGGGCCCTGACACAGATACCATCTGTGAGTATGTATGTTCTGTGAATGTTTCTTTAATAAACAGCTATATGCTTCAGTTCATAACCATTGCATCTCAGAGCTTTGTATGTTCTGTGAATGTCTTTAATAAACAGCTATAGGCTTCTATTCATAAACATTCCATCTCATTAGAGCTTTGGTCTGTATGTTCTGTGAATATGTCTTTAATAAACAGCTACAGGCTTCAGTTCATAAATGTTCCATTTCACCAGTTTTCCAGAAAACCAGTGTAGCATAAAGCCTACATTTATTGTGCCCACAACCTCACTGCTGGTTCTGTGATCCCCTCTGGTTGCTGCTGTCCCCAGGGACAGTTGAGCTGTCTCTACAGGGTAGAAAAGGGCTTGTGTTCTCCCAAATCTCATTTATCTAGCCCCAGGACAGCTCAAAAACAAACTCTATGTTAAGAAAACTGTGAAGTCATCTCACCTTCCAAAGTCTGCCACAAGCCTGCGTAGGCAGAACGTGCCCAAAACCTTCCAGGTTATCAAAGGCACAGTCCCACCTCAAGAGCCCCTAAGTGTTGGCTCCTGTGAGTCTAGAAAATACCAGTCTGTTCAGTGAATAATCTCAATCTCAGTCTTACTTTCTGCTTGTTTGGAGATTGTTTTGATTTCAGTAACACCCTTCCATCCTCTTCCCTGATCCACTGTGTCCATTTGTCCTCAGTGACAGATTGTCTGAATTCTTAACTGATGAGATACCATGAACTCAAGACATTTTGCAGTGATATTCCATGCAACACACTACATTTAATAATTAACTGGTTAATGAAACAGTCCTTCATACTCCAGAGGTCCATTTGTACATTTCAACACATTTAATACTATACCTGGCACCTGACTGCATGTACTCAGCAATCACTTTGTCCAGAATCAGAGGCTCTGGACAGATTCTACACATTCACTTAGAAATAGCTGAAAGTTTTTATAAACTTGATGAAGGCAGCATGACTAATAAGCTTCCAAAATGCTAAAAATAAATGAGTTTGGAATGTCACTTTCAAATATCAAAATGAGGGGGTGGCAGATGAGATCCCTTAGCAGATAAAGGCACTTGCTGCCAAGCCGGAACCTGAGTTTCATCCCCAGAACCCACATAAAGGTAGAAAAGAATCAACTCTCACAATTGTCCTGAATCCCCACATGTATGTCCTCCCCCCAGATAAATAATTTTACAAAAGGAATTCTGGGGGCTGGAGAGATGGCTCAGCAGTTAAGAACACTGACTGTTCTTGCAGAAAACCCAGATTCAAATCCCAGCACCCACATGGCAACTAACAACTGTTCATAACTCCAGTTCCAGGGGATCTGACAGCCTCTTCTGTCCTCCACGGGCATTGAACAATATGGTGCACTTACCTACATGCAGGCAATACACACATGCACATACAACTAAAATAATTCTGCTTTAAAAATATGAATATTCTTATTGCTGAAGGTGGGTAATGTGCACGTATTGTTCATAATTATCATGTTACATATATTTTATATATATAGCTATATGTATACATAGATATAAAACAAGTTATTAAAAATATGTGAGATAGCTCAGCAGGTAAGGGTGCCTGCCACAACGCCTGACCACCTGAGTTCAATTCTCAGGACTCACATGGCAGAGGGAGAGAACTGACTCCAACTTGTCCTCTGACCTCAACATGTGCTCCATCGTGTGCTCATGCACACGCATGCACACACACACGCACACACACACACACACACACACACCCTGGAGGGGGTCACTTTGGAATTCATATATTCATTTATATTTTTACATTTATTTATTTTGTGTGTGTGTGCATGCATGCATGCATGCATGTGCATGTGTGCACACAGGTGCCCACAAAGGCCAGAAGGAAGCATCAGGTCCCCTGAAGCTGGAGTTACAGATGGTTGTTAGCTTCAAGAAGAGCAGGAAGAGCTCTTAACCACTGAGCCATCTCTCCAGCTCTGTGAATGTTCTTTCAGGTCATTAAGTTAGTAACAATTTGTTAGATACCAAGTAAAAATAATATTTAATGCATCTAGCACAAGGGAACAAAGAACAAATCTAAACAGATGCCCCACTCATTTACATTTTTATTAACAAAACAACAGGAGGGTGAGGTTTCAATATTTTATTCAAGTTTTATTTTAGGTGATGTTAATTACAGCATTTGAAGGGGAGGATCTAATTCCACATAAAATGGAAGACTAAAATGTACCCATTAAATTGCTTTAAAAAAAAAAAAAAAGAGTGGTGAGAATAAAACAGAAGTCCAATTTAGATCTCTAGTGTTGTCACATGTGGTCACAATCACGCAGGCTCTGCCCAGCTCAGAGCTATAGATCCCAGAAGCTATTTCATACTCTGGTGCAATAGCAAAAAATAATAATAAAGGAGTAAAACACCACAACACGAAGAGAAATCAAGTCCTGAATTATCGCCTCCGTCACACCCAGCCTCTCCACCCCAAAATGGCACACAACAGCCAACCACACCTTGCAGACTACTTTTGGTGTCAAACAGGTGCTAACGGGCTCGGGTGGAAACGGTATGAAGATCTGTAAAGTCCCTTTCAGATGGGTGTGTGCACACTATCAAGCCGTGGGCTTCTCACGGTTAGGGTTGGGAAACCAAGGTTTGATGCTCGGAAGTCACAATTTCATCCACGGACTCACACAGTTTACAAAGGGCCTACAGTCATCAGCTTCCCCTTGTAGCCATTTCTAAGATTAAAAAGAGAAACCTGGCACCTGTAGGGGGCTCCTCCCAAAGTCTACAGCTGAAAGGACTTTTTTGGAATTGGTTTCTTCTGTACCTCTGAAATGGTAACACACTTTCTTAAAGCTGAATCATCTTTAACCTGGAATCTAACATGATATTTAGCAATTCTTGCATCCCCAACATACAACATTAAAAGGTACACTAAATTCTGAAGGTAGCTATGCTGCAAAATAGTTTAAAATTAATGATTGTACAATATTCATTTATGCTTGAAACTCCAGGCCTAGACCAAGCTTGTGGCCACCTGCATTGATGTTCTTGCCATCCAGTAGAGCTGACAGTGTCAGTTTGATACCTGGCTTGAGGGTCTGAGTGTACCCTAAACCGATCAGGCTGGAGTTGTTCACTTTGGCCGAAAAGCAGGCATCCGGGTCGATTTGATACTTGGCTGCTATTCCAAAGCGAGTGTTACTGTTTCCTGCTGTCCAGGGGGGAGGAGGGAAGGAAAGAAAGGTTAACACCAGCATCAAAGCCTGTTCAAGGCATCATCAGCAGAGGTGAAACAGTGACCCTTCAAGTTTCATTGTATAACACACCCGGCTGACTGGTGCCGTCAGCAGCCATCACTGGTCCACACAGCAGGCAGCCCGTGGGAATCCACTTTAGGGAACATTTTCTCACCCTCTCATAGTTCCCATACTACAAAGACTCCATCTACCTCTGATTCCACACAGAAAGCTGCTGCAGCCATAGTGTCTTGGAAGAACCCAATCCTGAATCAGGCCTGAGTCTTTACATACACCATCACAACACATACACACATATACACAAGTATACACACATAATGAACTTATTTTCCTGGGATTTAACTATAATTTTAGAATTAAGTTTTTAGTGTGTGTGTGTGCGTGTGTGTGTGTGTGTGTGTGTGTGCAGTGCCCATGGAGACCAGAAGAGAGTGTTGGATCCCCTGGAGCTGGAGCTCCAGGCAGCTGTGAGCTTCCCAATGTGGGTGCTGGGAATCCAACTTAGGTCCTCTACAAGAGCAGCAACCACTGATTCAGCTCTCCAGTCCCTAATTTTAAAGTGCTGACTTTCCCTGGTGTGGTTTGATTGATTCCCACATCATGTAACCAGCCTTCAGGGTTCAACAGTGGGGTTAGCCCTGGAAGCTCTCCCATACTGGGGTCTGGCCTGGACGAACACAGAGGAGACCCACAAACCACTGCTCCTTTTATCTATCTCTAGCGGGGACGCTTGGCAGGCTAATTTTGACAACGCACTGGAAATGCGTATCAAGCATGGGTTCCACACAGAAAAAGGATGGAAGATAACCAGAAATGCAGCAGTTGTCAGCCCTGGCATTTCTGCCTCCTTCTCTTTCTCCTGTTCTTTCTTTCATAAACTCCTTTATAAACATTTAACCATAAAATTTTATATATACTCATTTACAACACCCCACACAGGCACTTTACAAGCAAGAGCACAAATCACCAAGCCAACACCTCGAACTTTTAAAGACAGAACTACTTCACACGTAAGCAATACATACCTGGCTTGAGGGTCTGAGTGTACCCTAAGCCGATCAGGCTGGAGTTGTTCACTTTGGCCTGGAAGGAAAGAGATTAAGACTAAGTGAAAACAACGTTCCATACTCCCATCTCCAAAATGAACAAGAGCTTTTTATTCAGTCAAGGTTTCAGAATCAAACCACCTTTGCTCATGACCACCTCAGTAAACTCAATATGAAATACAAATGGAGGTTTGTGGTGTTTTGCTTAAGTCCTAAGGGCAAAGCAGGGGGAACTGAGGCTCTTGGCAGGCCATGTCCCTTCAAACTGGGCCTTTATGCTCCCAGTATCCCTTGGTTTTACATGCCTGATGTTGAGGGAGCCAAATTCAGTTCCGAGTTCAGCAGATTTAAGAATGAATTGTCACTGGGCATGGTGGCGCACGCCTTTAATCCCAGCACTCGAGAGGCAGAGGCAGGAGGATCTCTGTGAGTTCAAGGCCAGCCTGGTCTACACAGTGAGTTCCAGGACAGCTGGGGCTACAGGGAGACCCTGTCTCAAAAAGACAAAACAAAAAAAGAATGAACTGTCTGTGAAGTACATAAACTAGCAGAAATATTCTGCAACATGACACTTCTCATCCCACCCTGAAAGCACAGTCACCTACAGTGTCCAGTGACAAAAGGGAGCCCGACAGGACTCATTGCAAAACCTATGCAGTAGATCTGGGCCCCTAACCAGTGCCACCAGGTCTGCAAGATAAGTTGCCCAGTGACCACCAACTTCTAGGTTTAGTTTTATCTTTCTAGAGACATGGTCTCACTATGTGGCCCCAGGCTAGCTTCAAGCTCTCTATTCTCCTGCCTTAGCTTCCCCAATGCTGGGATTCTAGGTGTGTCACGCTGTATCTTAAATGACTCCAACCACTTTTTTTGAGATGAGGGCTCATCTGAGCCTCATCCAGGCTGGCCTTGAACTTCTGATCCTCCTGCTGGGACTGCATGTGTGCACCACGACACCTGACTTATACACTGCTTAGGATCAAGTACAAAGCTTTGTAAATGCTAGGCAAGCACTCGATCAATGAGCTACATCCCCACCCTTGTTTGGGAACTTAAAACCAGGCCCTTGCACACGCTAGGCAAGCATTCCACAACTAAACATCAGCCTGGCCTGGCCACTGATTCCTTAATGTGGACTGCAAAAACTGCAAAAAAAGTGAAAATGAAAGAAAAACTAAACATCGAAAGCCTTAGGTTTCAGGGCTCTTTACAAAGACTGGTTAAAGAAAGAGGCTCGATGCCTTTAATCCCCAGCACTTGGGAGGCAGAGGCAGGCGGTTCTGTGAGTTCAAAGCCAGTCAGGGCTACACAGTGAGACCCTGTCTCCAAAAAGAGAAAAAAAAAGTGTCTCAAATGGGATTAAGTGCAAGAATCCTCAACTAAGAGGCTCTGCACAGCACCTGGCACCCAAAGGAAGTACTCTTCAGAATCTATAAGCAGAAGCCCAGAACTCCCACAATCCTGGGCAACAGGTGACTCACAGGCACCCACCGAAAAGCAGGCATCCGGGTCGATCTGATACTTGGCTGCTATTCCAAAGCGAGTGTTACTGTTTCCTGCTGTCCAGGCAAGATTGACAGCGGTCTCCAACTTCTTGTTCACCTTCTGGTAAATGGAGCCACCAAACTCTGTCCCATCATTCCTAAAAACAAGTACAGCAACAGATTCTTAGCTCTCCAGGAGTGGGTTGAGCCCAGGAAGAGTCACCTGAGTCAACAAGGGAACAGGAATGCTGCAAGTGGATTGAACCAAGTCACGGTATACAGAAGACCAGACTTCACAAAACAGGCAGTGAAACACCAGAAGCTGACAGGAATGGGACAGCCACCAGTGCCAACCAGGGCAAAGAGCTGCACAGAACCTCACATTTGCTTCCAAACACCCTTTAAAATGTTATCAGCAAGGGCTCAGTGTGGTGCTGCATGCCTTTAATCCCAGCACTCGGGAGGCAGAGGCAGACGGATCTCTGTGAGATGGAGACCAATCTGGTCTACATAGTGAGTTCCAGGCCAGCTAAGGCTACAGGGGGAGGGTGTCTCAAAAAATAAAAAAAAAAAAAAAAAGAAAACAATGCTGATGTAATGAAATGCTTCTTCTAAGTATGTGGTTATTAAATAAATAATTTTTTTTTAAAAAGTAAAAAAAAATTAAGAGGACCTAGCTGGAGAAAGTTCCTGGAGCAGGTCACTGGGGGGTATCTTGTCCCTGGGCCAGAGAGTTCATCACGTAAAGGAACTTACTGTCAAATCTGACAACCAAAGTTAAATTCTTAGGACCCACGTGGTGGAAGGGGAGAACTGACCCCCACAAAAAGATTGTCCTTTGTCTCCTCATGTATGTTTGCACATGCATACAAACACACACAAGTAAATATTTTTCAAATGTCTTTTAATTGATGAAGACAGTAGGTTATAGCCCCTGACATGCCAGCTACAACCACCACCAAAGCACAGCCAGAGGCCACCCAGAGCCTCAAGAAGCAACAAAGATGAAAGAAGTTAACCCACAACTCGAATTCAGAGCTGCCCACCTTCACCCCACTACAGCATTCAAACTCCTGGGATGACTTGCAAGGGAGTTTCTTGCTACATTACAAAACGTTCCTATCTTACTAAAATACTCAGGATGAAACCAAGCTGGCGCAACTCCCGCCTCTCTTCCGGCCATTCAGCTCTTCTGCTTCCTCTTTGGGGTCTGCTCAAGCTCAACACTGGGACTCTGCCCCACCCAGAAGAGTTGGCAGGACAGCCTGCACATGGTGTCAGCACAGCAAACCCCAGAGTATATGAAGAGCTGCAGGCTCATGTGTGGTCCTTCTCTGCAGCATGGAGACTGACAGCATGGGGTCTGTACAGATCACATACCGTCTCCAGTAGGCTGTTGTATGGTGCATGTCGGGGCCTAATCAGAAGCATCCATCCCCACAGAGGGAACCATGGATCAAAAATGGCTATCGCAGCAAGCACCAAGGAGCTAGGAGGGGCAAGCTGAGGCAGGCTGGAACCAGTGTTTTCCTTATATACTGTTTGAGTTTATAGCCATAGACCTAAACTCCTTTAGTTAACATTTTTTTTAATATTTAATGCTGCTGCTGCTGTGTGTGTGTGTGTGTGTGTGTGTGTGAAGATCAGAATGTTCTGAAACTAGGAACTCAGCAATGCCTTAGTGCACTGAGTTTTTAAACCATAGGCAGAGAAGCTCCCTGTAGAGATGCACCTTTAAGAGGCATGCAGAATGCCTATTCCACATCTGGGCATTGGCATCACAGAAAAGCCAGGAGTTCCGACAGCTACCTCCAGGCAAGTGTTAGAAACAAACCAGGTCTTCACGTAACCAACTGAAAACACGCAGGTACATGCAGAAGCACAAGACAGCCACTCTTCCTCCTAGGACTTAGCGCCAATTCCCAATTCTGAACCAAGCAAGCCTTTGCCATGTCGGCCAGAACTCAGAATTTAACAAGGCTTCTGGGCCAGGTGTGTTAGTGCACGCCTGTAATCCCAGCACTTGGGAGGATCGGCTCAAGGTCATCCTCAACCATACAGAAAGCTTGAGGTCAGCCTGAGCCACATGAGACTCTCTCTCAAAAAAACAAACAAAAGCCCGTCCGCGCCTGGATGTCTCTTCTTTGTGTTCCTTTTTTTGTTACCTTTCTTTGATATCTTTAAGACTCAAAATTTTAAACTAATGATCAAAATTCCTCACAAAAGTATTAGGGCCAGTGATGATGGGTCAAGGCCACCAAGCCTGAGTCTCATCCTACATGACGGAAGGAGAAAACCAATTCCTGCAAGTTGTTCTCTGACCTCTGTATGTACATTCTCATGCAGACCTACCCAGACTCAAGGTATTTTAAAATTTGTCATTAATGGAAATGGTCTTTGTTTAAGGGTAAAACCACTTACCGGTCTTTAGTTAAGTGGTGTCTTTATGACCTCTAGTGGAAAGAACTTGGTGACTCCAAACCCTTCTATTAGAAGCTGCAGGCTAAGTCCTCATGGAACTAACCCAAAGAAGATTATTTTTATGGTTGAAATTTCTGTTTCCCTCAGTCCAAATCATTACTCCCCTTTAACCCCCAAGTCTGATTAAAGAGGCTCTTCAACCTAACCTGCAACCTCTCTGCTCATCACCACACTGTCCAGCAGTTAGTAAAACACTCGACAGCCCACCGTGCAACGAGGACACTTTGATGCCCATTTAAGATGATCATGGCTTGGTAAGGTCTCCATTTCATTAAGCTTAGTGAGCTGAGTCAAAGGTATTACCCAGGAAGAGAGCAGCAGCTCCCACACCCCATCCTTAGACTCTGTTAATTAAAACTGAAGGGGCCTCCAGGGCCCAGGAAGCTTCAGGGAAGGGACACCCCTCTGGACTGCCACCATGTTCTATTGTAAATGCTCAGTCACTCTGCATGTACCAGTGGGGAAATCTCTGGCTCACAGAAAAGGAGGGAGGGAGGGAAAGAGGGAGGGAAAAAGGAAGGGGACTGGAGAGATGGCTCAGCGGTTAAGAGCACTGGCTGCTCTTGCAGAGGACCCAGAATCGGTTCCCAGCACCCACACAGCAGCCGACAACCATCTGTAACTCCAGTTCCAGGAGATCCAACGCCTTCTTCTGGCCCCGGCAGGCTCTGCATGCACAGGTGCACTTACATACATGCATGCAAAACACTCCAGACACATAAAATAAGAATAAATTTCTTTTTACTCTTAAAAAAAGTGAAAAAGACATTTCAGGAAATGGGTAGATGGGAAACAAAAATGCTAAAGGACCACTTGGCTCATGTGATGCCAACAAATCTGCATTACAGTGACTGAAAACTCTTGAGAAAATAATGAAAAACAAACCCCCAGCCACATTAGTATAAAGTCACACACGCTTACACGCTAGCATGAAGTCACACATGGAACCACACATGTACTTACATATCAGTATGAAATCACACAGGGAACCATACATGTTAGTATAAAGCCACACACACACACACACACACACACACATTAGCATAAAGTCACACAAGGAAACCATACACACACTTACACGTTGGTATGAAGCTGGAATTCGTCAGTCTTGTAACCAACTGCAAAGTTGCTCTGGGTCACCCGTGACTTCGAGGTCTCAAAATTCATCTGGTAGCCAGCAAGCCAGCCCTCATAGCCCAGCACCAGAGCACCCCGGATCGAGGGCCCAGCGATGTCAAAGTCCACATCACAGCCCAAGTTGATGTGCTCCCTCTTGTACCCTGTCTTGATTTTAGCATTTTTTTTCCTGGGGGTAAAAAAGAAACTGTATTAAATAAAATCAAGCTACCTCACTTTGGTACACTCATTCCAAGAACTGCAAATATTCTTCTCTAATCCTAGTCTGAGTAGGGGGCTGGTGAAGGAAGTAAGGTCAGCAGCCAGTTGTCCCTAAGCAGCTGCTGCCTCACACACTGGACACAGCCTCCCCTGAGCTGGAATCCCGTCTGCAGAAAGCCACAACAATACCGTGTGCACACAGGACAGAGAGGACAGGAAGAGAGCACCAAGCAATTTCCCTCATCTGGCCTCTCCCCATAACACAACAGCCCACACAGGCATCTACTGGGTAGAATGGCACAGTGTCACCTCAAAACAGATGCATCTTTGCCGTTTTTCAAACCTGTGGGAAAGAAAAGAGCCCTGTACCATGAAGCTGTCCACACAGTTGTTTTGGGGAGATGGCCATCTTTGTGGCTCACCCCGTAAGTGAAAAAAGAAACACCAGATCTCTGCTAAGGTATCGGACAGGACATCTTTTAATGCCATAATCATGAGACCTTACTTAATTCATAACTGAGAGTCTTAGACACTGAGAAGGAGAGCCTGAGGGGCTAGCAGTCCTAATCTCAGGCCCAATCCGATGGTGCGGAATCTGAGCAAGTTAGTCCAGTGTCTGTCCACTGTTCCTCAAAACCCAGAATCCTTCAGCAAGGGCAGATGAGTCATGTTGCCAACAAACACATAGTCACCATGACTCTATATCAAAACACTGGAGGACAAGATCATATCTATTGGGCTGGGTAGATGGTTTGGTGGGTAAAGCACTTGTCGGGCAAGCCTGAAGACCTGAGTTTGAATCCCCAGGTGTCGTAACAGCTGGATGTGGAGCACCATCTGTGATCCCAGCATGCCCCTATGGGATGATGGGAGGCAGAGACAGGAGGATCTCCTGATGCTGGAGTGCTAGCTAGCCTTGTGTGTGCAGAAGTGAACCATAGAAGAAATCCTACCTCAAACAAGGGGAAAGGTGAGGGCCAATACTTGAGGTGTCCTGACCTTCACTCATGCACCTTTTTAAAATTTTTGTTTATTTTGATTTTATGTGTATAAGTGTTATACCTGCACATATATATAAGTGCACCCATGTCGTGCAGTGCCGGAGGAAGCCAGAAGAGGGTGTCAGATCCCCTGGAACTGGAGTTACAGATGGTTGTTAGCCATCATGTGGGTGCTAGGATTTGAACCCGGGTCTTCTGCAAGAGCAGCCAGTGCTTTTAATCTCTGAGCCATCTCTCCAGCCCCAGCAAAAGCAACTTTAAAGAAAGATCACATCTGTCAAATAAACAGGAACTACATCCACAGGGCATTGGCTGCCCAGTTACAGAACAGGTACTACCCCAGCAACTGCTTTCTCAGGAAAGACCACAGAAGCCAGGTCTGCTTAGAGCTCCAAAACCACACAGCTCTGGCCTCAGTCACAGTGAGAGTAAAGCTTCATCTGCAGCATGGAGATCCAGGGCTCTGAAACCATTCCCTCTGCAGAGGAATCATTGCTCCTTGGGAAAATGGCCAGTTCAGGTCTGGGGCAGGAAACTTAAGTAAGCCTGAAGTATCTCTCAGAGCTATCGAAGATTACAGGGATCAGGAAAACGGATTTAAGAGCTAAAATAAAAAGGCTCCCAAGGGCTTCAAAGATGGACAATGTGAGCATCTGTAAGAAGAGTATTAGCACTGAACTAAAACATATCATTAAAAATGTTTTTAGTCCAGGGCCAACAAGATGGCTTAGGGGGTAAAGGTGCTTACCACCAAACCTAAGGACCCGAGTTCAATTCCCAAGACCCACCTGGTGGAGACAAAGAACTGATTCCTGCAAGCTGTCCTCTGACCTCCACATGTACACACACACACACACACACACACACACACACACACACATCCCATATATACAAGAACAATAAATGTAATTTTTTTTTTTTGAGACAGGGTCTCCCTATAGCCCCAGCTGTCCTAGAACACACTATGTAGACCAGGTTGGCCTTGAGCTCACGGAGATCCCCCTGCCTCTGCCTCCTGAGTGCCACCACACCCAGTGACTTGGATTTGTTCTAACTGAACTTAGGGAAATCTGTAGCTTTCCCACACACACAATCCACCCCATGTTGTCTCTAGCCCCAGTTCTAAGCTTTCAACAAGACAAGAATTTTAGAGGTCACAGTTGAAAACAAAGCCAACACCCTTCCCAAGTGAGAAAGCTGCACCTTGGGGCACCAATTCCATCAGAGTTGCTTCTGAAAAATCTTTGAAGAAAGGGAGAAGTAACCACAGACGCCCTCTCCACAAGAAGATCCCATGTCAGCCCATCTTGGTCTGCCTGCTCTTTGGGATAAGGAGTCTGGGTGTGGGCACCAAGCTGGGTGGAGTGACGATGACATTTAGAGAGAGGGGCCATACATATAAAGGTATCTTACAACCACCATATAGAAAGGCTGCTGCGTGAGCTGGGAGGACGGCTCAGTGCCATGCAGGCTTGAGGGCTGCAGTTCGGATCCCCAGAACCCTCATAAATGCCAGGTGGGTGGGGTGGCCCTCCTGCCATTCCAGCCTTGACAGGTAGAAACAAGGGCTCTCCAGAGCAAGCTGGTTGGCAAGACTAGACATATCAGCGAGCTCTCAGGTTGACTGAAATGCCTGCCTCAACTGGAGGAGCAGTTGAGGATGATTCCAACAACCACCTCAGGCCTCCACATATGTGAACACCACACACATTGAAATGGAAAAAAAAAAATTTTTTTTAAGCTGCTGCTTACCAGGTGTGGTGGTACAGACCTGTAATCCTAACATCTGAAAGGCTGAGGCAGGAGGATGATAACATGGAGGTGAGCCTAGGCTGCGTTATAACGCCCTAGCTCACTCAAAGCTAAACAAAGCAGAGGTGGCAAACAGCTGGGAGACAAAGGCAGGAGCATCAGGAGTCCAAAGTCAGCCTGTGACACACTCAGAGCCAGACTGAGACCCTCTCTCAAACAAACAAACCAAAAAAAGCTGCTGCCAAGCACAGAGTGCGATGCCTGTGGCAGAGCCTCTGGCCAGTGGTGTGAACCACCCACACCAGTTTACACTCACTGTCTCACGGGACTCTAGCCAGAGTCCCACTTCCCAAAGGCAAGGGACAGAGCTCAGGCAGCGGCTCGCACTTCTCCCTGGCTCTGGTCTTTCCAGCACAGTGCTCTGCAGCTGTGGAGCCTTTTCTTTCTCAAATGTCACTGGGATTTTTCTTAAAGCCCGTTACGCACTGGTGTTAATCTCACAAGCACTCAAGAGACAATGCCTAAGCGAGGTCTACAGCCCATCTGGATGCCCACACTCAGCTCCTTGGGGAACAAGTGCTCTCTCAGGTACTACCCCAGTCACTTCGGAACCAGCCTTCGCTTCCAAACTCCATCAACAGCCATGAAAGCTTGACTGCCCAGCAACAAGACGTATACCCAGAGCCTACAGCTCTGCCCTGTGAACACCACTATCAGTATAAGAAACCAGAGCTCCTAGAGGGATGGCTGATCCCAGGACTGGGGAAGAAAACGCATAAGATGAACCTGATACAACTTTTAAAACAAGAAACACAGAGGAGGTGGAGTAGTGGCTCGGGGTTAAGAGTATTGTTCTTCCAGAGAACCTAGATCAGAGTCCCAGCACCCACATGTGGCTCTGTCGCCCTCTTCCAGACTTCACAGGCACAACACACATACCAATATATTTATAGGAGCTCCCAGTGGCCACAACTAAAACAATGTGAGCCCTAGCATGATGAAATTGCTCACAACCCACAGAATAAAACAAGTATCCATGAATCCATACCAACATAAAAAATAATTAAGGGACTGGAGAGATGGAGTAGATAACAGCACTCTGCTTTTGCAGAAGACCCGGGTTCAATTCCCAGCACCCACATGACAGCTAAGAACTGTCTGTAACTCCAGTTCCAGGGGAATCTGATGTCTTCTTCTGACTTCCTCCAGCACTGCATGACATGGGTGCACTTACACACATGCAGGCAATAGACTCGTATACATAAAATAAAATAAATAAATAAACGAATAAATAAAAATATAAATGAAAGCCAGGTGTGGTGGTGCACATCTTTAAGTCCAACACTTGGAAGACAGAGACAGGCAGATCTCTGTGAGTTCAAGGTCAGCCTGGTCTACATAGTGAGTTCCAGGCCAGCTGAGGCTACAGAGAGGCACTGTCTCAAAAATGAAAAAAAAAAAAAAAGAAAGAAAAAATACATAAATGTAATGCTTTAATTAATAAAAATAAAACTGATTAAATAAACTAGGGAGATGGAACAGCACGTCCTTAAGTTAGAAGCCCAATTAGTAAAGATGGATTTAATTACTAAAACTAATTATTGCAGGCAAGAATCACCAAAGGCTGGGTGGATATGGTGGTACAAGCCTTTAAACCCAGTACTCAGGAGATAGAGACAGGTGGATATCTGTGAGCTCAAGGCAAGTTCCAGGTCAGTCAGGGGTATAGGGAGACCCTGTCTCCAAAAAAAAAAAAAAACCATAAAAATAAGTACTCAAAATATGTCCAGGTCAGGAAACAAAGCAAGCCAGAGGATGACAACTAAATGGAGGATCCAGAAATGAATCGCAGATCAGAAAGCAGTCGTCGGTGGCGCAAGGGTTAACAGTACGGTACCCATGTTAATTTGCTGGTGGGATCATCATTATAGCCGCACTTGCTTAATGACAGGGACACACTCTACAAATTGCATCATTGGGCAACTTGGTCATTAAGCAAACACCACAGAGTGCACTTATGGAAACCGAGGTGGTGTAGGTTAACCACTCAACATGGCCTCTTGATACACTCAAGGGGCACAGCACACAGACAGCAAGGCAGCCAGCATAACATGGCACACGGTTTACAGTAATCAGTTTATAAAAAGGATACTCTAAGGTAATGGTAGCCAGAACCACACTTATTTATTATCACTATAAATATCACATAAACATACATGCTAGACTTTTATAGGACAGGCAGCAGCAGAGTGGGTGGGGTTTATGTCAGTTATCACTCACCCAGGTAACGCAGAGTACCTCAATGGCACTGGGGACCAGGAATTTTTTCAGTTCTGTTATCATCTTATGGGACCAGAGTCCTATATGTGGTTGACTGGGACATCACTATGCAGTGAGTGGCTATATATTATATACCATAAACCATATTATATACTATACAGTATATGAGTTGGTTTTTGTTGTCAGTGTGACACAAACTGAGCCACCTGGAAAGGAGTCTCAAGGATTGCTTCCATTTGGCCAGCCTGTGGCTGTACCTGTGAGAGACTGTCTTCACAGATGATTGCTTTTGGAAGGCCCAGCCCCACTGTGTGTGCCACCACACCTAGGCAAGTGGGTCTGGACTATGTAAGAAAGTAAGCTGAGCCAGGTGTGGGGTAACACACCTTTAATCCCAGCACTCTGGAGGCAGAGGCAGGTGGATTCCTGTGAGTTTGAGGGCAGACTGGTCTAAATAACAAGTTCTAGGCCAGCCCGGGCTACATGGTAAGACCCTATAAATGAAAGAATGGGAGGGGGTCATGGGAGAAGGAGGGTGAGCTGAAGAAGCCAGCTAGCAGAAGTCCTCCATGGTTTCTGCTTGAGTTCCTGGGTTCCTGCCTGACTTCCCTCAATGATGGATTGTGATCTAGGGTGTAAGCTGAAATAAACCATTTCCTTCCCAGGTTGCTTTTGGTCAGAGTGGGTTTTTTTGGTTTTTTGTTCTTTGGTCTTTTTGAGACAGGGTCTCCCTGTAGCTCCAGCTGTCCTGGAACTCACTATGTAGACCAGGCTGTCCTTGAACTCACAGAGATCCGCCTGCCTCTGCCTCCAGAGTGCTGGGATTAAAGGCGTGCACCACCACGTCCAGCGGTCAGAGTGTTTTTAATCACAGCAACAGAAAAGCTAACTAGAGCATATGATTATAGATGTAAGATTTCAACATTAGAGGGAACTAGGGGAAAATAAAAGGAAACTCCACATGTTATTTTTAATCACATTTTTTGTGTGCAATTTTGTACAAAAATTATAAAATTACTTCAAAATGAAAAGCTAAATTAAGCCAGGCATGGTGGCACATGCCTTTAATCTCAGCACTTGGGAGGCAGAGGAAGGCAAATCTCTGTGAGTTCAAGGCCAGTCTGGTCTACATAGTGAGTTCTAGGCCAGTTGGGGCTACAGAGAGACCCCGTGGCCGAAGCTTTAATCCCAGCACTCAGGAGGCAGAGGCAGGTGGATCTCTGTGGAAGTCACCCTGGTCTGCATAGCAAGTTCCAGGTCAGTTGGGTCTTCAAGGAGATCCTGTCTCAAAAAAAGAAAAGCCAAGCCACTTTTGAACAACTTTAGGAAATTGTTCTGTAACTCTTACAAAGTTAACAGGAAATGCCTTATAAATCCCAAAGCATGGTCTCAGAGGAGCTCAGTGTGCTTGTCCTCCAGCCCTCCCATCAGAGATTTCTCTGTGACACAATGACAGAGTGCCTATGGGAGTGAACAGGCAAGACAGCAATGCTCCTAGGAGTAGGGACCAGGGCAGGGAGGAGAACAAGAGCAAACAGTTCCTAAGCCTGGAATCTGGCTCAGTGGTGAGGCACTTGCTTAGCATGAATGAGGCCTTGGGTTCCATCCCTGACATCAAAAAACAATAATAAACCAGGCCCTGACTGGTATCTTCAAACCTTACATAGCCAAGTTATAAAAAGATTTCTCATAGGCTGGGGATGCAGCTCAGTTGGCAGAGTGCTTGCCTAGCATGCATGAAGCACTGAGTTCAATCCCCAGCACTGCAGAAACTAGACATGGTGGCTCACACCTGCAACACCAGTACTTGGGAAGTAGAGGCAGGAGGATCTAAAGTCCAAGATCAGTCTAGGCTACATAAAATGAGTTCTCTCAGGAAGACAGAAATGGTTTCTGCTCAGTCACAGTCACACCACATCTAGATGTATAGATGGCCCTCTGTTTGCTTTGTGAAACAGGGTCTCATGTACCCCAAGCTATCCTCAATCAAACCAATACGCAGCCAAGGATGACAATGAGCTCCTGATTCTCCTGCCTCTACCTCCCAAGTGCCAAGTTGACAGGCGTGGTAGATCCCACCTGTGATAAGCATTTTTTAGAAAAAGAAAAAGAAAATGGGACAAGAAGAGGAGCAGCGAGATGGCTTTGTGCATGAAACACTCACTGCACAAACCTCGTGGTCTGAGTTTGATATCCGGGACAACAGTATAGAATATTCTAGAAGGGAAGAGTCCCTTCTAGTCCTGTAAAGTACCCAATTCGATCTCTTACCTGCAGATGTGTCAACAACCAACAAGCCTAATCTGTTTCTAGCCAGAGGTACTGGCAAGAACCATGTGGCCTCAGGAGTTGCCTTGTGATTAAGCTCACAAGGTCCATGGGTCTCTACACAGAAAGGGAGAGGGCTGGCAACACCCTCAAAACAGGCTGACAACCGTGATCACTGCTTCCAAATGCCACCTGAATACTTTACCTTGGCCACTTACATTACCAGTAGCCTAACTAACATGAAATGGTGCATTACTGGATGGAATGCCTATAGCCTGCAGCCTGCAGTCAGGCACATGTTGACAGTGTGGGATCTTAAGAAACACTGCTGCCTTTAGTCCCAGCACTCAGGAGGCAGAGGCAGGCAGATCTCTGTGAGTTCAAGCCAGCCTGGTCCACATAGTGAGTTCCAGGACAACTGGGGCTATACAGGGAGACCCTGTCTCAAAAAGACCAAAAAACAAAACTTAGCCAGGCGTGGTGGCACACACCTTTAGTCCCAGCACTCCGGAGGCAGAGGCAGATGGATCTCTGTTGAGTTCAAGGCCAGCCTGGTCTACATGGTGAGTTCCAGGCCAGCTGGGGCTACAGAGAGACCCTGTCTCAAAAAGAACAAAAAAACAAAACAAAAAACAAAAAACAAACAAAAAAAAACAGCAGCTAAGAACACTGGCTGTTCTTCCAGAGGACGTGGGTTCGGTTCCCAGCACCCACATGGCAGCTAACAACCATGCATAACTCCAGTTGCAGGGGATCTGACACCCTCTTCTGGCCTCTGCATGGGCACTGCACACACATGGTACATTTACATACATGAAGGCAAAACATTCATATACATAAAATAAAAATAAAATATCTTATAAAAACTAATGTAAATATTTGAAAAAAAAAAAAGGGAGCAGGGGAAGGCGCTCCTGGGAGGGTCTAGCAGCCGGCACCGGCACCCTTAATCCCCACATGAACACAGGAACATGCAGAACTATTTGTTGCACAGATGCATTTTCTAAATTAATGAAAACTTGATACTGCATGGTCCATGAACGGATGGATGTGGGTGTGCCCTGGTCAAAGCAACGCCAGAGAACTTGAATGTAGAATTTGGACCAAGGCTGCCTTGATGTTGGTGGTGGTTGGTTGATTTTTGTTCTCTGACATAGAATCTCATTACACTGACCTCGACTCCCTCCCAATCCCTCTAACCCCTAGTGTCCCATGTGCTGGGATTATAGGCATGTATTACCACACCCTGCTCAGAGGCCACCTTGTATGTGATGTCAATCCCAACCTCTAAAACCCTTTGTCCAGAAGGGCTTCCAAGGCCCACATATCAGATGACAGAGATGAGATTCTTACCCAGTGTTAGGTGAGAAGGATGAGTCAAAGGTCAGCTTCAGTCCACGCGCAAGCTACAGGGAAAAGAAAGGTGCAGGGTTAGTCACAGGCAGGGTAGAGATGGGAATGAGCAAAACCAAGTCTCCTATCCAGTGCCCTAACCTGGTCTTCCACGGTGATCTCTGTGCCTAGCGTGTTGTCCGTGTTCCACTTCTCCGTAAACGTCAGGCCATACTCAGTCCACCGGTACTTGGTTTCCAGGCTGCCATTCACTTTGGTGGTCTCCGTGTTGGCTGAGCCTGAGCTGGTGAATTCCTTCAAAGAAAAAGCAGAGTCACGGCCTGCAGCCCTACACATCCTTGGTAACCATCCAGACCCTTATGCAACAGAGAGGCCTTGAACGTGTTCAGGCAGAAAACGACTTCTACAATCCAGTTAGATACTGAAAACTGGGAGAGGGAGAAGGAGCCCACTACCTAAAGGAAACTTCTGGGGAGTTCTCTGTTGGGAGAGCACTTCCTTCCTCACTGACCCTGAAGTCTGGACAGGAAGCCACCCCACTTCCACCCTGCCTCACACAGAGAAAAACCATTGAATTAAAGCTAACATAGAAGAATTGCAACTCCCAGACTCCTCCCTCCCAGCAGGAGCTGCAGGCGAAATCTAAAGAGAACAAAATGTTTTCTGAATGATCGTGTAGCATTTAAAACACAGGTCAAGGGCTAGAGATGGCTCAGTGGTTAAGAGTGCTGCCTGCTCTTGCAGAGGACCTGGGTCTATTCCCAGCACCCATATGGTGGCTAGCAACTCTTTAACTCCAGTTCCAGGGGATCCAATGCCCTTTTCTGGCCTCTGTAGGCATTGTACACATGTGCTGCACTTAGATGCATGCATACAAAAAATTAAAATTAAAAATTAAAACACAGGTCAAAGCTGGTAGAGTGGCTCACATCTTATAACCCAAGCTCTCGGGAGGCTGAGGTGGGAGGATTGCCATGAGTTTGAGGCCAGCCTGGGCTACACAGTGAATTTGAGATTAGCCTGGGCTAGTGCAGAGTAGGGCTGTCTCAGAAAAAAAAAAAAAGCATCAAGGATTGATTGATCAGGTGGTAGAACTCTTGCCCAGAATGCACAATGCCCTGAGTTCAGGTCCCAACACCATAAAAAAAAGTTAAAAAATAAACCAACCAAGAAACAGAATGGAACTTTAACTGAGACCATTTAGCTATGATTATTAACAGCTACTGCACTCCCAAACTACCCACCACACAGAAATATAGTAATGGGGCAAGCATAAACCCCACAATCCAAACAAGCATCTGCTTGGGGCTCTGCCAGCCATGACACAGCAGCTCCCTACCAGTCAAGAACAAATGCCCCTGATCTATGCAGGTTGGATAACTTACCAGACCATTCTCAGACTTTGTCTTCAAATCAAGTTTTATTAAGCCAAATCCTAAAGAAAGAAAACCAATCATAAACAGGTTAACTAACCACACCAGAGGAGTTGTGGGGTATAGCTCAGTGGTACAGTGATTGCCTAGCAAGCTCAACATCCTAGGTTTGATTCTCAGCACCGAGAGAGAGAGAGAGAGAGAGAGAGAGAGAGAGAGAGAGAGAGAAACTGTTACACTCTGCCTTCCTCTCAGCTATTTGGAAATGCTTTCTAAAAGAAAGCACACTGTGGCCCAGAGCGCCAAGGGGACCCAGGTCCTGCTGTTGCTGTGGGGCATGGGGAACGGTGGTGAGCAGAAGGTCACAGGTCCCACCTGTGCCCCACACAGAAGGTGCCTAGCAGCTGGCACAGACACAGTGATCAGGCCTCATGGGCACGTCAGGCTAAATTTAGAAGCTATGTTCCACGGCAGCAGCCTTGTGCTTGAGGAGACTGGAACAGCCATTTGTCTTGCAATGCCCCAGCCTACCCTCCTGGGTGCACAAGCAGCTCATCTGTCTGGCAAGACACGGACATTCTAAGCTGGAAACTGACCATCCCAGGTCTCCTGAACATGCCGATCCCATTATTGAGCTGAAAGGCCCTCCCCTCCTTCAACACTCACCGTAGCCTTTGGTGAAGACATCCCTGGCGGATTTGCCAAGATCAGCATATGTGGGAGGCACAGCCATCTTCTGCCACAATAAAAGAACCACCGGGATGAATGCATTGGTAATTATGGAAATTAGTTTACCGCCAATAAAAGTTATTTGGTATAATTAAACAGCCAATTAAAAAAAAACCAAAAACACCCAGCCCTAAGATTTCCAGGCACCTTTCCCTCCAAGGTGTGGGCATGGTATGTGAGATCTTGCCCTTCTCTTAGGGCCGGCACTGGAAGGGCTCAGTATCAGCCTGGTTTTAGACTCCTCTCCTCATGGACAATTCCATAGGCCTGAGCACCAGACAAGTCAGTAAATATTTGCTGAATGAATTAGCTGTCAAAGACACAGTCCCAGGAGCCAGCTTCTTCACTGAACTGCAGGAGTCTTGCCAATAAAACATATCTTCTTACAAAATGTCAGCTGTCAGGCTGCTCGGCTGGTAACTCTGCTGAAGAGAAAGCAGAGCCTCCCCTGGCGGCACATTTTGTACATAGCTCTCATTTCGTTCCCTCAACAAATATCTATGGGGTACCTACCATGTGCTATGATGGGCCCAACTGTTCACAAAATTTTTGTTTCAGGGGAACCACTTTTAGAGTGTCACATTCCTCCTAGAGAATACAGTAAAATCCAGCTCTTAAGTAACTCCTCACATGAAAAGAAATCCAACCACATACTTCAGAAGAATGTGATTTGGGGCAAGATGTCATTTGGTTCAATGGGTAAAGATGCTTGCTGCCAAGCTGGATGACCTGAGTTCAATCCCCAGGACTGAGATGGTTGAAGGAAAGTAAGCACTCCCCCAGAAAGCTGTCCCTCTGACATACTAAAAGTGCTCAAGTGTACACACACACACACACACACACACACACACACACACACACACACAAACACAAAACTAAATAAATGTAATAAATTTGGGGGGCTTAACTTGGAGATTTGAGAGATGGCTCAGCCAGCTAAGAGCACTGGCTGCTCTTGCAGAGGACCTGGGTTCAGTTCCCAGCACCCACATGGCAACTAACAACTATCCAAACTCCAGTTCCAGGGGGATCCGACGCCATCTCTGACCTCCACAGGTATCACATGCACAGGTACACTTCCATACATGCAGGCAAAACACTCATACACCTAAATAAAAATGTTTTAAAAGTTTAACTTGTTTTCATTTTTGAGGCTAGTTTCCCTGGAACTCACAGTCCAGCTGTGATGGATGGTATCAATTGTCACCATAACAGAATCTACAGTGATGTGGGGGGTGGACTGCTCGGAGTACCTACAGGGAGACTGTTCTGACTCCATTCGTTGAGGGCAGACCTGCCCACCATAGGGGCACCATTCCCTGGCTGGGATTCTGGCCTGTGTGTGTCAGTGGAGAACAGGAGCTGCAGCACTCAGTCTACTCTGCTTCCACTGTGGACGAGATGTGACCAGCTGCTTTGAGCTCCTGCAGCCTTGACTTCCCCAACATGATGGATGGGCTGCACCCTTGAACTCTGAGCCAGAATAAACCCTGCCTTCTTTAAGTCACTTTTGTCAGAACATTTTATCACAGTAACAAAAAGAAACTAAAACTAAGAAAGTAGCCAAGGATGACCCTGAACTACTGATCCTCCTGCCTCCACCTCCCAAATCTGGCATTACAGAGTGCAGCACCACACCTCGCGAGCCAAATATTTACTGCACTCTAATGTTGTTGGGGAACCCTGCTGTTTAGGGTCGCAGTCTCTCCATGTCCGGATAGCTGCAAGCCAGCTCGGCGCAAATGGAGGGACTCCCCTTCTCAGCGGGGCGTCTCCTACTCTCTTCCTGACTCACCTTTGAAGTGGCCGTCACAGATACATGACCTCTGGCACAGAAACTGCCAGGTTTTTCCTGTGTGATAATCAGGCACTGTCTGACAGCCTGATAGAAGCCCACCACCACATGTAAATGAGGCATCCCAGGAGCACCTATCAGCTGAAGCTTTTGCTACTGCCTCCACACTATAAATCTTCTGGTTTTCCCCGTAAT
>NW_008328699.1:61677-79461 GCF_000622305.1 Nannospalax galili
CACCCACATGACAGCTAACAACTGTCCATAACTCCAGCTTCAGGAGATCCGACAGCCTCTTCTGTCCTCCAAGGGCATTGCACGACATGCATGCACTTACCTACATGCAGACATAACACTTATACACATAAAATAAAAATAATAAGCCGGGCATGGTGGCGCACACCTTTAATCCCAGCCCTTGGGAGGCAGAGGCAGGTGGATCGTTGTGAGTTCCAGGACAGCTGGGGCTACGAGGAGACCCTGTCTCAAAAAGACAAAAAATAAATAAAATAAAATAAATTAAAAGAAAAAAAATAATTAAAATCCTACTCAGGGACAGCACACACCGTGACCTTTGTCCCTGAAGGGAGGTCATGCATGAGAAAGCATGACCCCTACACCTCTCCACCTCCAGAATATTAACTAACCAGAAGGGTGGCCTGAAACTTTCTATGTAACAGAGGATAACCTAGAACTTCTGATCCTCTACCTCCCAAGTGCTGGGATTACAGACATGCACTGTCACATCTGTTTTATGCAATGCTGGGACTCAAACCCAGGGCTTCCTGTATCTTGACAGGCACTCTGCCAGCTGAGTTATATCCCCAGCCTGTTCTCATTTGTTTATCAAACACTCTTGGGCTAGAGAGATGGCTCGGTGGTTAAGAGTTCTAACTGCTCTTGCAGAGGACCTGGGTTCAAATCCCAGCACCCAGATGGTGGCTAACAATTGTCTATAACTCCAGTTCCAGGGGATCTGACACCCACTTCTGACCTCCACGGGCTTTGCACAACATGGGCACACTCACATGCATGCAGGCAATTCATTCATACACATAAAATTTTTAAAAATAAAAAAACCCTTGTGCTGGTTAGTTTTTGTCAACTTGACATGAACTAGAGTCACCTGGGAAGAAGAAATCTCAACTGAGGAATTTCCTCTATCAGACTGGCCTGTGGGCATGTCTGCGAGGCATTTTCTGGATTGTTAATTGGTGTGGGAGGGCACAGCCATGGTGGTCTGGGCTGTAGAGGAGCTGCTGAACTGGCCACAGGGAGCAAGCCAGTAAGCAGCTTTCCTCTGTGGCACCCACTTCAGTTCCTGCATCCAGGTTCCTTCCTGCTTGAGTTCCGGCCTGACTTCCCTCAGTGAATACAATGTCTCTTGGAAGTATTAAGATGAAGTAAATCCTCCCCAAGTTTGTTTTGGTCAGTGTTTTACCATAACCAGGACAGATGTTGGTACCAGAGAGTGGGGCCTTGCAGTGACAGACCCAACCATGTTGGTTTGGGGAGGACTGTGGAAGTGAAACCTGTGCTTTGCTAGGAAAATGGATGTTGTAGTGAGCTGGGGCTGAAAGAGACCAGCATCTCTGAGGTGAGATCTGGGAGTGTTTCCTCAGGGACAGCACACGGAGGCTGTGGTCCAGGGGGGACCAAGGCTGCATCTTATGCTGGAAGCTGAGTTTGGTCATCTGTATGAGTCTGCCACAACAGCTGTCAGTGTCTTATCACAGCACAGAGAGTAACTAGGACAACTCTATACCTAAATCACCAAACTGCATCTGCATCCATGCCATCCCACATGACACATGTATGTATTCACACATAAGAATATATTCATGGCATGTTCCTAGCAAGTGGCAGCCCACTGAGAAGGGGTTCAGGTGATCCTAGGGGAACAGTATCAACTGATCAAAGCCTTTACTTCAAAGACACTGCAGAAATTCCATAACAGGACTAGCAAGATGGTTTGGTGGGTAAAGGTGCCTGCCACCAAGTCTGAGGACCTGAGTTTAAACCCTGGAACCCACATAATGGAAGGAGAGGACCAACTCCTGAAAGTTATCCTCTGACCTCCACATTTGTTCTGTGTTATACACACACTAAATACACACACACACACACACACACACACACACACACACACAAAATCAATTAATGTAATTTATAAAATTTTTAAATACTTTTTATTTTTTTTATTTTGTGTGTACGAGTGTGTTGCCTTGCATGTATGTGAGGGCACCCCTGTTGTGCAATGCCACAGAGGTCAGAAGAGGATGTCAGATCCCCTGGAACTGGAGTTACAGTTGTTAGCTGCCATGTGGGTTCTGGGAATTGAACCCGGGTCCTCTGCAACAGCACTTGGTGCTCTTAACTGCTGAGCCATCTCTCCAGCCCCAATTTATAAAATTTTAAAGGCATCTTCCAACAAAACACTGGGCAGGGCGCACTGCGGAAGAAACAACCTTAAGCTTGCAGTTCGACACGAAGCTTTGGTCCAGGCGTCTTTCTCGCTGTCAGCTGCTCTGCACACTCTGTGGCAGGGCAGACAGGGCAGGGAGCTGTTTACTCTGTCTTATTTTGCTGCTATTTCTTGCACATGAGCAGGCTGGAACTATGGGCAGGCCAGCACGCTTTAGGGTCAGGGCCTCGAGAAGACTGATGATCTACTAGACACTGCCTCTCCTCCAGAACTGAGGACTCCCCTCTTCTTGCTGGTCCTTTCCTCTCAAACTAACCTAACAGGAACATGTACTTCAGAGACGGGCAGGAGACTGCATACCAGGTCCAAGAAATGGCCTGGCCCTTTCTAAGTGCAGTCAACACCAAGGAACCCTAGGCCAAATGCTGAGGCACAGTCCAGACCCTAAGAACATCTTGGCAGAGGACCCAGAACATTCTCCAGTCCTGTCTGGATTAAGAGCCGTCCATGAAGAAACAAAAACAAGAGGTAACAACACAAAAGGAGCCATCTGTGGACAGAACACCTCCTATAGTTGTTCCTCCCTAGGCCACCCTGAGGCGGGGGTGAGACACGGCCCACAGGCAGCATACAAGGTTGCTAAGGGCCTCCCTCACCCCGGACCTCAGGAGTCAGACTTAAGATTTTATTTTTATTTATGTGTGTTATGCTATGTGTGCAGGCACCTGTGGAAGCCAGAAGTGAGATCAGATCCCCTAGAGCTGGAGTTAGAGGTGGTTGTGAGCCATACAATGTGGGTGCTGGGATCCAAATCCAGGTCCTCTGGAAGAGCAGCAAGTGCTCTTAACTGCAGCACTTCCCAGTCACTGTGGATGCCAGCTTCCTCATGTGTGCATCACACAGAGAGAGGGACATCATCTCCCCATGGGCCCTCGGGTGGCAGGCCTGTCCACACCCAGGCAAAGAGTGTCTCCCACCTTGCAGGGACTATGCACAGCACAGAATCAAATCCTCTCTTGGGACTGAGGCAACACCTCTCTGAGAAAGAGGATAGCTCCCCCCTCACCAAAGTCCCCCAGTTGCTAGGTCCCTGGGGCCTCCTCTTCTGGACTCTGGGTACCCACACCACATCCTGTGTTGCCTGTAACCAGCAGGATTAAGACAGTCTGAGACAGGCAGATGGTTCTGCCTCTCCTAGGAAACTCAGTCCTCTTAAGAAAACAAACAGCACCCAGAAGACATACATTCCCACACAAGGCTCTGAACTCACTTCAGAAACTGCTGTATGTGAGGAATAATGCTCCAAGAGGAAGAGAGGGATGCATCCCCTGGCTCCCTTTGCCCTCCGAGGACTCTGACCTAGAGGTAGAAGTCTAGCCCCAGCCCCACCCAGACCCTCTTTCTACCAGATCAGCTCCCAGACATATGCTGTGCAATCCTGGATGTACAGATGTCTCTGAAGCACCCACCACTCCCTGAGGGTTGAGCATGAAGCAGGATAGCCCGACACAAGCCAGGCAGCCAGCCTGCAAACACCAAAGTCAGAGGGCAGCAAAGACAGAACCACAGCTCTGCCTGGGTGCTGGGCACAGCTTGGGGGCTTCCCGCCAGTGAGGGGCAAAAACAGGGGGACGGGCAGGGCAGATCCACCTACAGTCACTGAGGATTTTGAGAAGGACCAAGTAAGTCCCTGGTTCCCCTCCACAGCCTGCCAGCCTACCAACCCAAGCCCTCCCAGGCTGGCTGACCTTGAACAAATTATGCAAGCTCCACTCAGCCTAAGGAATGGAAATCCAGCCATACTGGAAGCTCAGTGGGGAGGATAGTATATCACCCAGCACAGTCTACACAACACACTTACATAACCTCCATCTTGGGGGGACACGGCTTCCCTGACTCATCAGCTGCACGGCAGTGACGGCTGCTCCGCTCATCCAGCTCCCACCCTCTACCCCTCACCCCTCCTCCCACACCACACTCTGAACTCAGAGCTCCTCAGAGCCTGTCATGCATGTGTTTATCCAATGTGTATCAAGATACCAAGGCCTGGCACACAATGAGCATTCATGAATGGCTATGCAGTAAATACGAAGTACTATCGTATTTTTTATTATTACATTTCTTTAGTGTGTAAACGTGTGCCATGCTGCATCTGCAGAGTTGGTTCTTTTCTTCTACCATGTGGGTTCAAGGGACTGGATGTAGGTCTTCAGGCTTGGCAGCAAGAACCTTTACCCACTGAGCCATCTCAACAACCCCTACCAAAGTATTACCACAAGCCAGATTTGCTGCATGCCTTTCACAAGGTTTGGAGGTTGAGGCCAGAGAATCACCTAAGGGTTGGGATGTAGCTCACTTAGCATGCACAAAGCCTTGGGTTCTATCCCCAGCACTGCATAAACTGGGTTTGGTGGTACATGCCTATAATCCCAGCACCCCAGAGGTAGAGACAGGAGGACTGGAAGTTCAACGTCAACCTTGGCTACATAGTGAGTTCAAGGCCAGTCTAGGCTATATGAGGTCCTCTATCTCAAAAAAAAAAAAAAAAAAGAAGGGGGGGGGGGAGGAACAAGAAAAGGAAAAAAAGGAGGGAAGAGGAGGGGAGGGGAGAGAAAGGGAAGGGATGGCTTAAGTCTAGGCATTCTAAACTAACCTCTAGATGACACAGCCAGCTCCCATCTCAGTAAAATAGTTATCATTTGAATAAAGAGAACAAAGGAGAAACTTGAGTCTAACAAGAGAAAAAAGTAAACCACAATGTAACCAGGAACCAGGAGTTTCCAATGCAAGGCAGTGGAGTGGATCCAGAGATACTTAAGAGCACCACATCCCACCCCACCGGCACCCCCACCAGGAAGAGCCAAAGGGCTGAAGAGACCCAGTTCCTCAGGGTGGTCACTGGCTGCTTCTGTCCTCAAAACCAGGCATGGACACCATTCTAAGGACCTCTGTTAGACAACTTAACCCAAAGACTGACAAAAATGTCAATGTAGTCAGGCATGGTAGTGCACACCTTTAGTCCTAGAACTTGGGAGACAGAGGCAGAAAGATCTCTATGAGACTGAGGCCATACATACATACATAACAAGTCTACACACATAATGAGATCCAGGCCAGATGGGGGCTTCAGGGAGACCCTGTCTCAAAAAGGAAAAGCAGTCAATGTTGATACCCCATCTGTGAAGGGGTGGGGGAAGTCACCACTGTTCACCAAGAATGAGTACCACAGGCAATTGCTGGACCATTAACTCAGCATTAAGCCTAGTGGGAGTTCCATGCTGGGAATCCCACCCACTGAAAGGAACCAAACCCAGAAACCTAAACCTACAAGCCCATCAAAAGGAAAACAAATGAACCAAAATTAAGGTACTTGTAGACTAAGGAAAACCACGTGGTCATGAAAAATAACGAGGTAAGGTAGATATAGTTGTAGAAGACTGTAATTCTAGCACTTGGGAGGAAGAAGCATGAGGTTTAGAGGTTCAAGATCTTCCTTGGCTACACAGAGTTTGAGGCCAGCCTGGGCTACATGAGACTCTGTCTCCAAAAAACAATAATAATAGTAATAATATCAGTAATGGTGGGTTTATATGTGGTAGCATAAAGTTATCTATTAATACAGCTACATGGAAACAGTCAAGCCACAGAACATTTCTAATTCCACGTAATTAGTAGAAGGCTTTTTTTTTAAGATTTTATTTTTGCTTTACATGTATGTGTGCTTTGCCTGCCTATATGTAAGTGTGCCACATGTGTGTGCCTGGTGTCCATGAAGGTCAGAGAGGGTGTTGGGTTCCCCTGGAACTGGAGTTGAGAATGAGTATTAGGGGTTGGAGAGATGGCTCAGCAGTTAAGAGCACTGACTGCTCTTGCAGAAGACCCAGGTTCAATTCCTAGCACCCATAGGGTAGCTAACAACCATCCATTAACTCCAGTTCCAAGGGGTCTGATGCCACCTTCTGACCTCCACGAACACTGCACAACACAGGTGTACTTATACACATGCAGGCAATACACTCATACACATAAAGTAAAAAATAAATAAAATATCTTTATAAAGAATGGTTATTAGCCACCATGCAGGTGCTGGGAACCAAACCCAGGTCCTTTTAAGAGTAGCCGGTGCTCTTAACTGCTGAGCTATCCCTCCAGTGCCTAGAAGACCTTTTTACATACACATCTTTATATATTCAAGAACTTGTGAGGGAGTGGGGAAGAAATGGAAGACCCAAGCCCTCTGTACACTAAGGGTGCCTTTGAGAGGAAGGTGGTTTAGGGAAGGCGTGAAGTTCAAATGGGACTTCCTTAGTTTTTTTTTTTTTTATGTGTACGTATGAATGCCTACATGCATGTATGTGTAACCACATACATGTCTGGTGCCAGAGGAGGCCATCGTAAGGAGGTATTGGATCCCCTAGTCTGGAACTAGAGTTATAGACGGTTGTGAGCCACCATGTAGGTGCTGAGAACGAAACCCAGGTCCTCTTCAAGAGCAGTCAGTGCTCTTAACCACTGAGAACATCTCTCCAGCACCCAGGATTTTCATTTTTTACTCTACTTCATTATTTAAATGGTGCACGTTACAGAAAACGTTACAAACCAATGATGGCCCAACAAGTTGCTACAGTCAAGGTACCAGAGGAAACGCTGTCTAGACAGTGTTCACACTGGTTCTAAGAACAGCTTCAAACTACACTGAGATGGTAGTGCTATCACTGGGCAAGGCCTATAGGAGCACATTCCATTCCCAGGTGACCTCCAGCAGTTTGGTCACTCTGCCCAGAAGACAGGGCGGAGCTCCCTAACCTTAGCCTGTACGAATCACCCAAGGCACCTGTCAAACAGCCTCAGTGCAGCCAGCTCAGGTCAGTGTGCACACATGCACACATGCGCACACACGCACACACACACACCACGTACACACGCACATAGCTTCTGCCTAACAGGCAAGGTACTGAGAAGAGCAGGCTCACTCAGCACAAACACCCGCTAGAACCCCAACCTTGATGTGGTGGACATGCAGCAGGGTAGCTGTGAGTCTCAAAGCCTAGTCAGGAAGAGGGGGAAGTCTCCTAAACACAACACCCCAGTGGGTTAAGATGCCACCTCCACAGGAAAACAGGGAACAGGGCCCCTTCCAAAGACCAGGAACCACCCAGCCTATCAGATACACGACAGTAACTATGGAAGGGTCATGAGTCTGGCAGAAGATCCCCTGAGTGTGAGAAGACCCACAACCACACCTCTTCTTAAGTGCCCTATACGATGCCCCATCTTTGCAAATGACTTCCTCATTAATTTGCTTGGCTAACCAGATAAAAGTGTACACCAGATGCCTGTCAGAAGCCAAACCAAACAGCAACCATAATCTACCACCAGCATCTCAGGATTCCCTTCAGGAAGAAAGAGAATAAAGGTACAGCCTTTGGCTCTGCTGTTTCTCCAACACCGTTCTTGGGGGTTAGCCAGGGCAAAGGAGGGGCAGTTTAGAGAAAGGGGCTTCAGACCATCCTGGTTAGACTTGAGCAAAAGTACCTGCCCCAACCTTGGAGACCAGGTAAAGCAATCTCCTGGTGGAAGGCGAGTTCAGCTTTGCAAGCCTGGAGAGAGGAGAGAGGAGAGAGGAAAGAAAGAGGCAAGAGGCAAGAGGCAAGATAGAGAAAGAGAGACTGTTTCCCCAGGCAAAGGTAGCCTGGGGAACAGACACTGGTTCCAGCTGCTGACAAGGCTGATTGATGGCTCTCTGCTCTGGAAGCAGGTTGCATTCCCAATGCAGCCACCCTTCCCCCATCCCCTCCACAACAGTCTCACAGGGGGCAGCCTGGCTTTCCAGGCGCTGCTTCTATTTTAAAACATTGGAAGCTGGGCCACGACCAGCACAGAACAGCCTTCCACAAGACTTGGGAGAATGTAGCTGACTCAGGGTAGCCTGCCTACCTACCCACCCACCCGCAGAGGCGAGAAGGCTGTGCTAGCAGCCAGCATTCCAAGGTCTAGGGTCCAACCTGGCATATCATAGCCACAGGCAACTCAAGTTCCCCCGACAAGGCACATGGGAGTCAACACAGACAGTGCCCGGGTGAGTAGTCATGACAGTCAAGAAGACCCTGGACCCCAATCCTACTTTGCTTTCTAGGTAAAAGACCTTGAGCAGGTCAATCTCTCTGCACCTCAGTTTCCCTCAATATAAAGTACTTAGTACTGTGACTGGTATATAGAAAGTGTGAGGCAAACACAACTAGAATTGTATTAAGATGATAACTGATCAACTGATTGACTGATAGTGAGACAGAGAGATAACATGTTTTTATTCTGAAATACAGTCTCATGTAACCCAGGCTAGACTGAACTCGCTATGTAGCCAAGGATGACATTGAACTTCAGCCTCCCGCTTCACCTCCAAGTATGCCCCACCACTGGGTTTACGCTGTGTGGGGGGACTAGAACCCCCTACTTCATGCATTCGAGGCAAGCACTCTACCAAGAGAGCTACATTCTTGGGCCCAAGAGACAGTCTGTTTCCGTATTCTGTGGTGCTAGGAATCTAACCAAGCCCTCACTTTGCATATTTACTATTATAATGCTGCTGAGCATGTTGCTGAAAAGTCACCCTGAACTGCAGAGTCCAGAGCTTAACTGTCCATAAAGAGGGGTTGTTTAGCTGGATATTATCCGGCCAGGCCCTGGAAAAATACCTTCCACCTCGTCCCAGGGAAAACTGTCCCTTCTAACATTCAGCATGGAAGTCTTTGCTGCAAACAGGGATGACTCCACTGAGCACGGCCCTTATCAGCTGTCCAACCCCAGCCACACCCAGCCCTCCGGATTCTCTACTTCACAAAGGCACTCCCATCTACTGGCTCCTTAAAAGTGTGGCAGTGCTGCACTGTAAAAGCACCAGCACAGAACTACCAGGACCACCGTAGTCCCAGCACTGTTCAGGAACCTTTGTGACACCTCACCTCTGTGCCCAAGCACAGAGCACACATTGCAATGTCACAGAACACACAAACCAAGCCCCAGGATGGCCAAGGATGATTGTGGCAATGGTAATCATACTTTTACAGAACTAGGTGTGGTGGTGCACACCAGTAATCCCAGCACTGAAAAGATGGGGAGTGGGGTGTCACAGATTCAAGATAACCCTCAGCTCCGTACAGCTCTCTGTACAGCTGATTCTGACAGCTCTCAGCCACATATGTGCCTCCCAGGCACTACTACTAAGGCATCGTTCTGCGGGAAATTTCATCAAGGGCAAAGGGACTCAGAGCACCTTAACGGTAAAGGGGGTAGAGTGCCCTTACACCACCTGCTGGAGTCCAGAGTCCACATTTGCCTGAGGTCCAGCATGAATGCTGTAAGGTCCCAAACAGCCCTGCCTAAAACTCTATTCTAGGCAGCAGAGAGCTAAGTCATCACTCATGAGCACCCACCACATTGGGGCCAGGCATCTAACTAAAAACAACTAAGCAGAAGCCACCAACACACCCACTATCAGAAAGGGAAGGTGTAACAGGTCCAAGGCCTTGGGCAGAATGCCATTCACCCATGTCACTCTAGTTTCAAGCCCAGAAACACCAGTCTGACAAGTTCCCATTGGACTTGGGAAGTCAAGGAATGAAGACCACGTGTTTAAAGCAGTTAGTTACTTCTGGCCTCTCACTGCTCTAGGGCAGTACATACCAGTAGAGGTCTTTAAGTATCTGTGACTGTGCTAAGCCAGGCTATCTTCCGGAAGCAAGTGAGATGTCTGTGTCTTCAAAAGGATATTCAGGATCGAGAGCTTGTGGTCTGGGCCTGCAGTCCCATTCACTAATTCCACAACTTAATGTGCACCTAACAGGCACCACTTCCTGGAATAGAAAAACCAACCCTCGGTCAACAAGAGTGGTATAAAAAATATATTTATTGGGGCTGCAGAGATGGCTCACCAATTAAAGAGTGCTTACTGTTCTTACAGGGGACCTGGGTTAAGTTCCCAGCACACACATCAGGTGGCTCACTTGTAACTCCAGTTCCTGGAGATTCAACACCCTCTTTTGGCCTCCAAGGGTACCTGCACTCACATGGTTCATATAAATTCACACACACACACACACACACAAATAAATAAATAAATAAATAAATCTTTTTTAAATTCATTTATCTCCACAGACCTTTCTTACCTACCGTGTGCCAGGTGGCCCCATTCAACAACCAGAAGGCAAAGTTACCTGGGGTGTGAATCTGGCCCTATAGGAGTTCAGACAATCCAGAGAAAAAAAGGCAGGCCCTGGGTAGTCCAGCCTGGTCTTGCTATAAATAAAAGGAGCCCTTCCCCCATCTCCTGTAGAGAAAGGAGAATGGCCAAGGAGAGGGGTTTTCAGTAGCACAGAACTGGACTAGCCCAGCCTCTCCCTGCATTCCAAGTGTGCAATCAGACTTACTGCTCCAGCCTGGCCTGGACCACCTATAAACTGATGGTGTGTTTACTCAATTCCTATGCACAAATACTTGTTAATAATACAGCAATAATGGTGTTCAAAATTACAGGACTGTAGGTTCACTAAGTCCCTTCCAGGACACTACATGGAACAAGATGGTCTGTGGGGGATGAGTTCAATCGTGCCCCAAAGCTTCAAGGTACATGTCAAGGTTTCTAAGGTGGTCTTGGGCATGCCTGGCAAACAGTGCTAATCCGATCACTTTATTGTCTCCCAAACCCCATAGAGTAAATAACTGCTTCTATTTCACAGAGTTAAAGACTGAAGTTTGAGATCTTCCTAACAGTGTGACCTTGAACGAACCAATAGCGTTGTGGGCCTGCAATGTGATGTCAGGCCCTGAAACCAATTTCCCAAAACGTAGAGTCTCATTTGGTGAAAGAATATGCCATCGAACCTGGACCCGCCTAAGGCGAGGGAGCCTAGCCACATGGTTCCTGGTGGGGTCTGGCCTTCCGAGGGTCAAACCTCCGGTCTAGGCCTGGGTCCCGGCCCCAGCGGCCTAAGTCCACTGAAGACATCCCGTTCCGCCCGGGAAGGCGCTGGCATGCGCGGGGAGGAACTCAGGCGCCACCCACTCCGGGTGTGGGCCGGCCAGGGAGTCTAGGGGTCGGGGGGCTCCAAGGCATGGCAGTCCCCACAGCTCATGGTCTCCGCGGGGGCAGCTTGGCCTGCACAGGGCCCACGTTCGCCCAGCCCGGCCGGAGGGTCCCTACCGGGTCGGTGCAGTTAGTATCGGGAGGCAAAGGGCGCAGCCGGGGAAGGTCACCTAGACCCGCGGCCCGCCGGGCCTCCATGCGGCCAGCCTTGCCCTTCCGCCCGCATGTCCGGACCGGCCCTGGCTCCCAGCTGCAGGCGCTCTGGATGCCTGTCCTCGTGCGACCTCTCTCCCCGCATCTGCTCGGCCTCTGCCCGCCCTCCAGGCCTCCTCTGTCCGCCCGCTGACCCGCCAGGCCCGCGATGACCGTCCCTGGCTCACCCTCCCCGGGGCCGGGCTCCTAGGCCCTGCGCCCTCGCCAATCCTCCCCCCGTCGCCTCCCTCGATGGCCCCCGGGGACGCAGGCTGCGCTGGGGCCCTCTCCGCGGCACCTACCTCGGAGGCAGTGGCGGCGGGAGCGGCGGCAGCTACGGCGGGGGCTGCAGCGCGGAGGACCAGAGCGCAGCGAGCAGCGGGCCGAAGGCGGGGCGGCGTGGATCGCGGCGGCGCAGACCCGCCCCTGCCCTGCGCGCCCGGCCCGGGGAGCTCCGCCCCAGGCTCCGCCCCGGACAGCGCCCGGCGGGGTCCCCACGTCCCTTTCCCACCCGCGGGCCGCGCTCTTCCCCGCAGCGGCCGGGCGACCGTGTGCTGCCGCGCGTAAATGGCTGCGTGCGCCTGGGCACCGGGCGAGCGGGAGGCGCGAAGTGACGCACGCAATGTGCGTGCGCGGGGACACGCGGGTCACTGCCGGGGCTCCCAGAGCTGAGGGGGAGGGGGGCTTCCGGCTCTCTGAGCGGCGGCCTGGGGACCTCCGCTGCTGCAGGCTCAGGATCCCCAGGCCTCCTTCCCTGAGGTCCATGTAACAAGTGGCGCTGGGGCACCGCAGAGCCTGGGGGGACCAGGCGGCCGCCCCTCGCGGAGCGTTCCATCGGGCTCCGGGACAGTCCCGGGTCCAGGGCGACTCCGGGGTCCGGAGGTGGCACATCCTAGAGCTGCGCTGCGCTGCCCTTCGTTCCGAGCTCCCGACCCTAGGTTTCCAGAGCCTGCGACACGCCCCCCTGCGTCAGCTAGGGAACTGCAAATTAAACTCCCCCGGTGCTACGGCTCTGCACTGCACTTTTGCGGGCAGTTCCTCCCACCCCCCTGTGCAAAGCTGCTAGCAGCCATTTTCCAAACATTTGAGAAGTTAGCAAAAGCACACTGACTTTGGCGAGACTCCCTGCGGGGTCGCACTGCGTGGGGAGGTCACACGCGTTCTGGGTGTCTGCCTTCCTGCGTGACTTGGCTAGAGCGTGTGGAGTGGACGGTCACTTTCTCCTAGCCGGGCCTCACAGGGTCCCTTTTCCCACTGAGCAGCTCCAGCGACTCACCACCACCCCCCAACAACAACCTGAAACAGGCTTGGAGATTTAATGAAATCGCGAGTGGATGAAGACCCGCCCTTCACATTCGACCGACTGACGTTCTCCAAGACTCCAGGCATTTGGTCCAATGGAGGAAGTACCAGGTGGTAAAAGAACCAAGCGTTTGCTGGCAACCAGCTGTGGCTGAATCAGTAGGCAACTGTGACCCCCGTTGGTGGAGGCCGTCGGGGAAGGCTGCTGGACACAGGCAGCAGAGTAAATGGGAAAATGGCCACTGCAGTTAAAAAATGATGCTTCAGTGGGTTGAAAGGAGTTGATAAAATGTGTGCGTGCATGCTTAACGCCCAAGGACAATTAGAGACTGGACTCTGATCTGACTTAGAATATAGGGAAAAGCCCTTCAAGGTGTGTGGGCAGAGAGGTGTAGCGCAATGGTAGAGCCCTGCCTTAGCACACACATGGCCCTAAGTTCAAGCCACAGCACCAAACTGGCATTTATACCAGGCACTTAAAGACCCATCCCACTCTGAAGGGCAGGGAGGCTGCTGAGTCACCGGCAGTGCAGTGAGGCAGGGTTTGGAAGAACAGAACCTCAGGGACAGGGCAGGACGGGGAAGACCTTTCTCCAGGAACCTTTCAGTGGACCCTGGACCCTCGTACCCAGCTGTGAGGCTGGGAGCAAATATCCAAGGGTCCTCCCTGTCCTTCAGCACTGCCCCTTTCAGAACCCTCAGCTAGGAGAGAATTACCGTGGCCTCCCCTGCCTTCTGACCCCCTTCCACAGCTGCTCTAGGACTTGCAGATTCAATCACCTGGCACCCTCAGGGGCCACTTGCTGTGTGACCATGGTCAAAAAACATGACTTCTCAGAGCCCCAAGTTCAGAGTGTAGATGTCCTTTCAAAATGAAATGGGGGAGGGGGAGCTAGAGAGATGCCCCAGCAGTTAAGAGCACTTGTTCTTGCAGAGGACCAGGGTTTAGTTTGCAGCACCTACACAGCAGCTCACAACTGCCTGTAATTCCACTTCCAGGGCATCTGACACTCTCTTCCAGCCTCTGAGGGCACATAGATAATGCACTGACACACATAACAATACATAAATCTTTAATTTTTTTTTTTTGTCTTTTTGAAACAGGGTCTCCCTGTAGCCCCAGCTGGCCCAGAACTCATACGTAAGACCAGGCTGGCCTTGAACTCACAGAGATCGACCTGCCTCTGCCTCCCAAGTTCTGGGACTACAGCATGCGCCACCACACCCAGCTTAAATTTTTTATTTTTATTTTATGTGTGTGTTTTGCCTGCATGATGTAAGTGCACCTATGTTGTGCAGTGCCTGCAGAGGCCAGAAAAGGGTGTTGGATCCCCTGGAACTGAAGTTATAGATGGTTAGCCACCATGTGGGTGCTGGGAATTGAACCCAGGACCTCTGGAAGAGCAGCTAGTGTTCTTAACTGCTGAGCCATCTCTCCAGTCCAATAAACAAATCTTAAAAAAAAAAAAACAAAAAAAAAACATGGAAAAGTAAGCATTCAGTGAAGGGCTGTTGTGTGTTCGTAGGGAGAAATGAGCAAGCCTTTATTCACCCAAGATAGAGCACTGACCAAAGAAACAGTTCTACCCAAGTCTAGCTTGGTGAGCCAA
This sequence comes from Nannospalax galili, assembly GCF_000622305.1. Taxonomy (NCBI): domain Eukaryota; kingdom Metazoa; phylum Chordata; class Mammalia; order Rodentia; family Spalacidae; genus Nannospalax; species Nannospalax galili. Next base: position 76,052 of record NW_008328699.1, read on the forward strand.
TGAATTTATTGGAATTACAGGCCACTGTAGGTGATTCAGGGTAGCTATGTCACCTAAAAGGCTATCCCAACGTGAGCCACAACCCCCCACAGCTGCATCCCTGGAGCACTCTGCACAATTTGCAAGCAGCTCCACCAGCGCCTGCCCTCTCCAGCAACTATGGACTGTATGTATTGAATCTGGTAACTTTCTGAACTTCTTGGGTCTTGAACCTGTCAACAGCTTCCTGTTTTTTGATTTTATTTTCCAGGGCTGGGGATTGATCCTGGAGCATGCCAGGCTGCTTCCTAAGGGAGCCTCCCTCCTCCATCCAGGGATGTTTCAATTGGGAGAAAATAGCTACACAAGAAAGGTAAAGAAAATCAGCAAGAGCCAGCTGTGGTGACATAGCCTTTCCGGAGGCAGAAGTAGGCAGAGCTCTGTGAAATCGAGGCCAGCTTGGTCTATGTATTGAGTTCCAGGCCAGCTGTGACTACAGGGAGACCATGCCTCAAAAAGACAAAAAAAAAAAAAAAAAAAATGAGTGAGTGAGGATAGGGAGGGGACCTGGAAGCCAGCCCTTTGCTTGGACTCTACCTGCAGCCCGAAGGTGACTCATGGATCCTTCCCAGCAACAGCCTTCAGGGAGGGGTAGCAAAGTTTACCTTTTATATCAACCAAGCTTAGCCCTCCTCAGTCCATCCTCCACCCAGTCTGCCCCAGCTGATTGAACTGGAGCTGGGTCCAAACCTGGTTTCACCTTTGCAGAGCTGGACTAAGAAACTAGGTCTGAGGGACGCAGAAGGATGTCCTGAGGAGCCTACCTCCTGGCTATGCCTGGCATCCCTGTTGGCCCTCAAAAGCCAAGCACAGGACTGCCGGGCTGCAGGAGGCAGTGGTTCCCGGGTCCTGTGGCCCCTTTCCTGAGTTTGGGTTTCCCTAAGCCAGTTCAGTAACCCAGCCCCGAGCTTCGTCAGCTTCATGTGAGTCCTTGAGAAGGGCTCCCTAGTCCTGCTGGTTTGTGGGAGCAGGGAATGACCCTATTTTACTTTCTCTTAGGGCACATGCTTTGATGGAGGTGACTCCAGCCCTGGGAGCCTCACCATACCCCAGCTATGGGGAGGAACCAGTGAGACCCCTGAACAGTTTTCAAGCTATTGAAATAGACTCTCCCTAAAAATGAAGCTGGCCCTTAACAGGTCAGAGATCAACTCTGTGCATAGCACGCTTCTGGGTCTAGCCATGCCTGAGCCCACTGCTTCCCAGCTCCCTGAGTCAGTAGGTTCCCTTCATGCCTAGTTTGTTTACACTGGATTTTCTTTTGCTAGGTGTTAACCTAGTGCACTGAGAATGCAGTTCCCTTTCTCCCTTCAAACAGAGCAATATAAAATGTTTAGAAAGTATGAAATCTCTTAATATTTAGTGGGTTGCCAGTGTAAGGCTGGATCAGAAGTTCAAGGTCATCTTTGGCTACATAGTTCAAAGCTGGTCTGGGATGGCCTGGGATACATGAGACCCTGTCTTTAATTTTTTTTTCCAGCCTGAAGAGCTGGCTCAGCAGTTTAGAGCACTGGCTGCTCTTTCAGAGGACCTGCTTTTAGTTCCCAGCACCCACATTGTAGCTCACAACCATCTGTAACTTGAGTTCCAGGGGATCTGATGCCCTCTGGCCTCTGGCACCCTTTTCTGGCTTCTGAGGGCATTGTACACACAGGTGCACCTACACACAGGCAAAACAGTCATACACATAAAAATATATAAATAAATTTTAAAATGTTTTATATAGGGGCTGGAGAGTTGGCTCAGCAGTTAAGAGCACTGACTGCTCTTGCAGAGGACCCAGGTTCAATTCCCAGCACCCACATGGAGGCTAACCACTGTCCATAATTCCAATTCCGGGGGAATCTGACGCCCTCTTCTGATCTCCTCGGGCATTGCAGGACAAAGTGCACTCACACACACGCAGGCAATACATTCATACATACACATAAAATAATAAAAATATTTTTAAATTTTTAAATAGTTTTTTCACTTTAAGGAAGTTCTTTCCTTATATCTAGGGTTTAAAAAAAAGTTTATGTGTATGAGTGCTCTGCTTGTGCAGTTATAAGCACCATGCATGCAACACCCTTGGAGGCCAGAAGAGGGCATCAGATCCCTTGGAACTGGAGTTATGGACAGTTGCTAACTGCCATGTGGGTGCTGGGAATTGAGCCCAGATCCTCTGCAAGAGCAGTCAGTGCTCTTAACCACTAAACCCAGCTTCTTTTTAAAAAAATTATATTATTTATGCCTAGCGTGGTGGCACATGCCTTTAGTTCCAGCACTCAGGAGGCAGAGGCAGGTGGATCTCTGTGAGTTCAAGGCCAACCTGTTGTACATAGTGAGTTCTAGGCCAGCTGGGGCTACAGGGAGACCCTGTCTCAAAAAGACATATATAATATATATATATATATATAATTTATATAATTTATTTGTGTGTGTGTATATGTTTGTGTTCATGTGTGCAAACATGCTGCAACTCAAGTGTGGCAGTCAGGGGACAACTTGCAGAAGTCAGTTCTCTCCTTCTGTCATGTGGGCCCTGAATATTGTCAGGCTTGACAGCAAGCACCCTGACAGCAAGCACCCTGACAGCAAGCACCTTTACTCAAGTCATCTCGCTGGCCTGTATCTAGGGTAGATACTGGTCAACATAGAAAGCATCTGATCACTTTCCTAAGAAGGTAGACTGAAACACTCCCCTCTCTTATCTTTCCTGGACTAGTTGTCCCTGCACCTCAATGTTTTGTTTGTGATTTGTCTGATTAATGATTAATTGATCGATTGATTGATCAATTGCTGTTGGGAGGGTTTGTGATTTTGTTTTTGTTGCTGTTGTTTTGTTTCATTTTGAAACAGGATCTCAATATGTAATCCAGGTTGGACTTGAACTCTGTGTCTTCCTGCACCAGCCTCCTGAATATCAGGATTCCAGGCCTGCAGCACCACACCTGGTTCAATGTGATATCTTTTTTTTTTTTTTTTTTTTTTTTTTTTTTTTTTTGGTCTTTTTGAGACAGGGTCTCCCTGTAGCTCTAGCTGTCCTGGAACTCACTATGTAGACCAGGCTGGCCTCGAACTCACGAAGATCTGCCTGCCTCTGCCTCCCAAGTGCTGGGATTAAAGGCATGCGCCACCATGCCCAGGTAAATAAAAATTATTTTTTGTCTTTTTTAGACAGGGTCTCCCTGTAGCTCTAGCTGTCCTGGAACTCACTATGTAGACCAGGCTGGCCTCGAACTCACGAAGATCTGCCTGCCTCTGCCTCCCAAGTGCTGGGATTAAAGGCGTGCGCCACCATGCCCGGCTCAAAATATTTTTTTTAAAAAGAGCCATATGCCAGGTGTGGTGGTGCATGCCTTTAATCCCAGCACTTGGGAGACAGAGGC
>NW_008328699.1:79693-87030 GCF_000622305.1 Nannospalax galili
AACCACCGGAAGTCAGGTCTATCAGTAGCTTATTACAATGGTCCTAAAGAGTTTGTGCTCCCCTCCCCACCCCACCCCAAAAAAACTCATGTTGAAATCAAGTTCCAGACCAGTAGGGCTATACAGTGAAATTCTGTCCTTAAAAAAAAAAAAAAAAAGGAACCTTTTTTAAAGATGTATTTATTTTATTTTATGTATATGAGTATTTTGCCTGCATGTACATAAGGGAAAATACATGCATGTACAATACCCACAGAGACCAGAAGAGGGTGTCTGATCCCCTGGAACTGGACTTACAGATGGTTAGCTGCCATGTAGGTGCTGGGAACCAAACCTGGGTCCTCTGCAAGAGCAGCCAGTGCTCTTAACTGCTGAGCCATCTCTCCAGCCCCTCATGTTGAAATCCTAATGCCTACAATGATGGCATTTGGAAGTGGAGCTTTGGGTGGCATTAGGTCAAGAGTGTGGTATCCTCCTGAAGGAGATTGGTGTCCTTGTCAAAGACCTTCGGGACCTACCTAACCCTTCCACTTGTGAGTTGCTTCTACCATAGAAGGCTGTCTGTGAACTGCAAAGCATGTCCTCGACAGACACTGAATGTGGGCCGCCTTTAGCCTGGGCTTCCGGCTTCCAGAGCCACAACTTTCTGCTGTCCAGGACCCTCCTGGACTACGGTCTTTGTTCTGACTGGATGGACAGAGACAAATGGCAAAATTGCAAATGGTTGGTTTTCTTTCATTTTATGATTCTCATGTTTTAAATAATGTGGTAAATGTACTGAATAAAATCAATCATTGAAAGAGGCAGAAGTGGAGCTGGAGAGATGGTTTAGTAGTTAAGGATACATACCGCTCTTAAGGAGGACCTAGTTAGGTTCCCAGCACCCACGTCAAGCAGTTGACAACCACCTATAACTCTGGCTCCAGGAGAGCCAATGCCTTCTTCTGGCTTCCTTGGGCACTTGTTCTCGTGTGCACATAGCCCCGCCCCCCCAATACACATAATTTAAAAATAATATAAGCTGGGCGAGGTGGCACTCACCTTTAATCCCAGCACTTGGGAGGCAGAGGCAGGTGGATCTTTGTGAGTTCGAGGCCAGCCCCGTCTACATAGTGAGTTCCAGGACAGCTGGGGCTACAGGGAGACCCTGTCTCAAAAAAAAGAAATAATAATAATAATAATGTGTTTGAGGGCAAGGCATGGTGGTATACAACTTTAACCCTAGCACTTGGGAGGCAGAGGCAAGTGGATCTTTGTAAGTTCTAGGCTAGCCTCATCTACATAGCAAGTTCCAGGCTAGTAGGGATACATAGTGAGGACCCTGCCCCCAAATTAAATAAATAGTAAAATAAAGAAAGATGGAAGGAGAGAACCAACTCCATAAAGTTCTCCTCTGGTCTTCACACGAGTTCTGTGATATGTGCACAACCATAAACACAATAACAATAATAATAATTTCCTCTAAAAAAAAGAACGGAAATGGGTTGGTGATATAGCTCAGTTGGTAGAGTGTTTGCCTAAAGTACATGAATCTCAGGGTTCCACCCCCAGCACCACGTGAGACCAGGCATCATAAACTGGTCATGGTGTTTAATCCCCAGCACTCAGGAGGGAGAGGCAGGAGGATCTCTAAAGAGTTCAGATGAGCCTGGACTACATATCAAGTTCCAGGCTAGCCAGGACTACAGAGTGAGAACCTGTCTCAAAAGACAAAAACAAACAAACCCAGCCTAGTGAGACACACCTATAGCACCCGGGGTTGGTGGGTGGGGTGGCAGAAGGATCAGGAATTCAGGGTTTTCCTTGACTATATAGCAAGGTTAAGGCCAGCCTGGGATAAATAAGACCCTGTCTTCAAAAAAAAAAGAGAGATTAGCTGGACATGGTGGCATATACCTTAACACTCCAGAGGTGGACGCATGATTATAAATTCAAGGCCAGTCTGGACTACAGAGTGAAAACCTGCAAAAAAAAGGTGAAGGCTCTTGCTATATTTGCATAAAACTGATGATGTTGGGCTGGAGAGATGGCTCAGCGGTTAAGAACACTGGTTGTTCTTGCAGAAGACCCAGGTTTGGATCCCAGCATCCACATGGCAGCTAACAACTGCCCGAAACTCCAGTTCCAGGGGATCTGACAGCCTCTTCTGTCCTCCGTGGGCACTGCACGACACGGTGCACTTACCTACATGCAGGCAATACAGACATACACATAAAATAAAAATAATAAATAAATTTTTTTAAACTGATTGTATTTTGGGGTGAACACAGACTTTCCTGCTATTGGGTGGCAAACCTGGGTCTCCACTGAAATTCTTGGATTTGTATTTGAGTGTGGAAAGTGGAACTGACAGAGGCTGAATTCCTACCAGAGCCCTTTGAGCTGAGGATGCCCCTGAGCCAGGAAGAAGGCCAGAGTTTCTCCATTGCTCAACGTGTTCTGGTGTCTGGGGGATAAAGACAGGGAGGGAGAGGGAGAGGCAGATGTAAGAGGAAGAGAAGGAGGAGGAGGTGGAGGGGCAGGAGGAGGAGGAGAAAGTGGAGGGGGAGGATGGAGAGGAGAAGGAGGGGGAGGAAGGGGGGGGGGGGGGGGGAGGGGGGGGGGGGTGGTATGGGGAGGGGGGGGGGAAGAGGAGGAGAAAGTGGAGGGGAAGATGGATAGGAGAAGGAGGGGGAGGAAGGGGGAGAGGGAGGAGGGGGAAGAGGAGGAGAAAGTGGAGGGGGAGCAGATGAAGGGGAGGAGGAAGGGGAGGAGGTGGGGTGGAAGAGGAGGGGGAAGAGGAGACAGAAGAGGGGGAGGAGGAGGGGGGAGGGCAGGGAATATCTGTGACCAAGATTCTCTTCTGTATTGTCTTCTATGGGCTGCGGCTCCCGCTGAAGGAAAAACCAGATCTGCCCATTTCTGGTAGCATGGTCTCTCCTACCAGGCATGACTTTTTCTTTGGGGGGTTTGGGTGCTGTTTTGTATTTTGTGACAGGGTCTCATATAGCCTAGGCTGACCTCAAACTCTCTATGTAGCCAAAGATGGCCTCGAACTCCTGATTTTCCTGCCTCCACCTCCCCAGTGCTGGGATTACAAGCAGGAGACACCACATCTACCCCAGATTTATGTGGTGCTGGGGACTGAACTGAAGGACCCTAATTCAGTCCCTCTAGGCTAAAGACAAGGAAATAAGTCCTTCAGGCGAAAGAACTGTACAAGGAAGTAAAAATAAAAAATAATTCTGAATGCTAAGAACAAGCTGAGCTGACCTTTTTCATGCTCTTTTCCCAGAGCTGGAAATCATCCCAGAAATCCCCCCCTACCTCTGCTTGGCACACAGCCGCCGCTTGTGACGTTACTGCCGCTTTCTCTCTAGTTTGTGGTCTTTGTCTTTAAAAGAAGCCTGTGAACTGGGCTCTGGGCTTCTGCCCTCCGAGTGAGGCAGGGGTCCGTTTTGCAAAACGTAATAAATCCTCATGCTTGTTGCATCTCCTGGTCTGAGGACTGAGTTATTGGGGAGCGGCCTCCTATGGACGTTGGGTACCCCAAACTGGGGTTCCAACAGAACCTAGAGCTTCCTGCTTATTAGACAAGCAGTGTACCAAATGAGCTACATCCTCAGCCCAAATGGGACCTTCTTAAAAAAAATATTTTATTTATTATTTTTATTTTATATGTATGAGTGTACATGTAGTTGCCTGCATGTAGGAAAGTGCACCCATGTCGTGCAATGCCCAAGGAGGACAGAAGAGGCCATCGGATCCCCTGGAACTGCAGTTACAGACAGCTGTTAGCTGCCATGTGGGTGCTGGGATTCAATCCAGGGTCTTCTGCACAAACAACCAATGTTCTTGTTTTTTTTGTCTTTTTGAGACAGGGTCTTCCTGTAGTCCCAGCTGACCTGAACTCACTATGTAGACCAGGCTGGCCTTGAATTCACAAGGCCTCTGCCTCCCAAGTGCTGCTGGGATTAAAGGTGCGTGCCACCACACCCGGCCTAAGAACAACCAGTGTTCTTAACTGCTGAGCCATCTCTCCAGCCCAGGACGTTTCTTTCTTTTTTTTTTTTTTTTAAGATTTATTTTTTTATATGTATTTTATGTGTATAAGTGGGGTTTTTGTTGTTGTTTTTTGTCTTTTTGAGACATGGTCCCCCTGTACCCCCAGCTGAACTCACTATGTAAATCAGGCTGGCCTTGAACTCAGAGATTTGTCTGCCTTTACCTCTGAGTGCTGGGACTAAAGAGGCATATGCCACCATGCCCAGCCCTTGTATGAGAGTTTTGCTTGCATGTATGTAAGTGTATCACATGATATTCTTGGTGCCTGAGGAGGCCATAAGAGGGTGTTGCATCACCTGGAACTGGAGTCACAGATAGTTGTGAGCCACCATGTGGGTGCTGGGACCTGAACCCAGGTCTTCCACAAAAGCGGCCAGTGCTTTAACTGCTGAGCCATCTCTCCAGCCTCCCATATGGGGCCTTTTTAAAGCTGTTCCTCCACTCCTGGATCAAAGGCGGGCTCCTTCCCCCACTTTTCATCTTAGCTCAGCCCTTTACTTCTTTCCCAGCACTGAGTGTTTCAATCGCAGGCTTGCATTTGAAGATCTGACTTGCTTTTGGAATGAGGGCTGCCCAAGGGCCAGGACCAGCTCTGACTTGTCCTCCCTGTATCCTCCCCAGAGTGCTGTCACCGGGCAGGTATACAACACATGGGGAGTAGATGGCAGTGACAGTGACCCTCAGCATGAAGGCAGATGACCTGTCTGCAGTGATCCCTTCCCCTCCTGCACAGGGGAACAACTGAAGATATTTTTCTGATATTGCCCCCAGGGAATGGCAGTCCTAGAAGAATGGACCCTGTGCCCTAGTGTGGGCTGGCAACTGGATTAATCCATACTCAGGTAAAGAACTTAACCTTGGGGCTGGAGAGATAGCTCAGCAGTTAAGAGCACTAGCTGCTCTTACAGAGGACCTGGGTTCAATTCTCAACACCCATAGAGGCTAACCAACATCCATAACTCCAGTTCCAGGGGAATCTGATGCCCTCTTCTGACCTCTTCAGGCATTGCATGACATGGGTGCACTTAACATGCATGTAGCCAACACACTAATACATATAAAATAAAAATAATAAATAAAATATTAACCTTTCCCCGAGGGAGGTCTGGCCTTTGCCCCCAGCTTCTGGAAGGTAATCTCATGCCCTGCAGAGTCTTGGAGTATTCCTTTAGGTCAGGAGCTGGTCACACTGGATAAACCAACAGTGTGATTTAGGGTATGGGCTATAAACCAAGTGTGAGCTGTGCCTTGACAGATTAGAGGAGCACTGTTGGCCACACAGTGACTAGGGAACCCCAGGACACATTCTAGTACCAAGATGGGGGACAATGCTCCATGTAATTGTCACAGGTTAGAGGAACAGGCACCAGCTGGGGCTCCATCAGGCTCCTTGGGGACCCTTCTGGCCTTGGCCTGCCCAGCTCCTCCCTGGTCTGATTTCAACTATGACTGTGAGGCTGGCAGGGATGTCAGTGAGTTCTGTGTACACTGTGAGTGAGCTCTCAAAAGTAAAGGTGGCCTTGGGGACTCTGGGATTTGCAGTCAGTGTCAGCAGTGAGAATGGCTTGATAGGACAGTTCCCTAGCTTGGCAACAGTGTCTGTCCCCGGGGTGGCTTGTGGACGGAGCTACCTCCAATGTCACAGTATCCCCAGCTGCCACACACCCATGCATGTGTGTTCAGGCATTCTCTCTCTCTCTCTCTCTCTCTCTCTCTCTCTCTCTCTCTCTCTCTCTCTCTCTCGACTTCTGATTTCTTCTAAGGTCAGATATCAATCCTGGTTGGGACCATGCTGACACCCAGGCTCCTAGGTGCCTACTGGCCTAATGCCTTGCCCTCTGTCCCAGCTAGGGAAGAGGGCTTTCTCTCTGATATTGGCAGTGACAGGTAGACAGTAAATCAGCAGCCAAGTTGGTCCTTGGGTACTCTGCTAGAGAAAAGACAAGGGGATCTGACCTTGAAGGTTTGCTCTGGCAGTGCCAAACCCCTTAGGTCCCTCCAGGCTCTAAGGTCACCACCTCCCAGGTATGGGACACAGACTACGGAACCCTGGATGCAGCCCTTTCTTCCCGCGCCAGCAGCCTCCAATGCTCTCCAAGTTCAGAAGTTTCAAGTTCAAGTCTAAACTTAGCAGCTCTGCCACCCTGAGGTTACAAAACAAGTTTGACTGAGTCCTACATAAAGGGATTAGGCTTCTACTCCAACCCCAGCCACCCCAGCTGCTCCTAGCTGCCTCTGAAGGCCTACTTGCCTCCCCAACCCTATGCCAAAGGCTGCCTCTGTCAAGGATACCCCTTTCTCTCCACACTCAAAGCCCCAAACACAAATTTCACAATTCCATCCTGCAGTTAATCTAAACCAGGAGAGAACTGGGTTTGTTTCCTCCCACTCCACCTCAGGGTACTGGGCCATGTCCTCTCCAGCACCTTCAGAGGGAAACTACAGCGGCTCCATCTGACTTCAGAGGAAATAAAGCCACAAAGATCTTAAGAGATACAAAGTATCCCAGCCCAACTTGAATCTACAAATGGTGGCCCATGCCTTTAATCCTAGCACTGTGGAGGCAGAGGCAGGCAATCCCTGTGAGTTCCAGGCCAGCTGGGGTTCAGGGAGACTGCATCTAAAAAAAAAACAAACAAAAAAGGAGACACAAAGTATCCCACTCTAAGAAAACCCCAATTTGTATCTCTGAATGGTGGTTTACACCTATAATCCCAGCCCTCAGGAGGATTTGCTGAGAGTTTTAAACCAGCCTGGGTTTTAGAGTGAGTTCTAGAATATCCCAAGATACAAAGACCCTGTCTCAAAAAACAAAACAAAACAAAACCATAGGGGTTGGAGAGATGGCTCAGTGGTTAAGAGCACTCACTGTTTTTGCAAAGGACCTGGGTTCAGTTCCCAGTACCCACATGCCAGCTAACAACCATCCTTAACTCCAGTTCCAGGGGATTCAACACCCTCTTCTGGCTTTCTCAGGTACCAGGCAGATATGTGATGCATTTACATAGATGCAGACAAAACACACATTCACATAAAATAAAAATAAAATATGCTAAAAACAAACAGAAAAAAAAAACCAACAAGGTGGTATACAAGCTGTAATCTTAACATTTGGGAGGTGGAGGTAGAATAAAAAAGTCAAGGTTCTCCTCAGCTGCGTAGTGAATCCCAGATAAGCCTGGGTCACATGAGACCCTATCAGGAGGAGGAGGAGGGGGAGGGGGAGGAGGAAGAGGAGGAGGAGGAAGCAGTAGAGGAGGAGGAGGAGTAGGGGAGGAGGAAGAGGGGGGGGA
>NW_008328699.1:87609-107518 GCF_000622305.1 Nannospalax galili
AGACGGGAAGAGGGAGGAGGGGAAGGGGGAGGAGGGGGAGAAGGAGGAGGAGGCAAGAGGAAGAGGAGGGAGGAGAAGAAAGTGCCAACTTGGGAGGGAACCGGAGTTAGGACAGTTGTTAGCTGCCCTGTGGGTTCTGGGAACTGAACCCAGGTCCTCTGCAAGAACATCCAATGCTCTTAACCTCTGAGCCATCTCTCCAGCCCCTGGTTTAAGTTTCTGGGACCAGGTCTCAAATTATAGCCCAGATGGACATCAAACTCATAGTAATTCTTCTGCCTCCCACCCTGAAGTACTGGCATTGCAGGCGTGCACTGCTGCACCCAACTTGTTTTAAATCAGTTCAACAGTAGCTGTCTCCTTCCTTCCTTCTTCCTTCCTTCTTCCTTCCTTCTTCCTTCCTTCCTTCCTTCCTTCCTTCTTCCTTCTTCCTTCCTTTCCTTCCTTCCTTCCTTCCTTCCTTCCTTTCCTTCTTCCTTTCCATTGTTTTGTTTTTTGAAACAGGGTCTCCCTGTAGCCCCAGCTGGCCCTGTAGACCAGGCTGGCCTCTGTCTCACAGAGTCTGCCTGCCTCTGCCTCCCCCTCCCGAGTGCTGGGATTAAAGGTGTGTGCCACCAGCTCAACTCTTTTTTTTTAATATTTTATTTTTCTTTTATGTGTATGCATGTATTGCCTGTATGTAAGCGCACTCATGTTGTGCAATGCCTGTGGAGGTCAGAAGAGGCATTAGATCACCTGGAATTGGAGTTACAGATAGTTGTTAGCCACCATGTGGGTGCTGGAAACTGAACCCAGGTCTTCTGCAAGAGCAGCCAGTGCTCTTAACCGCTGAGCCATCTCTCCAGCCCCCCTTTTTTCTTTTTTGAGACAAGGTCCCTTTCTGTATTGCAGGCTGGCATTGAACTAGAGATTGTCCTTCCTCAGTCTCCCAAGTGCTGAGGTTACTGGTATGCACTACAATTCTCAACATTAAAAAATATATTATTACTTTTTAATTTGCATAGTGTGTGTGTGTGTGTGTGTGTGTGTGTGTACGTGCCAGGGCATTTGAGTGGAAGTCAGAAAATTTGCTGAGATTGGTTTTCTCCTTCCATCATGTGGGTCCTGAGAATCGAACCCATCCTGGCCCAGGACAGTTTATTTGCACTCATATCTCAGTCCATTCTGTCCTGCTATAACCACTTGGGAAAGTTATAATAAAGAGAATATGTGCCTGTCAGTTATGGTGGCTGGGAGGCAGAGTATCAGGGTGCCGCACCTGGCCTTTCTCTACACGGCATCCCGTGTAGGGATGCCAGATGACAGAAGGGCAAAGGGAGAGTGAGTGAGAAACTGGCAAACTCCCGCTGCACAGGCCTCAATCCTTTCATGAGGACCTGATGTCCCCTGTTGGCATTCTGGTAGTTAAGCTTCAACTTGACTCTTGGAGGGGACAAACATTAAAATGTAGCCCTGCATCTTCTTCAGAGTCTGGACCTGCATGTGATGATGAAGGACACCTCTGTTTATTGCCTTTTTATTATTTTTATGTGTATGCGTGTACTGCCCGCATGTAGGTAAGTGCACCTGTGTCATGCACTGCCCGCAGCGGACAGAAGATCCCCTGGAACTGGAGTTATGGACAGTTGTTAGCTGCCATGTGAGTGCTGGGATTTGAACCCAGGTCTTCTGCGAGAACAGTCAGTGTTCTTAACCACTGAGCCATTTCTCCAGTCCCTCATTACTTTCTTGATTCTCGAGTTCCATCCTGTCCTTTCTTCTCATAGCTCATCCACTCAGCCATTAGTCACTGACAGCACTAAGAACCGGGTTAGAATCAAATGGAAGGAGGAACAGACACTGCTCCTTCCCTTATGGAGTCCAGGGAGAAGATGGACTTTGCTCAAATTGCCATATGAATTACATGTGAAAATCAAGGATGGTGCACATCTGTGATCCTGCACATGGGAGGTGGAGGCAGGAGGATCAGGAGTTCAAGGTCTTACATAGGGAGTTTAAGACCAGCCTGGGATACATGAGACCACATCTCAAAAAATCAAAAACAGCCAGGCATGATGAGGCACACCTTTAATCCCAGCAGGCAGAACTTTGTGAGTTCAAGGCCAGCCTGGTCTTCATAGTGAGTTCCAAACCAGCAAGAGTTACATGGTGAGACCCTATCTCAAAGAAAAAGATAATTTAATTATGTGCCTATTTTGTCTTTTTATGTTTTGGGTTTTTCAGAATGTGTCCATCGGCAACCGTGTGTGCAAGTACATGCATGCGTATATGGAAGCCAGAGATCAACATGTCTCTGGTGTCTTCCCCATCGCTCTCTACCTTTTTTTGAGACAATGTCTCTCACTGGACCTACAGCTGACATTTTGGTGAGGCTGGCTGGCCAGTGAGCCCTAGGACCTTCCTGTTTCTGCCCTCCCAGTTCTGGAGCTGCAGGCCAGCTCTGCCGCGTCTAGCTTTTGTGTGAATCCTGATCTTCAGTAGCAAGTATTTTACCCATCGAGCCATCTCTCCAGCCCTTTTTTTGGCTTTTGTCTCAGTAACCCAGACTAACTTGAAATTCCCTATGTACCCCAGGCTAGCCACAAACTCATAGCAATCCTCTTGCCTTAGCCTCTCTAGCTCTGGGATTGTGAGCTACCATACCTGACCCTTTTTCCTTTTCAAATGTGTTTCTTTTTCAGTAAACTAAGGATGAGAACCCAAGGCTGTATGCATGCTAGGAGGGTGCTCTATCACTGAGTTCCATCCCTAGCCCTAATTACAGAATGCTAGAAACTTCTTAAGAATATTCATGGTTTGGAGGCATAGCTCAGTGGTAAAGCACTTTCCTGGCATGTGTACAACCCTGATTTCTATCACAACACCACACACACACACACACACACACACACACACACACAATCATTTTGCATTCAGTCATTCTTTGCACTCCCATCATGGGCTAGATGCTCTGCTAGGCTTCAGAGGCTCAGTAGTGATTACAACAGACATGATGTCTCGTGTCTTAGCATGCACAGTCTGGTGGACAAGACTGACAGTCAGCAAATAAATATGAAATCTGATGTTGGTAAGTGCAGAAAGGGTATAGAGGCAAGGGGGAATCTACTCAGGACAGGCAGGGCTGGCCTTGCCAAGAGTGACATTTGAGCAGAAATAAAGTAAAAGAAGTCAAGTTTAGTGATGTACTTAAAGGTTAATTTTTATTTTTAAATTATGTATGTGTCTATGTGTATGTCTGTGGTCTGTATGTGTGTGTGCATGTGAGTGTAGGTGCCCACTGAGGCCAGAAGAGGACACCAGATCCCTAGAGCTGTAGCTACAAATGGTTGTGAACCATAGGATGCTTAGAACCAAACTCTGGTCCTCTGGAGGATCAGTACACACTCTTAACTGCAGATCTCTCTCTCTAGTCCCTTAACGGCATGTTAAATGGGGGGCCTTGACAGAGCCTGAGGGATGTGGGGGTAATAGGTTGTCTGCAAAGATGGTGTCCAACTTCTTCCAACTCTGCTTGCCCCGTTAAACCCATTGGAGCATCCTCCAATGCATAGAATGTGGGGAAAAGACACAGTGCCCTATAGCCCAAGGCCCCCACATAAGAAGCCCAACTAGCCAGGTGGAGGGAGGACCTGCCTTTTAATCCAGCACTTGAGAGGCAGAGGTAGGTGGATCTCTGTGGGCTCAAGGCCAGCCAGGGCTAAATACTAAGACTTTCTAAGACAACCAACCAAACAGCCCAATTACCCTGTTGCAGAGAGAAGCCCAGTAGCCTCCCCACACCACCCTTCCCCCAAAGGAAGCAGGTAACTGCAGCTCCCTAGAAAATCCCAGGCCTGGCCCTAGCTGAATGCAACCCGTGCACAACTGCAGCCAACGCTGAGAAAGACAAAAGAACGGTCCAGGGGAACCTCTGTACTAGCCCAGGCCTGAGATGAGAGAGACCCAAAGAGAGGGTGGCAGTGTGTGTGGGGGGGAGTGAATTAGCTGATACTGCCTTGACAGAGGCAGTGTGTCTCACTATAGTACAACTGTGCTGAGGTGGAAGGGCTGGAGGAGAGGGACAGGTTTCAGGGAAAATGCTAGGTTTAGGTCCTAGAGAGATGGCTCAGCAGTTAAGAGCCCTGACAGCTCTTACAAGAGGATCTAGGGTGCATTCCCAGCACCCACATGGCAGCTAACAACCATCTGTAACTCCAGTTCCAGGGTATCCAATGCCCTCTTCTGACCTCCGTGGGCATTGCAACACACGGGTATACTTACACACATGCAGGCAATACACTCAGACACATAATTTTTTTTTGGTCTTTTTGAGGCAGGGTCTCTCTGTAGCCCCAGCTGGCCTGGAACTATGTAGAACAGGCTGGCCTTGAACTCACAGAGATCCGCCTGCCTCTGCCTCCTGAGTGCTGGGATTAAAGGTGTGCGCCACCACACCCGAGACAGACACATAAAATTTTTAAATAGATGGTAGGGTTAGATGTCCCATTGGCAGTGCCAACCTGACTTTTCCACCAAGCCCAGCCTGGGGGAGGGGTTGGCCTCTGGACTCCCCACCTGTCTAGCCAAGGGGAGTTACTGCTAAGCAAGAAGCTGGGGATCTTGCCAACCCTCAGGGTCCCTTCCCAGTGTGAACCCACAGAGCTAAGCTCAGAGTCAGAGAGATTCTAAGGAAGTACGATCATAGTGTCTACAGGAAAGGGAAATAAGTGAAGATTTGATTTCTTTCCAGCATGACTATTTGAGCACAATGATGGAACATGCCTAGTTCTGGCTGACTCCTCTGGCCACTGCACCCTCTGCCTAGCCTTAATCCGGGCTTCCTGGCCCAGGCTTAGAGAAGGCCCTGCCCACCCGGATCTCACCCAGAAGCAAGTTGCTTCTTCCTGGACCTGGGTTGGTCATCCAAGAGTGCACTTCGCCCCCTCACCAACGGGTGGCAGCATGCCCCAGTTCTTCCTCCTGGAAGCCCAGGAGGCCTCTGAAGAGAATCTACCACATTCACTAAAGAGGAAATTGGGGCAGGTAAGAGAATGCTTCTCAACCCTAGCTCTACTTCAAGCAAAGGTCTCAGGCCCACTAGTGTGTCCATCTGCCCTTCTGACCTGATGCAAAATGCTCCTCGTTCAGGGAGCATTTTTGAAACAGCCAGAGATATTTTTGATCCTTGCAAGTTGGGAGTAGGAGAGTGTCGAGGCTCATCCTCATTATCAACTCAACTGGATTTGCAATCACCTAGGAAACACCTCGGGTGTATCTGTGAGGGTGTTTAACTGAGGGAAGACCCACCCTGACTGTGGGTGTCTCACCATCCATGGCTGTGGCTCAAGAATTAGTAAAAGAGGAAAAAGGAGAGAGCAAGTCCAGCACCAACCCCCTTGGCTTCCTGCCTGCAGATGGGATGTGGCCGGCTTCCGGCCACCGTGCCTTCCACACTGTGATAAACTGTACCCTCAAACTGGAAGCCAAAATAAACCCTTTCTTTCTTAAGTTACATTTATTAGATATTCTGTCACAGAGACAGGAAAAGCAACTAATACAGAGGGGATATTATTGGCATCTTTGTGGTAGTGGACAGGGTGCTGCTAGGCTACACAGAACAGACCGTTACAACAAAGAATTGTCCATCCCATAATAGCAACAGTGATAAGATTGAGATACACTGATTAATCAGATTCTCAAGAGCAACTGACCAGACCATGAAGTAACAAAAAAGGCCTGCTATTGTGTCTCTCACCCTCAGCAACCCATCATCCCCTGACCTCATCATCCCCCGTCATCCCCTCACCCCAGTCATCCCCCGTCATCTCCTCACCCCAATCATCCCCCGTCATCCCCTCACCCTCAGCATCCCCCGTCATCCCCTCACCCTCAGCATCCCCCATCCTTCCCTCACCCTCAGCACGCCCCCATCATCCCCTCACCCTCAGCATCCCCCGTCATCCCCTCACCCTCAGCACGCCCCCATCATCCCCTCACCCTCAGCATCCCCCATCATCCCCTCACCCTCAGCACGCCCCCATCATCCCCTCACCCTCAGCATCCCCCGTCATCCCCTCACCCTCAGCACGCCCCCATCCTTCCCTCACCATCCCTCCAGCCTTCCTTTGGACCCTTTTCCTTCAGAAATCCAAGGACAGTTTTGAGCAGCATACATGGGCAGGGCCCTGTGCTGGGCTCTGGAGGGACCAGTGGTGTCTTTGTCTTCCTTCCAGGAACTCAGGCTACAAGAGGAGAGTATCTTTGTAAATGTGAAGGCGGGGGGGACAAACAAAGCATTGATACAAAATGACAGCGAGGGACCAGCTTTAATAAAGATGACAGGATGGGGTGGAGAGGCAGCTCCGAGGTTAAGAACTCTGGTACTCAATCTTAAGGACTGGAGTTCCGATCTCAGCACTTTTGTTGGGGTCCACAAACACCTGTAATTCCAGCTTCAAGGGATCTGGTGCCCTCTTCTGACCTCCAAGGGCATGTGAACATACACTCACAGATACATCACACACACACACACACAAATTTTTTTTAAAAAGGTGCTCTTTTTAAAGGTGCTGGTGGTGCATACCTTTAATCCCAGCACTTGGGAGGCAGAGGCAGGAGGATCTCTATGAGTTTGAAGCCAGCCTGGTCTACATAGTGAGTTCCAGGCCAGCTGGAGCTACAGGGAGACCCTGTCTCAAAAAAAAAGAAAAGAAAAGAAAAAAAAAGAAGAAAGAAAAGAATTAGGGTTATAGCTCAGTTGGTTGAGTGCTTGCCTAGCATGCTCAAAGCCCTGGGTTCCAGCACCTCACAAAACTAGGTGTGGTGGTGCATGTAACTCTAGCACTCAAGAGGTGAAGACAAGAAGATCAGAAGTTGAAGGTCATCCTCAGCTACATATTAAGTTCAGGGCCAGCTTGGGCTAAATAAGACCCTGCCTTAAATTAAGAGGGGGTGGAGAGGAGGAAGGGGTGAGGAAGAAGAGGAGGAGGGAAGAAAGAAAAGACATAGGAACTTTTTAGCTTCCAGGATCCCTTACCATGGAGAACTTAGCAGCCGTGTTGGAAGAACATACAAGTAGCTCTGGAACAGAGGCTCTGGGCCTGGTCCAGCAGCACAGTGACCAGCTGTTCCAGTTCGTCTCGGATTTTCCTTGTTTTCACAGTGAGTCCCACTTCCCTAGACACCTCATAACCAGCATCAACCAACTCTTTGGCCATGGAGGGGGCTGTGTCTCACCCTCTGGTACTTCATGGCAGACCCTGAGTTGTCGTCATCATCATCATCAATTCCCGAGCTACAGAAATTATGTGTGATAATAAAGGGTGGTTCTTGTTGTATGCGCCATCTGAGAGTAGCTTACATTACATAACAGATAAGTAACACACAACAGCAGTCTGTAATTTGTCATGTGGTCTATGAGTCATTATTTGTGAATTACGGATCAGATCTTAACTTTAATATCCAACTCAGCACTTTCCAGTGGAACTCCCTGAGGTGATAGAGTAACCACCTGCTTGTGGTGTCCAGTAGGACAGTCACTAACCAAATGTGACTGCTGAGCATTAAAACAGTGGCTGCATGGGATTACAAGATGGCTCCATGGGTAAAAGCACTTGGCACACTAGCCTGACAAGCTGAATTCCTTACCTGGAACCCAGAGCGGAAGGAGGAGCCAACTCCGGAAAATTGTCCTCTGACCTCCAAATGTGCACCAAGGTACACACGTCTGTACTCACATGCACACACACATCTGCACTCACATACACATACACAAAAATAATCAATTTTAGCTGGGTCTGGTGGCACATGCCTTTAATCCCAGCAATAGGGAGGCAGAAGCAGGCAGATCTCTGTGAGTTCAAGGTCAGCCTGGTCTCCATAGTGAGTTCCAGGCCAGCTGGGGTTACAGGGAGACCCTGTCTCAAAAAGACCAAAAAAATAATTAAAAAAAAAATTTTAAATGGCTGCAATCTATGGCCATACCACCCCAAACACACCCCATCTCAAAACCTAAGCACAGCCAGGCCTAGTTAGTACTTGAATGGGAGAAAAGTGGCTGGAACTGAATTTTGTTTTGTTTTGCTTTGTTTTTGAGACAGGGTCTGATGTAACTCAAGCTATCCTGGAACTCCACTACTTGGCTTGTAATGGAGCATGACTAGGGGCTGGAGAGGTGGCTCAGCAGTTAAGAACTGCTGTTCACAGGCTGTTCTTGCAGAAGACCAGGATCTGAATCCCAGCACCCACATGGGCAGCTAACAACTGTCTATCTCCAGGCATTGCACAACACAGTGCACTTACATACATGCAGGCAGTACACACATACACATAAATGAAAATAAAGTTTAAAAAAAATTTTAATGTTTTATTTCCTATTTTTTATTTTATGTGTATGAGTATATTCCCTGCATGTATGTAAGTATGCCGGAGGAGGTCAGAAGAAGGTATCGGATTCCCCCAGAACTGTAGTTACAGATGGTTGTTAGCCACCATGCGAGTGCTGGGAATCGAACTCAGGTCCTCTGCAAGAGCAGTCAGTGCTCTTAACCACTGAGCCATCTCTCCAGCCCCTAAATTTTTTTTAGAAATGGAGGGTGACCTTGAACTTTTAATCTTCCTGCCTCCACCCTCCAAGTGCTGACATTACAGTTTTATACCACCACACTGATTTATGCAGTCCTAAGGATCAAACCCAGGGCTGCATAAACACTCTACCAGCTGAGAGCTACATCCCCAGCCCACATTAATATAACTTTCTTTTAAAAATTAATTTTGTGTGCACACACACACACACATAAATACCACAGTTTGAGTGTGGAGGATGGAGGACACCTTGGGGAAGTCAGTTCTCTCCTTCCACCATGTGGGTCCTGGGAATCAAACTCAGGTCATCAGGCTTAGCAGCAATTGCCTCTACCCATTGAGTCAGCTCACTAGCCCTCCCCCCATTTGTACAACATTTTCTTTTTTAAAATTATGTAATATTCTTGAGATGACCATATTGTAGAGGTGGACAACAGATTAGTGGTTACACGGTTCAGGGATATCAGGGGAAAAGGAATGGTATGGCTATGAGGGTAGCCATCAGAGATCAGAGGTCTTTGTTTAGGTGGGCTACCTCTATATCTTGACTCAGTGGTGGTTATATAAATGTGGCTATGTGAGAAAGGGGCACAGGACTATGCACATACATTGTACCTATATGGATTGCCTGCTTGGAATTTTGTTCTTGATTTTGCTTTTATGGTACTGGGATGCAAACCCAAGTAGCTTTTAGTCTGTTTTGATTTTTTCTTTTCTTTTTTTTTTTTTTTTTGAGACAGGGTTTCCCTATAGCCCCAGCTGGCCTGGAACTCACTATGTAGACCAGGCTGGCCTTGAACTCACAGAGATCCACCTGCTTCGGCCTCCTGAGTGCCAGGATCAAAGGTGTGTGCCACCACGCCCAGTCAAACCCAGGTTCTTATACATATGTGACATAAAAAAATCTACCACTGAAGCCACACTTCCATCATTTCTTGGTTCGGATATTATACTACAGTGATGTAAAAATGTAACCATTTGGATGAGGGTATGGGACCTTCCTATATCATTTATGAACTTTCTGAAAAGTCTCAATTTCAAAATAGGAAGTAAAAATGTGAATGGTCAGGTGTGGTGGCGCACACCTTTGATCCCAGCACTCGGGAGGCAGAGGCAGGTGGATCTCTGTGAGTTCAAGGCCAGCCTGGTCTACATAGTGAGTTCCAGGCCAGCTGGGGCTAAGGGAGACCCTGTCTCAAAAAGACCAAAAAAAAAAAAATGTAAATGGAGTGCATTCTCTTTTTATGTGGGTTCTGGGGACTGAGCTCAGGTCATCAGGCTTTCACAGCAAGACCCGCTGAGCTACCTTAAGACCCTAAAACTTTTAACTGTGAAAGCCACTGTGGTGGTATACACCTACAATCCCAGCACTTGGGAGGCAGAAGCAGGAGGATCAGGAATTCAATGCCAGTCACAGCTACATAATGAGTTTGAGGCCAGTCTGGACTACATGAGACCCTGTTTCAAAATTTAAAAAAAACACAGGGGTTGGAGAGATGGCTCAGCAGTTAAGAGCACTGATTGCTCTTGCAGAGGCACGGGGTTTGGTTCCCAGCACCAACATGGTGACTAACAACCATCTGTAACTCTAGGACCAGGGGATCTGATACCCTGTACTGATGTCCACAGGCACTGCATGACAGGAGTGCACTTTACACAGATGCAGGCAACACATTCATACATATAAAAAAATTAAAATAAATGAAATATTTTTAAAATTACAAAAACCCCCAATTGCTTTTGGGGTTTTTTTTGTTTGTTTGTTTGTTTTTTTTGGTCTTTTTCAAGACAGGGTGTCCCTGTAGCCCCAGCTGACCTGGAACTCACCATGTAGACCAGGTTGGCTTTGAACTCACTCGAATCATCCTGCCTCTGCCTTTTGAGTGTTAGGATTAAAGGCATGTGCCACCACACCCGGCTAAAAAAATAAATAAAAATTTTATAAGAGCTGGCTTGATGGTTCATATCTGTAATCCCAACATTCAATAGGCTGAAGGAGGAGCACCAACTCTAGGCCAGCCTGGGCTACAGAATGAGACTCTGTCTCTCTCTCACTTATAAAATCATAGTCTGTACTTCAAGGATGCATGGGGGTATGCATGGGGTTCAGAAACACCAAGCTAGAAAACAAACGCACAAATGTCATTCACATAGTGATGAGGAGAGACTGTGCAAGGAGCCCAGTCTTGTGTTTAGGAAAGGCCTCTGAGGCCTGACAGAGCTCAGAGAGCAAACGGTGGGGAAGGATGGCCAGCACAAGGCAAAGGGCAAGCTCAAAGGTCCTGGGGCCAGCTTGGCGTATTCTAGAAACAGTCAACACTCCAATAATGCTAGCAATAGGGGGAGGAAAGGTGTCT
Source organism: Nannospalax galili (assembly GCF_000622305.1). Lineage (NCBI taxonomy): Eukaryota > Metazoa > Chordata > Mammalia > Rodentia > Spalacidae > Nannospalax > Nannospalax galili. The sequence goes on from NW_008328699.1 coordinate 98,529, forward strand.
GGGCATGAGGGGAGATTGGAAGGAAGGCGGGGGCTGGACCCACTATTCTGGCCAAGGGCTGACATTTTATTTCTTCTCCAGCTGCCAGTAATTCCTCATTCATACACCCCCCCAAAAAATCACTCATGATGTGAATGTGTGTGGGATTGCATGAGGCAGGTGCTCAGGAGTTCAGAAATAACTACAGAATTGTTCTGAAAACATGAAAAGATTTTTGAGAAAGATGATTGATTCAATTTTCCCCAGTCTTTCCACAGTCCAAACAGCTATAAAACCTTTCTGGAATGTTCTCTGAGCCTTTGTGTGGCTCAAATGCATCCTTTGCTAATTAATTCCTTCCTTCTGTGATAATTAGCCTCCAATGATTAAGGTAGTTCTGCTCTGTGTCCACCCAAGGGTGGAGAATCCTAGTTACCTTGGACACCAAACCCCAGGGGGAGGGGCAGTTACCAGCCCTCCAGGTGGGCCAACGTGAGTGTGCCAGCTTGGACATTCACAGACCAAGGCCTGTGAAGGACAACTGGAACTGGGTGAAATGCCAGACACTAAGTCGACTGCCAGTCACCAGCTCAGTGCATTATCCGCATCGTGTTCCATTCTAGTGGTCAGCACCCCTCATCCACCCTAGGCTCTTTAGAAGGCCTCTGGGATGTCTCCTCCCCACCCTGCCCACCCTCCCTTGCTGGTTGGTGAGAGGTAGGAAGCCACCGGATGGGTGTCATAGTGACTCTGCAACCTTGTCAACATGTTGGTATTATCTGGGGAGCTCTACCGAGGCTGGGCTTCACCCCAAAGACCTTTCTAAAATTGGCTGGGGATTGACAATTCGCATTTATTGAAGCTCCCTCTGGCAAGTCTATTGAGAACATGGCTGCTGTTAGAGAATTAGTCACCAGACGGCGCTAGAAGACGCCAAAAGAGAAGCCACCGGCTGTTTCTGGTGCTCAACTCTTAGAAGGCTCAATCAGCAGATTAAGGGAGTATGCGCTAGGCTCCAGACACTTGACACGCTTTGTTTCACTTTAAAAATTTTAAATTAATTATTATTAATGTGTGTGCATGAAGTATGAGGGAGAACACACATAGCATCAGAGGTCAACTTTGTGGAGTCAGTTCTCTCTGCCCTTCCACCTTTACATGGGTGCTGGGGATCAAACTCAGGTTATTAGGTTTGCACGGCAAGTGCCTTTACCTGCTGAACCATCTCACTGGCCCTGTTTGGCTCTTTTTGAGAGGATTTCATGTAGCCCAGGCTGGCCTCAAACTATGTAATCAAAGCAGGCCTTGAACTCCTGATCCTCCTGCCTCTACCTCCCAGTGCTGGGATTGCAGTCATGCTCCACCACGCTCAGCCCACTTGAGGTCTGAATGCGGGATGTTCACCCAGAGCGGGTGGTAGGCTGCAGAGTTTTCCCCACCGAAAGCACATTCCCATGAACCTGGTATGGTCAGTGGTACAGCAAACACACAGCCCTCCCAGGGAAGGAGTTCTGGGAACCCGAAAATAGGGCCTTCCCAGCAGGCCCAGAAGTGGGGTCCCTACAAAAGCCACTTCCTCTTTTGGCAGCCAAGGAGATGGCTTCTCTGAAGGTTGTACTCTGTGTTTACACTGCTCAGCTCCAGTAAGAAGCAGGGCCCTGAGAAGGCTTTCTCCCTGCATTTCCTTACAGCCCAAGGACTAAGCAGGGAGGGCTGTGAGCCAGGATGTAGCTTTTACTAGAAGGATTAAGGACACAAAAGAGGCCAGAATAGGTTGACTCAAGCCAAGCGGTAGTCAATACTTGTGATCCTAGCATTTGGGAGGTAGACTTAAGCCTAGTGCTGGCGAGGCCAAGGCAGGAGGATTACCATGAATTCAAGACTTGTCCTGGGTTACTTAGCAAGACCCTGTCTCAAAAGAAAACAACAAATGGCTAAGGATGGTGCTCAGCTGATCCAGTTCTTGTCTAGGTACACAAAGCCCCAGTTTAAATCCCAGCACCTCACAAACGAGGCATGGGAGTACACACCTGTAGTCTTCAGCACTTGGGAGGTAGAGGCAAGAGGATCCAAAGTTTAAGGTCATCCTTGGCTATATAGAGAATTTGAGCCCACTCCTGGCCTGTATGAGACCCTGTCTCAAAGAATAACCAAACCCCAAAAACTCAGGTGGGCCTCAGGAAAGCACGTGAAAATCACTGGAGCCTGGTTAACTTGTTCTGGAATCTCTTTCTCTCCACCACCTGCCATCATCTTCATCTTTACCCCTCAGGTGGGGGTACACCCACAGAGCCTGGACCCCAAGTAGTCCAGGGACTTTCCTGACCAATAGAAAGATGCAGGGGGGGTGGGGTCTGTGACTGGGAAAACCAGGCCTCTTAGCCACAGACTGAACAGGAGATAAAGTGCTTTTCCAATGGCTCAGGGTCAGTGCTGGATTTGACAGAGCCTGGTATACCGAATTTCACCAGATGAAACCGAAGCTCAGGGAAAGCCAGGCCCAGCAAGAGGCCTCAGAGCCCTGCCTGGGATCCCGGCCTGCTGCCTTCCCCATGTGGCCCTGCCCCTGGCCCCTACAAGGAGCACCCAGTTCCCAGCATCCTGTCGGTGAGTCATTTTGGGGGAGTTGAGCCCACCCAGGGTGACCTGGCCAGACAGTCCTCTGGAATTAGGTGCTGCTGCCCCCCTGGCCACCACCCACCCCTCAGCCGCCACCCTCAGCGCTCCTGAGGTGACCCATTTCCCTAGCTCTCCTCTGAAGCTTCAAAACAAACCAAAACGCAGACCAACATCCTTTGTTTGTTTGGGGGGATCAGAGCCGGGAAAACGCTCTGTGGGTTTGCACTTGAAAACAACGCTGCTTCGGTGGTGAACAGAAACCAAACCAAAGACAAAGCAGAGGCAGGACTCCTCAAGGCCGTGGGCTCTCTCGGGATGAGTCAGGGCAGGCCTTGGGACTCAGAAAAAAGGCCACCTGCTCACCTGGTGCTGACGGGGACTCAGGGTCATGGTCACCCCATTCACCCTGGGAAATGTAGATTTGGGAGTGACTAGGCAGGTTTCCAGCCAACAGCTTTCCTGGGTATGGAGAGTTACAAGCCCCCAGTGCAAATCCATCTCCATCTCTTAGCCAGGACCTGGTACCCTGTCCAGGGGTAAAGATGAGGCCCAGTTAGCACAGAGTGCCTCCAAGGGGTACAGCCAGGAACTGGCTTGATGGGCTTAAGCTTCCTGGTAAAACCAGTGTTCCTAAGGTACCTACCTCCTGGAGGGAACACACAGTAGAGCAGGAATCAGAGTTCACATAGGGCAGAGACCAGAATCCCCAACCTGTAGGAGGTCCACACCCACAGCACATAGGACTGGGAGGCAGGCTGCGGGGTGGGGCGGAGAGGGGGATTCACCGAACACCTGTGAGCTAGAGGTGACAGGGACATGAGAGTCTGAAGGGGACTCTCTGAAGGCGTCTGCAGAATGACACAACCACATTGCCTGAAGAAGGGGGGCTCCCAGCTGATTCCTAGCGCACAGTCTTGAGTGTCAGAGCTAACTAGGCTAGAGAAGATGAGGCTGCTGAGGTTCAGAAAGGCAAAGAACTTTCTCCACATCACACAGCAAGCCCCCATCAGAAGCAGTGCTAGGACCAACCCCAGACTGGACCACATAGAGGGCGGGAATTAACCCATCCCAGCTGGATGTGGGACTAACCTAGCAAGACGTGACTACAGACCCTGACTCTGCTGGCCTAGGATAGGACAGGTAGGCTTTTATTTACCACTTGCATTTTCTGAAGTCACCATTTTTTAATTCTTCAGAAATGAATGGAATACTTGACTCCTGTTCTCAACTAAGCATCTCTGCAGCCCTGCAGGCTGGCGACTTCATGAGCCCATTTCAGAGATGGTAAAGCCTAAATAGCAGAGGCAGCCAGATGGCTCAGAGGGTAAAGGTGCTTGCTGCCCAAGCCTGGCAACCCAAGTTCAATCCCAAGGACCCATGTAAAGGAAGGAGGAGAGAACCAATGTCACAAAGCAGTCCTCTGACCTCCACACATGTGCCATGGCACTCATACCCCCACACACATCATACATTCATACATACAATAACAACAAAATAAAAATAAGAAAGAAAAGGAGGGAGGGAGGGAAGGAGAGAGGGAAGGAGGGAGGGAGGGGCTAAAGTAGCTGCAGACCAAGCCTTTCCAACCCTGCAGCAGAGACTCTTCTACCTCCCACCCTGTTTCTTTACTAATAGAATTTCAGGGGGCTAGAGAGACAGCTCAGCGGTTAGGAGCAATGGCTGCTCTTGCAGAGGAGCTGGGTTGGAGTCCCAGCCCCCACATGGCAGCTAACAACCATCCATAACTCCAATTCTGGGGGAATCCAACGTTGTCTTCTGATCTCCCCACACATTGCATGACATGGGTGCACTTACCTACATGCAGGCAATAGCTCATACACATAAAATAAAAGATTTTTTAAAGCTTTTTATATATTTTTAAATTTTTATTTTATGTGTATGCATGTATTGCCTGCATGTAGGTAAGTGTACCCGTGTCATGCAATGTCCGTGGAGGGCAGAAGAGGCTGTCGGATCCCCTGGGACTGGAGTTTCGGATGGTTGTTAGCTGCCATGTGAGTGCTGGGATTTGAACCCGGGTCTTCTGCAAGAACAACCAGTGTTCTTAATCACTGAGCCATCTCTCCAGCCCTTTTTTTTAAGCTTTTTAAAAAAATATTTTATTTCTTGCCGGGCATGGTGGTGCATGCCTGTAGTCCCAGCTCTTGGGAGGCAGAGGCAAGCGGATCTCTATGAGTTCAAGGCCAGCCTGGTCTACATAGTGAGTTCCAGGACAGCTGAGGCTACAGGGAGACCCTGCTTCAGAAAGACCAAAAAAAAAAATTTATTTCTTAAATTTTATGTGTATGCATGTATTGCCCGCATATGTAGGTGAGTGTACCCATGTTGTACAATGCCCATGGAGGTCAGAAGAGGAGGTCGGATCCCCTAGGACTGGAGTTACAGTTGTTAGCTGCCATGTGGGTGCTGGGATTCAAACCTGCATCTTCTGCAACAATAACCAGTGTTCTTAACTGCTGAGCCATCTCTCCAGCCCCCAAATATATTTTTAATAAAATAAAATGTCGGGTTTGTGACCCCCCCCCCCCGCTGCCTCATACTAGCTACCCCAAAAGCTGGGCCTGCTCTAGGATCAAGGTAAGTTACAATTTGGGACCCAACCTTCAAGACTCATCTACCCTCTTGCTGGGGGATGGGTGACTCAGACATCTGCACAGGGCCCTGACCCCTCCTACCCTCATTTAGCTCCAGTCACACACAGGTGTGTGTTAACATGTGTTAACGGCCTCAGGCCTTACCAGCAGAAGCCAGCATCTGGGTGCCTGCACTCCCACCATGGGAGACCTGAGCCATCCTTCCTGCCTGGCTCCTCAGCTTCAGGCCCCACAGGGAAGACGCAGGTGTGGGGAAGACCCAGGTGTGGATGAACTCACAAGGCCTTCCAAGGCTTTGCTCAGCTAGCTGGGATTTCAGCCCCTAAGATGGATAGAATTGTTCTTCCTTCAGCAAGGCTCCTGGTACACATGTGTGTATGCCTCTGTGTGTGTCCACATGCCTATCTGCAATTTTGTGTGGATAGCTGTGTGTGTATGCACACCACACAAGTTTTATGTGCAGAGACCTATCTGTATGTGTTTTCATGTGCATGCACTCCTGTGTGTGGACATACCTCATCAACGTGTGCCTGAGCTCTGGAAGTGCTAATATGTGTGTGTGTGTGTGTGTGTGTGTGTGTGCGCGCGCGCGCGTCTGTCTGTCTGTCTGTGTCTATACAGAAGTTGCTGTGATTCCCAGGCTTTATGTCCATCACCGGTTCTTCCATTCACTCAGTCAACACTCCTTGCCCTGCCAGGCACTGTGCGGGAGCTCAGTGTTCAGGAGAGACCTGCCCCACAGAGCTCCCAGCCCCATCATGAGTTAACCTCCCCGGGGGACACCCTCAGCCCCAGCCATTCTGGATAGGAAGCTGGGTCCAGACCAGAGGGCCTTTGGTGAGCTGCTGCCAAGAAAGGGTCCAGCAACTTCCAAAAGGCTATACCCTCAAAGCCCTGCACCTTGTCCTCCTCCATCAGATCACAGGACAAACCACTGTGAAGTCCACAGTGGGCAAAACAATAGGTTTGGGGCCAGCAGAATGACTCAGTGTGCAAAGGCACTTGCTGCCAAGCCTGACAGTGTGAGTTTCATCTCAGGGGTCCACATGGTGGAAGAAGAGAACTGGTTTCCCCAGGCTATCCTCTGAGATCTGCATGTACGCTGTGGCATGCGCCCCCACTCCCTGCCCCAAAATACGTGTCAATAATATAAATGTAAAAAAATTAAAAACGAGGTTGGAGAGATGGCTCTGTGATTAAGAGCACTGCTGCTCTTAGAGAGGACCTGGGTTTGGTTCCTAGCACTCACATGGAGGCTAACAACCATCTGTACGTAGCTCTAGTTCCAGGGGATCCAATGCCTTCTTCTGACCCCCACAGGCATTGCACAACACGGGACACTTATACATGCAGGCAATACATTCATACACACAAATAAAATAAAAATAATAAATAAAGGCCAGGCATGGTGGCACATGCCTTTAATCCCAGCACTTGGGAGGCAGAGGCAGGCAGATCTCTGTGAGTTTGAGGCCAGCCTGGTCTACATAGTGAGTTGGAGGCCAGCTGGGGCTATAGAGAGAACATGTCTCAAAAAGACCAAAATAGAGCCAGGTGTGGTGGCACATGCCTTTAATCCCAGCACTTAAGAGGCAAAGGCAGGCGGATCTCTGTGAGTTCAAAGCCAGGCTGGTCTGCATAGTGAGTTTCCATAGAGAAGGACGAGCAGGATGGAGATTCTATATTGTTAAATCAGCCCAAATCTCCAAACCATTCCAGCCCTCACCCCCACCTTCACATGCCCCTCCCCCACTGGAATTTGCAGGACTGACCCATGTCAATGAGGAAAGGAGACCCTATGGTTCACATCAGTAAGGATGAAACCCAGGGTGTTGGCCTCACATCATTGCTGTAACAAATAGACTTAGAGGCTTAGCTCAACAGGACCAGGTGGGTTGAAGAGGGCAGAAACCCTAACCAAGGAGCCAGCAGCACTGAGGCCCTTCAGAACCCTTGCCTTTTCCCACTTCTTAGAGACCTCTAGTCCTCCTTGGCTCATGACCACATCCTGGTGTTAGTGCCAGAAGCATCTTCGCGTCCCTGGTCTCAGCTTCTGTCCTCACATCTCTTCTGACTCTTCCCAGTGATGTCTCCGAGCCCACTGGAAGAATGGCCCCTCTCTAGGCCTTTGACTTCCTCAAATCTGCAGTTCTGTTTGCTAAGGAAGCTAACTCTATAGCAGGGTTGGGGATCGGGATGGGGCACATGTTAGACTTAGAAATTAGTGTGTAGAAACAGGCGGGAACAGGAAGGAGCAGGAGCTGAGACAGCGCCCAGGGGGACCCAGCTTGCTAGTGAATTACTTGTAACTATGGAACACATTATCCATAAATTTTTGAGGGCTTTTTTTTTTCCTAGTGTTTTGAGACAGGTGTCATATAACTCAGGCAGACCTGAAACTCATCATATAGCAAGGATGACCTTGAACTCCTCTCATACCACTGCCCTCCAGAGTGCTAGGATTACAGGTGTGTTCCACCACACCTGGTTAACCCTTAGTTGCACAATCAAGCTGGTATTTCCTCATCACACAGGCAGAGAAAGGACCTGAGTCTCCCTCTCTCTGACTTCCTGTGGTTTAGGGAGCCAAGAGGAGGGAACAATTCCTCCTTTGTTGTGTGGGTTGCTGTTTGTCCTAACGATGGCATTCTTAAGGAATTGGGATATTAAGAATTTAATAACTACTTGATATGTGCAGTAAAAGTTCCAGTTACAACACTTCTGGAAAGTGCTGTCCTCATCTGTTACAGGAATTTGCCAAGTGTCTTTTAATTAAGTCGGTTCTCAATGAGACACCCTCAGCATGGTTATTTTCTGAATGAAGCTACCCCTGAAGTACTAATTATTTTGTTTTTAATGCTTAAGGTGCCTGGCACATGGTGACAAGGGTGGGGCTGACCTGTCAGGACGGGACAAGGCCTCAGTGGCCAGATACTGGATGCCAGAGGTGAGGTCTCCTGACCAGGGAAATGGCTGCTGTCTTCACCTTTGAGATGTCTCAGCTGTACCTGCTGAGAACAGGAAATGTCTCAGCCTCTGATGCTTTTGCTACAGGGAGATGGGAATGAGCCACATTAATGGCAAGTGTCAAGCAGAGATTATTCTGGCATTGGGTAGGAGAGTGGGATATGCCCTTAGAATTCCTTCCTACCACCTCCCTCTAATGGTTCCTTCAGTATTTATTCCATGCTAGGCACAAGCATCAGCGAGGCACATCGCAATTTAAGAGCTGAGTAGAGAAAGGCAGAGTTCCGCCCCACCCCCAGGCACTCACTTTGTGACAGGTGCAAGGAGGCTGCATAGCAGTGGGGAGTGACCACAAAAGAGATAGGCAGGTACCCTGAGAAAACTGGGGCTGGACAAGAAAACTACAGAGGGATGGAGGGTGGAAGTGGGAAGTTGTTTCTGCAAAGGGCTGAGGGTGTGGCTCAGTGGTGGTGTGCTTGCCTAACATGGACTAGGCTCTGGGTTCAACCCCAGCACTGCAAAGAAAAAGGGAGGGAGGAAAGGAGGGAGGGAGAGAGGGACACATTAGGGCCTCATTGCCCACTTGAAGTCCACTGGGTGGTTTGATCTGAGAGAGGACAGACCACTGGAAGAGTCTGGGGCTCTAGTGGGGAGACAGGGTAAAAATGGAGACACTTTGCTTCCCTCTCATACACATTGAGTTGGGTTTTTTATTTTGGTCTTTTTGAGACAGGGTCTCCCTGTAGCTCCAGCTGTCCTGGAACTCACTATGTAGACCAGGCTGGCTTTGAACTCACAGGGATCCGCCTG
>NW_008328699.1:108132-138914 GCF_000622305.1 Nannospalax galili
TCCCCCCTCCCCTTTCTCCCCACCCCCTACAAAGTTGTCCTTCACATACATACACATTGCGGCATGAGTGCATGTGTGTGCATACACACACACTAATAAATACACAAATTAAATTAAAATGTAATTTTAATTGATATTGCCAGATGGCTTGTCAGAACCAGTTGGGCTTCCTAGCCACCCACACAAGTCAGTACACTCTCTCTCTCAACACTGAATAGTGTTTGTCCTTTAAATTTGTTACCAGTCTGAGGGACAGAAAAGCAAGGGGGGAGGGAAGGAGGGAGGGAGGGAAGGAAAGAAAAGAGTATCCTCAAGGTTGGACTTCTACCCTTGTTCTGTGAAGCTGAATGACAGAGGGTCCAGGCTTATAGACCATTCCCTGGCTGGCGACTCACAAGCCATCTGACATCTTGGGCAAACCACTGTAACAAGTCTCAACTATACAAAACATATTCCAATCAGAGAGGGACAAAGAAGAAAGGGGCTTCCACCCCTCTAGGAGTTCTTAGTCTCCTTAATAAAAGAATTTAAGAGGGAACTGGAGAGATGGTTCAGTGGTTAAGAGAGCTGGCTGCTCTTGCAGAGGACCCAGGTTCAATTCCCAGAACCCACGACCATCTGTAACCCCAGTTCCAGGGAATCCAATGCCCCCTTCTGTTCTCCTCAGACATTGCATGACACAAGTGCGCTTACATACATGCAAGCAATACACTCATACACATAAAATAAAAATAGATTTAAAAAAAGAATTTAATAATAGACTCAAGCAGAGGCTTGAGAATTTTATTAGAGTTTAAAAGAAAAACTCCCAAACAGACAAGCTGTAAATCTAGCCAGCTGCCCAGAAGAGAGGGACAGAGAAGAGAAAGGGACATTTGAGTGATGCTGGCATTGAGGCCAGCCAAACAAAAGACAAGTAGCCAAAGAGCAAGGTGGGGAGCTTTAGAGAGCATGAAGCCTCAAGTGTCAGAGAAAGCATGCTTAGAAAAGAGACTAGAAAAAAAAAAGGAAAAGTTACACTTTCCTGAGCAATTCCAAAAAATGGACCAATTTACAAAGTTGCACAACTGTAAACAATTGCACTAGAGAGGGAACTTCTGGGAAAGAGAAGTACATTATTTTGGGGCTGGGAAGGTGACTCAGTAGTTAAAAGTACTTGCTGTTCTTCCATAGGACTTAAATTTGGTTCCCAACACTCACATTGGGCAGCTCACAACCACCTGTAACTCTAGCTCTGGGGACCTGACACCCTCTGTTGGCCTCTCCAAGTACCATATGCACATACATACACACAGATACACACACATAAATTAAAAAATTAAATTTTCAAAGTACATCATCTCATTAAAGGGATAACTATTCCTCTTGACTCTTTAGCATGGCTTAAGGTGGATCTGCCTTCCTAGGGGTCCCTTAGCCAGGTAAGTGACCTGCCCAGCTGGAATGTTAGCTCTCCACCCAAGCCAGAGAGTCCCTTCTCTTGGCCAGTTTTCACTCAATGGACCTTTACTGTTACTGTAACACTGTTACTGTAATACTGTTACTGTAACGTGGGGACACGGCTGTGAAACTTTCCTGAGACAGAGGTTATCAGACCTGACCCAGCACCAGAGACATGGGCTATAACACCTCCTACTGGGAGCCCCGTGGACAGCCCCACCACCACATTTGCCTTCTCAGCAGCTGAGCCAGCTCCCATCAGCAGCTCTGGGTGGGCCTGACTAACTCCCAGTGCCCATGAGGAGGGTGGGGGAACAGGCCAGCCTGGTGAGTCAGCACTTCCGGGCACAGGGCTTGCCAACCCCTAGTCGGCGACAGGCCATGAGTCACAAATTATAGGCTTTCCATGCCAGCAGGCTTTGCCAGCCTGTGAGGCGGCAACGCTGGCAGAGAACTCCAGAGCTCCAGGCCTTGGGCCACGGGAAAAGAAAGGCCCAGACAGGCCTGTGTACTGCAGGGCCCTCAAGCTTCACTCCCCATCAGCCACAGCGAGGCTCCCAGGCCTTGGTGCCAACACCTAGTTTAGTGGTGCAATCCCAAAAGAAAGGCTTGGACATGTGCTGACACAGGACTTCCTCGGCTTCAGGACCAGGAGGAAACTGGCTGCACAGGAACCTGGGGGAATTTCAAAGCCTATGTTTGCATCCTCCAACTGCTGCTACAAGAGCTTCCAGTGCCAGAGTGCCCACCTCGTGCTGCAGCGGGTGGCCTCTGGGGGGTGATCCAGGACGTCCCTACACCCAGGCCCTGGAGCAGCCTTGAACACAAAGGCCAGATGCATCCTTTCTTAAACTCATCCCAGACAGGCACTGAACACCACAGACCTTCTGAACAGTCAGCAGAGGCTTCTAGAAGTTTCAGAGAACTTTTGTGTTGATATAATAAACCCTATATCCACCACTCCAACACCTCCCCACTAAAATTCCTTTAGTTCAGGAACACATTCTTGGCGACAGCAAACTTAAACACTCCTCAAGTTTGATGTCTCTTTGGGGTTTCTTTTGTTAGAACTGTCTGATTGTGTGGATGAAGGTGACGCAGAAAGGCAAAAACAAGAAAGAATGAGGGCCAAAGCCAAGCTTGGGCAGGGGCCCCAGGGAGACTGTGCGTTTCCTTGAGAAACCCTCTCTCACCGTCCAAAACCTGGGCTGCTCCACTGAGGGGTCTGTCACCCCCCTACCCTGCAGGGCTCTGCTAGTGGTGATTTGGCCTTAGCAACTGTGGGGAACAGCCAAACAGAGACTAACGAGGATTCCTTGGGCACAGCGAGACAGACTTATGAAAGGCTGGCCAAAGCTCATTGCTTAGAGATTAGTAGTACAGGGAACATGACGATGATGATGGTCACCACTGAGTGACCGCTGTCCTTGATGTCTATGTTGTTTCACCTCACTCTATCCCAGACAGTGCTGAACCACCCATCTCTCCAGCCCCTCTCCAGCCTCTCCCCGTGTCTGGTACCAGGAAAGTGCTCAGGAAATTTGGGAATAAATACCAAGGTTGGCACATGTTCTAGTTTGCGTTCTATTGCTGTGATAAAAACTAAAACCAACTAACTAAAACCAACTGGGGGGGGAAAGGGTTTATTTGGCTTACAGCTCACAGTCCATCACCAAGGGAAGCTAAGGCAGGAACTCAGGGCAGGAACCTGGAGCACAGACCATGGAGGAACGCTGCTTACTGACTTGCTCTCCTGGCCTGTGGGCAAGCCTGCTTTTCTTATACAATGTGGGACCACCTGCCCAGGGGTGGCACCGCCCACAGTGGGCTGGGCCCTCCCACATCATTCAATAATCAAGAAAATTCTCCCCACAGATATGGCCATAGGCCAATCCAATGGAGGAAATTCCTCACTTAAGGTTCCCTCCACCCAGGTGTGCTATCCATCACAGCTTATGTAGGGAAACCACACTTCCTCCTGGTCAAAGTATCTTCCCTCCCCTCTCTCCTCCCCCTCCCACCCTATTCCTTCCCCCTTTTTTCTTTTTGGTTTCCTGAGTCAGTCTTACTTTACATCCAAGGCTGGCCTCAAAGATCCTCTCAGTCTCCCCAGTGCTAGGATTGATTGCAAGTGTGAGCCTGAAATTTGTACCAACCCTCCTGCCTTAGCCTATTAAGTGCTAGGATTACAGGCTTGAGTCACCACACCCACCTTTCTTTCCTTCTTTTCTTTTCTTACTTTCTTCTTTCTTTCTTTTTTTCTTTCTTTCTTTTGGTCTTTTTCGAGACAGGGTCTCCCTGTAGCCCCAGCTGGCCTGGAACTCACTATGTAGACCAGGCTGGCCTTGAACTCACAGAGATCCACCTGGTTCTGCCTCCCGAGTGCTGGGATTAAAGGCGTGCACCACCACACCCAGCTAGAATGGACATTTTAAAGAGATTTTTTTTTAAAGTATTTTAGTACAGAAAACAAGAGGATAGACCAGGCATGGTGGTCCATACCTCTAATCCAGGACCCTGGAAGCTGAGGCAGGAAGTCCTCAGATGGAAGTCCAGACTGGGCTACAAGGAGAGACCCATCTCAAACAACAACAATAGTAATAATAACAATACAACAGATCAAACCACATTGTTTAAAAATCAGGGGCTGGGGTGTAACTAAGTTGTAGAGTTTTTGCCTAGCATGTGCAAGGCCCTGGTTCCACCCCTGACACTGGAAGTAAATAACAATTTGTTCCTGTAGCATCCAGAATGGGGCAACCTGTGGCCTAGAAGGCAAGACAGGGAAGGAGGACAGAAAGTAACAGTGCTGGTAAAATTTTAATTTGTTGACTGGAGAAATGGCACCACAGTTAAGAGCACATACTGCTCTTGCAGAGGACCCAACTTTGGTTCCCAACACCCACATCAGGTGACTCATAACCACCTATAACTCCAGCTCCAGGGGATCCAATGCCTTCTTCTGGCCTCTGAGGGTGACTGCACACAGGTGGCATTCAATCACATAGATATACAGACACACAGATACACATGAACAAAAATAAATCTTAAAAAACTATAATTTTTAAGTTAATTGGAGGGGACATCTGACTCATTTTAAATTATACCTCATTGCCAGGTGTGGTGTCTCATGCCTATAATCCCAGATCTTGAGAAGATGAGGCAGGAAAGATTCTCATCTCAAAAAACAAAGGATGGAGGGAGGGACTGGAGGAAAGGAATTATGTTTTTTTTAAATCACGCGTATATGGTATATCTCATTCTAATATGTATTATATTTATTATATAACAATAGTTTCTATTTAAATTTTTTCTTACTTATTTTATGTACATAATGGGGAGAGGATATTTTGTGCCATAGTGCCCGTGTGGAGTTCAGAGGACAACTTTGAAGGGGTCTGTTGTCTCTTTCTACCGTGTGGGCCCTGAGGGAGTGAACCTAGGTTGTCAGGCTTGGCGGTAAGTGCTGGCACCTGATGAGCCAGCTGGCCAGTCTATAAGAAGTTTTAAAGGGAACTACAGGACAGACAAGCTTGTATCCATTATGCAGATTTTTGCTTCAAATCAATCTGTCTGTCGTCTGTCTGTCTTCTCTCCCTCCCTTCTTTCTTTTTTTAGGGGGTGAATAAACACATACCTAGCTAAAACTTTGTTCCCTATCTTCCCTTTTAGATATACTTGGTTTTTTTGTTTTGTTTTGCAAGGCCGAGGTTTAAATACAGGATTGTACAGGCCAGGCAAGCACTCTACCACTGAGCTACAGCCCTTGGATGTAATTCTGAAGGTTTTTTGTTTTTTTTTTTCTTAATTCATATTTATTGACCTTCTGAATTCTTCTTAGTTCAGTTTACTTAGGCTGGCAAGATGGCTTAACCAGTAAAGGTGCTTGCCACACGGGCCTAAGGGCCTTAGTTAGATGCCTAGAACCCATGGTGGAAAACTAACCAATTCCTAAAAGTTGTCTCTAACCTCTGCGTGCACACCTTGGAATGCAAGCCTACATTCACATACATACATCACACACACACACACACACACACACACACACACAATGATGATAAACTAAATTTAATTTTTTAAAGTTTAGTTGTAAAATTTTCCTTATGTTTTTTAAGTGCATAATCATGTCACCTTGCACATAAAATTGCAATTTTTTTCTTAATTGTAGTTCTTATCCTTTTCTTTTCCTGTCTTGTTAGGCCAGTTTGAACATTTAGTACAATATTGAGTGTTGTCAACAATAGCAAGATTTGTCTCATGTCTGATTTTAAAGGAAATTTCTTCAACATTTCACTTTGCATGTATTATAACACTGGGTCACATTCCCAGACTTAACATTTCACCATTACATTGTTTGCTGTAGGTTATTTGATCTATATATTTTTACTAGGTTCAGGAAATTTCCTTCTATGTTGGTTAAGTATTCTTTTTTTAATGTGTGAGTGTTTTGCCTGCATGTGTCTGGTACCCAAGGAGGCCAGAAAGCAGTATCAACCTGGTCTACATAATGAGGTCCAGCCAGCTGGGGCTACAGGGAGACCCTGTCTCAAAAAGACCAAAAAATAAATAAAAAATAAAATCCCCTAGAACTATAGTTACAGACAGTTATGAGCTGCCTAATATAGTTGCTGGGAACCAACCTCAGGTCCTCTGCAAGAGCAGCAAGTGCTCTTAACTGCTGAGCCATCCCTCCATCCCTGGTCAAGAGTTTTTATGATGGGTAACATTGAACTTTTCTCAATTTTTTTTCCTGTTTGCATCACTGAGATGATTATATGATTGTCCCTCTTTACCCTGTTGGTTTAGTAAATTACATGTGATTATCTAAACTGCCAAGGGTAAGGGACATAGCTCAGTGGTAGAGCACTTGTTTCATATCATATATGAGGACATGAATCTGATCCTTAATACTGCAAATAAATAAATAAAATGTAAGCTGTCCTTGTATCCATGATATAAATATTCTCAGTCTGCTAATATTTTCCAACATATTTTTTTGTTGTTGTTTTTTGGGTTTTGTTTTGGTTTTTTTGAGACAGGGTCTCCCTGCAGCCCAGGTTGCCTGGAACTCCCTATGTAGACCAGGCTGGCCTTGAACTCTCAGAGATCGTCCAGCCTCCGCCTCCCAAGTGCTGGGATTAAAGGCATGCACCACCACATCCAGCCTATATTTTTCTATTGTGTTCTTTGAAACAGGCCTCTAGTGTGTCAGAGGGACAGTCAATTAGTATCTCTACTTCATGGAAGGCTCCTGCATCTGTCCCTTCCCTCTGAGGAGAGTGGGTGGAGCCTTGGGGTGGGAAATAGAAGATGCAGAGCAGAGCCTCCTGCCCAGGCTCCCACAGGCTGTGCCCACTGTGATGGGGTGTCCTCATCAGAGTGTGACCAGCTTCCCTGGTGCTATTGGCACTCAAATGGACCTTGAGTGACGCCAGGGACACAGCTCCACACTGCCACCTCAGACTTCACCTAGACTTTTAGGATTTTTTAAGTTTCTTTTTAAAAGTGGTATTTCTGCTGGGCATGGTGTCCCAAGTCTTTAATCCCAGCACTCAGGAGGTAGAGGCAGGCAGATCTCTGTGAGATTGAGGCAAGCCTGGTCTACTTAGTGAATTCCAGGCCAGCTGAGATTACAGGGAGACCCCATCTCAAAAAGACCAAAAAAAAAAAAAAAAAAAAAGTGGTACTTCATGGGGCTGGAGAGATGGTTCAGCGGTTAAGAGCATTGACAGCTCTTGCAGAGGACCCAGGTTTGGTTCTCAGAACCTACAAGGCAGCTAACAACTGTCCTGAATTCCAGTTCCAGGGGAATCTGACACTCCCTTCTGACCTCCATGGCATTTCATGACATGGGTGCACTTACATATGTGCAGGCAATACACTCATACATATAAAATAAAAATAATAAAATTTGGGGGGGTGGAGCCTTTTTTGAGACAGGGTCTCTCTGTAGCCTCAGATGGCCTGGAACTCGATGTATAGATCAGACTGGCCTTGAACTCACAGAGATCCACCTGCCTCTGCCTCCTGAGTGCAGGGACTAAAGGCCTGGGCCACCACACTGGTCATAAAATTTGTGTGTGTGTGTGTGTGTGTTTTTGAGACAGGGTCTCCCTGTAGCCCCAACTGTCCTGGAACTCATTATGTAGACCAGGCTGGCCTCGAACTCACAAAGATCTGCCTGCCTCTGCCTCCCAAGTGCTGGGATTAAAGGTGTGCACCACCACACCCAGCAAAATATTTTTTTTTAAAGTAAAAAGTGATGGGGCTGGAGAGATGACTCAGTGGTTAAGAGCACTGGCTGCTCTTGCAGAGGACCCAGGTTTGATTCCCAGCACCCACATGGCAGCTAACAACCATCTGCTACTACAGCTCCAGGGGAGCCAACGCCCTCTTCTGATCTCCTCAGGTATTGCAGGACCTGGGTGCACTTACACACATGTAGGCAATATACTCATACACATAAAAACTAAAAATTAAAAAGTGATATTTCTATATTTTTTCTCACATTGTTCTTGGCCAGTTTGCAGACTGTCCTTCCTTCCTTTTCAACTTTCTGGAGCAGTTTATTTATTTATTTATTTATTTATTTATTTATTTATTGGTCTTTTTGAGACAGGGTCTCCCTGTAGCCCCAGCTGTCCTGGAACTCACTATGTAGACCCGGCTGGCCTCGAACTCACAAAGATCTGCCAGCCTCTGCCTCCCAAGTGCTGGGATTAAAGGCATGTGCCACCACGCCCAGCTGGCCTTTTCTTTTAAATATTTTTTGTATTTATTTTCATGCTATGTTATGAGTGTATTAGATGCATGTATGTAAGTGCACCTGTGTCATGCAATGCCCAGAGAAGTCAGAACAGAGTGTTGGATTTCCCTAGAACTGTAGTTACAAAGGGTTGTTAGCTGTCATGTGGGTGCTGGGAACCAAACCAGGGTCCTCTGCAAGCAGTGAGTGCTCTTAACTGCTCTCTCCAGCTGTCTCTCCAGCCCCTCTTATGGCCTTTTGGCCTTTTCAAAGAGCTAAGTTTTGCTTTTATTTATCTCCATGCAGCGTGCTTCTCCCTGCAACACAGACACAGACACACAGACACACAGACACACAGACACACAGACACACAGACACACACACACACACACACACACACACACACACAGGATTTCAAAACAAAGGCCTCAGGGCCTCAAACTGGGCAAGTGCTGTTCCACTGAGGTGTATGTACTTCCAACCTTAATTTCCAAACATTTTGCAATTTCCTTTGCGACTGAGCATGGTGGTGATTTTCTTTTGACCTTTTGAAGACACTTTTCTGGTTTCTTTTATAGCTGACGAGGAAGCTATTTAATTACGAGTTCTTTGTAGACAGCTTTTCTTTTGTTTGTGGTCTCTTTTAGGGTGAGTTCTCTTGATTTGATTAGACTAGCTGACTAGTGAGCCCTGGGGGTCCACCTGTTTCAGCCTCTTCTGCAGCAGGATTACAAGTATACACCATCACTCCTGGACTTTTATTTAATTTCTGTGTATTACGTGTGTGTCTGCCTGTGGGTATGTGAGCTTGAGTGCAGTGTCCATGGAGGCCAAAAGAGGGTGTCAGATCCCCTGGAGCTGGAGTTGCAGTTGGTTGTAAGCCATCTGATGTTGGTGCTAGGACTAGGGCTTGGGTCTTCTGGAAGAGCAGCAAGCTCTGAACCACTGAGCCATCTCTCCAGCCTCCACTCCTGGCTTTTTCACATGCGTTCTCAGGACTTAACTCGGGTTCTGGTGCAAGGGAAGCACTTTACCACCTGAGCCATCTCTTTAGTCTTCTTTAAATTAAAAAAAAAAAAAAAAAGTTTTTAAGCCGGGCGTGGTAGTGCACACCTTTAATCCCAGCACTTGGGAGGCAGAGGCAGGAGGATCTTTGTGGATTCAAGGCCAGCCTGGTCTACATAGTGAGTTCCAGGACAGCTGGGGCTACAGGGAGACCCTGTCTCAAAAAGAACAAAAAAAAAAAAAAGTTTTTAATTTTACAGAGAGGGGCTCATGTAGCCCAGGCTAGCCTTGAACTTGCTAGGTAGTGAGGATGGCCTTGAACTTCAGATTCTCCTGCCTCCATGTCTCCAGTGCTGGTACTACAGGCATGGTTTATGCAATGCTGGGAATCAAACCTAGGGCTTTGAGCATGCTGGGCAAGCACTCTATCTATCAAATGAGCTATATCTTCAGCCCTCATTTATTTTCAATCTCTTAAAATTCTGTCTTAGCTGGGTATGGTGGTGTTGCTGGAATTTGGAGGATCCCTTCATGATTGCTAGATGATACTGGGGACATAGGAGTCTCCTCTTAAAGTTCTTAGAATTTAAGAATGGGCTCAAACGGAAGCTTGAGGCCAATTTTATTAGAGTTTAAAAGAAAAACACTCCAGGGGAGGTGAAGTATAAATCTCCACAGCTGCCAGGAGGTGGAGAATGGAGGAGAGAGAGAAGAAAGGCCAAGGCTATTTACGCTGGAATGGAGTTCAACCACATGGTGACAGGGAGCCACATGGCAAGGAGGGGGTGCTTTAGAGAGAGCAAACCAAAGTAAAAGTGTTAAGGAAAGCATGCTCAGAAAAGAGAGGAGAAAGAAAAATTTTGTTTTCTGGGTAATTCAGAAAAGCAGGCGGACTTATGAAGCAGCTTGGCTGCGCTCTGTGAGAGACTATACTAGGGAATTCTGGGAAGGAAAAGCACAGTATGTCACTAAAGGAGTAATTATTATCTTTAATAATTATGATCTGTCTCTTTAGCATGGCGTAAGGTAAGCCTGCCTGCCTAGGGTCCTCTCCTTCCCAGGAGGAGTCCCTTGGTCAGATGACTGACCCAGCCCAACTGCAATGTTAGATCTCCACCCAGACCATAGATTCTGTTCTCCTGACCTGAAGGAGTTTTTCCCTTAATGGGCCTTTATTGCCACTCTAACAATGACACATACCTTTAATCCCCAGGAGACTGAGGCAGGAGGATTGTTATTTTCAAGCCAGCCTGGAAAACATCCAGAAATTCTATCTCAACACACACACACACACACACACACACACACACACACACACACAAACCCTTACCAGAGAACTTTATTTTGTTTTAATTTCATTTAGGATGAATGTGCCAATTAAGCCTAGAAGTTTATGTGCATGCACATATGTGTGTGTGTGTGTGTGTGTGTCTGTGTATGTGTGTGTCTCTCTGTGTATGTATGTTTTAGTAAAAGCAAATTTTATTTTGTTCCAGTCCCCCTGGGAATTCCTACACACTCCAGTCTCCTACACACATGGCTGCCCCCTCCCCAGATTTTACTGTGTTTTCAAAAGAAAATAAAAATTAATGTTAAAGAAATCAGGAGCTTAGAATGATTTACAGTGGTAACCAACAACTTAGACCTTCAAAGGATCATCAGGGCTCAAGAGAGAAGGGGATTTTCTTTCTCTCTGTCTCTGTCTCCTCTTCCTCTGTCTCTGTCTCTGTCTGTCTGTCTCTCTGTCTCTATCTGTCTCTCTGTCTCTCTCTCTGTCTCTCTCTGTCTGTCTCTCTGTCTGTCTCGCTCTGTCTCTGTCTCTGTCTCTGTCTCTGTCTCTCTCTCTCTCTCTCTCTCTCTCTCTGTCTCTCTGTCTCTCTCTCTCTGTTTCTCCCAAACTTATTCTGAGAGATGAGGGGCTTGTTTGTCTGAAAACAAACGCCCTCCTTCTCTCCACTGGCCACCCCTAATCACCAGGATTGGTGGGACATGGAAGGAAGAATAAGGGCCTCACAAAGTGGGGGTTCTCTACCACAGCCAGCTAACCACAATCTTTTGGGAAGGAAGATGCATGAGGGTAAGTCCAGATCCAGTGTAAGCTTTCTCCATCACCCCAGGCATCCTGAGCAGAGGGACGATAAGGCAAACCCGAGGGACACAGAGCCCCGGGCCCCTCACCATGGCTCTGCCAGGGTTGGAGGGTGTCATACTTTTGTTTTCTGAAATGTCTCCCCATAGTTCTTCCTTTGAGGTTTGGGCTTGGGCCTGTGGCAGGATAGAAGAGCAGGGAAACTCTTGGGGACCTGAGACAAGGGAAGAAGCCCCTCACTGTGGAATCCAGTGGATGCCTTCGCCAGTGGAGGTGCAGGAATTCCAGCACAGCTGCTTTAGGCTTGTCTCCCATCCCAGCCTCCAGCCTGCAATTTCTAGACGCCTTACTCAGAAAACGACATCTACGGGAAAGGACATGTCCTAAGCACTTGTGCAACCCTAAAGGTTCCTGGTTTCACCGCATCAGATTCTAATTCCATCCAAGGCATCATAGAGCTGCCTCACTTTTCTCTCTTATCGAGAGTGGTGGCGCGCGGCTTTAATCCCAGCACTCGGGAGGCAGAGGCAGGCGGATCTCTGTGAGTTCAAGGCCAGCCTGGTCTACATAGTGAGTTCCAGGCCAGCTGAGGCTACAGGGAGACCCTGTCTCAAAAAGAAAAAGAGAACGAGAAGGAAAAAAAAAAGATTTCTTAGCAAGAATGTTACATCTCCATCTCCTTCAGAGATGTAACTTGAGAGCCACCCAAAGGGTATAAATAGCTAATGCTAAGATAGGTAATTGCCTCCTCTTCTTGGAGAAGCCACACCTACCTTAGATTGTCTCCCTCTCACTATCCCCTGCTGTCCCTTGGGAAGCACACACTCCCCTTGAGTGCGTCTTACTTTCTTCTTACTCTTCTTCTAAACCCTCGGGCTTAAATTTATGTTAAAATATCTTTAGGGGTTGGAAGGATGGTTCGGTTGTTAAAGAGCACTTGCTGCTCTTCCAGAGGACCCAAGTTCAGTTTCCAGCACCCACATAAGGCACTATTCAACTGTCTGTAACTCCAGCTCCAGAGGATCTGACAGCCCCCTTCTGGCCTCCTCAGACCCATGGACACGTGTGGTACACACACGCATACATGTGAAAAAAATAAATCTTTTAAATCTTTAAAAAAATTTTTAAATTTTATTTTTTTTATGTGTATGCCTGTATTGCCTGCATGTAGGTAAGTGCACCCGTGTCATACAATGCCCAAGGAGGTCAGAAGAGGCTGTCGGATCCCCTGGGACTGGAGTTACAGACAGCTGTTAGCTGCCATGTGTGTGTTGGGATTCAAACCCGGGTCTTCTGAAAGAATAACCAGTGTTCTTAACTGCTGAGCCATCTCTCCAGCCCCTAAAATTTTTTATTACATTTATTTATTGTTCTGTGTGTATGTCTGTATGTAGACACACACGGAGGAAGGCTCCTTTGCCCCCTACGCCATCATACCAGTCCTTTAAAATATCTTTAATAAAATCTCCAACTCTATCTCACTAAACTGGCTAGTCCTGATAATTCTTTTCAAATTCTTTTCAAAGTTCAAGGAATGAACCCAGGTTTGGTCTAAGTCAAGGTTCCTAAAAGTCTAGGTGAAGTCCTCAGGTTACCAAGAACGGCAGTGTGGAGGCTGTGTCCCTGGCCTCACTGACAGGTCCATTTGAGTGCCATTGGTACCAGGGAAGCTGGTCACAGTCTGATGAGGACACCCCATCGCAGTGGGTACAGCCCGTGGGAGCCTGGGCAGGAGGCTCTGCTCTGCATCTTCAGGTTCCCACCCCACAACTCCATTCACACTCCTCAAAGGAAAGGGACTCAGCCATGGAAGGATGCAGGAATCTTCTGTAAGATGGGGATACTGACTGTCCCTCTGACAGGCTGGAGGCCCGTTTCGAAGAACAAAATAGAGAAATATGTTGAAATGTTGTCTCTTCTGGATGCTTTCAAATTCTCATGTTATTCAGAAGCCTGGCAGATTTTTCTTTATATTCTTAACAACTGAAGTTTTTTTTTTAATTTAATTTTTTTATGTGTATGCGTGTATTGCCTGAATGTAGATAAGTGCACCTGTGTTGTGTGATGCCCACAGAGGTCAGAAGAGGCTGTCAGTTCCCCTGAGACTGGAGTTATGGACAGTTGTTAGCTGCTATGTGGGTGCTGGAATTTGAACCCGGGTCTTCTGCAAGAACAACCAGCGTTCTTAACCACTGAGCCATCTCTCCAGCCCCAAACTGAAGTTTTTTGTGTGTGTGTGAGATGCTGGGAATGGAACCTAGGGACTCACATGTGCTAGGCAGTGCTCTACCATTGAGCTATACCTCCAGCCCTTAAAGGCTTAAATAGGGCTGGAGAGATGGCTCAGCAGTTTCAGGGGTCCAATACCCTCTTCTGACCTCCACAGGCATGCATGACACAGGTGTACTTCCATACGTTCAGACAGTACACTCATACACATAAAATTTAAAAAATTTAAAAAGGTTTATTCAAATAAAAAGTAAGAGCTGGGCGTGGTGGTGCACACCTTCAGTCTCAGCACTTGGGAGGCAGAGACAGGCAGATCTTTGTGAGTTCAAGGCCAGCTGGGGCTACAGGGAGACCCTGTCTCAAAAAGACCAAAAAAAAAAAAAGTAAGGAGCCTACAAGAAACGCCAGTGGGTCTTGCCACTAAGCCTGATCACCTCAGTTGGATCCCCAGAATCCATCTGGTCGAAGGAGAGAATGGACTCCCCCAAATTGTTCTCTAATCGCCCTGTATGCTTCCTGCAGATGTGCACACAAAATAAATAAATGGGGAAAATTGTAAATGTATTTAAAATAAATGATTATGGTATAAAGCATAGAAATTTTTTCAGGAAAACCTTAAATTATAATAATCTGCCTTTAGCCTAGTAGCCAAAAAGAACCCCTACTAGTAATTTGGTATCTAAAAAAAACCAAGGGGCTGGAGAGATGGCTCAGTGGTTAAAAGCACTGACTGCTCTTGCAGAGGACCTGGATTCGATTCCCAGCACCCACATGGCTGCTACAAAACGTCCTTAACTCCAGTTCCAGGGGAATCTGACACCCTCTTCTGACCTCCATTAAAAATAATAAATAAAATATTAAAAAGAAAAAACAACTTTTATTTTTATGTGTTTTGCCTGCAATGCCTGTGTTGGCCAGAAGACGATCTCCTGGAACTGCAGTTACAGATGAGGGTTAGCCACCATGTGGGTGCTGGGAACTGAAGGGCAGCCTGTGCTTTTAACCACTGAGCCATCTCTCCAGCCCCTCATTCTTTAAAGATCTATAATTGGTTAATCTACTATCTAGGGATTTCAAAGGGTTTTGGTAGCTACTAAATCTTCTTTATTAGTATTGATAGTGATTTTGAAGTTCTGATGTTCCTCAAGAGATGTCTGGCATGTGACAAAGTAGTTAATGAATGCAACCAGTCTCTCTGACCTGCTCCTGATCCCTCTCGGTTCCCCAGTTCTAAATAAAGTTCCAACTTTATTTGTCTCGGTCTATATCTATATTTATTCTTTTAGCAGCGAAGCCATTCAGAGGTCAAAAGCCTGCACAGGATTTTCTTTTTAAACCAGTCTTTGTACCCCTCCAGGACATGCAGGTCCATTTGGGGACTTCAGCTCAGTTCAGCCCACCCCAGGTCCTTCAGAGGGAGCCCCTAGGGTGGAGGGATGGTGCCTCACTGGGTCCCCAGGAAGAAGCAACCCTACACACCTACACCCTGTCACTCAAAGGCAGAGTCTCCAGCTCAGCTCCTAGCCCCCAGCCTCTCTGGGTTGGATTCACAAAGAGTGCAGGTGTCACCGACCCTTTCACATGCAAAGGACGAGGCCATTGTCAACCTGCTGGCCCTGTGGGAGTGACGCCAACCTGCCAGGGACAGCAGCCACTTCAAAGAGCTCCATTTGGAGACTGCAGATGAAGGGAACAGGGCCCAGAGAGGTCCTTGTCCCTTCCCCCACCTCTGGGGACTTGTGCAGGTGTGCCACATCCCCCTCCTGCCCAGGTTCAGCCCCTCAGAAGGTGGATCTGCAGACCCTCAGCCACCCCAGCGCTCTGGCTATGGGCACTTTTAGCCTGAGATTAGAGTGGCAAGTTAAGGCCAACCCTACCCAGACCAAAAGTAACACCTAGAGCTTTTCCACCATGCAGAATTCCCCTGCACTTCACTTTCGTCTTTTGGGTTAGGGGAGAAAGTCTTGAAAGAAATGAGAAGTTAAGTTTTGAGTCACAAAGGATTAAAATTCTCTACCATCCCCAGCCCCAACCTAGTTCCAATATTACTGCAGATGGTGGGGAAAGTGGGGGAGGGGCAGTTGGTGGGACCTTAGACAGAGCCAGGCTTGTCCTTAGCTGGTGTGGGGAGAACTTGGATTCCAGCAGGTTCAGGTAAGGCCTGCTGAACCACTGTACCCCCTCCTCCCTGGAGAAGAGAAGCCTGTGCCTTCTGCACTTCTCCCTTGAGGTTGGGCCTGTCCCAGGCTAACCCTGGATGCAGAAGTTGTTCCTTGGGGTGCAACCTAACTCTTAGGGCTACAGAGTGCAAGGGGTCCTCAGATACTTAAATGGCTGGCCCTCTGGTACAGTGGTATAGCCCACTTTCTGGGAATGAGCAGCCCAGCCAGACTTTCAGGCATCTCAAATTCCATTTTCATTCACTCTCCAGGGTCAGCTAAGTGTCTACTGTGTGCTAGTGCTGGGATCACACCCATGCATAAATCAGACAGGATGACAGAACTTCGGACCTAACCCAACCAGAGAAGGGCTCCCCTGCATATCACTGCCTCAACAGCAGGGTGGGTGCCAGGGATCAGGACTGAACCCCAAGCTGTGCCCCACCTAGGACATGGGTAAGGGCTGGAGTAGCTCTCCCTCCTCTGTGGCAGGGACTCAGCCTTCTTCCAATCTCCTGCGGGCTATCTGCAACAAAGGAAGGAGCCAGCAGACCTGAGGAAGCCTCTTTCTGAAGATCAGGTTGCCTATGTTCATGGACAGTGTGCTGGGGACAAAGGGCCTAGGAGCAGGAGGGCATCTTCGTTCTGCTCTTGGCAGAGGTGTGAGACAAACAGCCTTGTGTCTGACTTGCAGCCTGCAGTCTATCACGTTGGTGGTGAGCTGTTTGTACAGGTGTAGTATCCCTCCTAAAGCTACCAGGAAGACCTGGGAATGGTAGTGAGTCGTCCTTAGAGTCAGTCTCATGTAGCCCAAGCTGTCCTCCAACTCACTATGTAGATGAGGCTGGCCTTGAACCTTGAAATCCTGATCCTTCTGCCTCTACCTTCCAAGTACTAGGATTACAAGCGTAAGTCTCCATGCCCAGCTCAGTTGTTTGTTTTACAGCTCCAGAACACTTCCCAATCATGCTGTCAGATAGCTTACCACCAGCCTCAAAGGTCTATATTAGGCTCCAAAGAGAAGAATAGGATGAAGACCTATACAGGGTGGGCATCACTGCCCCAAAAAGCCTGGCCCTGCAGGCCCATGTCAAGAGGCAAGCAGTCTTTGGTTTCCAGGCCCAGGAAGAACATCTGACTAGATGACCTTGCCAGCCTGACAGACCTGTCTCCAGGACCCTGATGAGCCTGCTTCCAGAGGGTCTAAGATGGGTTCTCTCCAAACCGTTTCCAAGCATAGGTGACTCTTAGACAAGTGGAGCCTGAGCAGCTGGCAGCCGCACAGCAGGTTTCTCAGTCAGGTCTCTGGTCCAGCAACATCATCCGGCAACAAGTTACAGTGCAGATCCCAAGCCCCACTCCCACTTCCTGAATCAGAAATCCCATGGATCTGGCCCTGCACCTATAGCTTTGAAAGCTCTCCAGGGTGTTCTCACACACAACCAAGTTTGAGCATCCCTATTCTGGATTGAGGACATTAGTTCACCTGTTACTTGATTATCTCCTCTGGTGGAGAGCTTATATTCCAGTAAAGCAGCCATCTTTGGGATGAACCAGGCTGAGCCAAGCATATCAGTTCCAGTGTCATTTGTGATGGTGACAATCCAAAAATTATGTAAATATTCGACAGTGAGAGTGGGTGGGCACACACTTGGAATACCGTGTGGTCATCAGAGAAGATAAAGTAATGCCAGTTATTTGGGAAGCAAAACAGGAGGATCCCCAAATCAAGTTCTTCCTGAACTTGATTTCAAGTTCAGGAAGAATGAGAACAAGGTCAAGGGGTCTCAAAATAAAACTTAAAAAGAGGGTTGTGAACGTAACTCAGAAACAGAGTGTGTGGTTGACATGAGTGATGACTAAGGTTTAATCCCAATACCAAAAAAAAAAAAAAAAAAAAAAAAGTGTGCCATTAAATGAAAGAGGAAGTTGCTAAATAATCTATTTAACTCAGACTTACGGAGACTGAGAATGTAGGTCAGTGGTAGAGTGCTTGCCTAACATGCACAAGGCCCTGAGTTCTATCCCAAGCACTGGAGAAAAACCCTTCAGGCTTCTGTAATAGCCTGCTGGATCAGAGTGCAGCACACCTGAAGCAAATCCATCCATCACTGTATCCACACACATGTAAGTGAAAGTGCTGGGGCTGGAGAGAGGGCTCAGCGGTTGGGAGCACTGGCTGCTCTTACAGAGGACCTGGATCTGGTTCCCAGCACCACATGGTGGCTCACAACTTCCTGTAATTCTGGTTCCAGAGGATCTATGCCCTCTTCTGGCCTTTGTGGGTACCAGGCACGCATGCGGTACACACACATACATTCAAGCACTCATACACATGCATAAAAATAAATCTTTTTTAAAAAAATTTAAGTGTACTGAAAGCCTACCAAGAGACCATCCAACG
This sequence comes from Nannospalax galili, assembly GCF_000622305.1. Classification (NCBI taxonomy): domain Eukaryota; kingdom Metazoa; phylum Chordata; class Mammalia; order Rodentia; family Spalacidae; genus Nannospalax; species Nannospalax galili. The sequence goes on from NW_008328699.1 coordinate 126,204, forward strand.
GATATCTCCCGAGGAGAAGACTGGGACTGGAGAATTTCTACCTTTAACTATATTATTTTCCTCTAGAGTCTACATTATGTATGTGAATAATATAAGCACATTTTATTTAAAAGACTATTTTGGGGCTAGTGAGATGGCTCAGTGGGTAAAGGCCCTTGGTGTTCCAGCCTGGCACCTGAGTTGGAGTCCCAGAACCACTCAAAGGTAGGAGGAGAATATCCTCTCTACAAAGTTGTCCTCTGGCTTCTATGTGTGTGCTGTGGCACTTGTGTATACACACACACACACACACACACACACACACACACACACACAGAGTTAAAAAATAAAGTCTATTTTAAAGAATGAATGAAAACCTTTAGAATAGGACTGGAGAGATGACTTAGCAACTTAGAGCACTGTTTGCTCTTACAGAGGACCTGGGTTCAGTTCCCAGTACCCACATCAGGTGGCTTATAAGTGTCTGTAGCTCCAGTTCCAGGGGATCTGATGTCCTCTTTGGACTCCCTGGACATCAGGCACATATGTGGTATACATACATACATGTAGGCATTCACACACATAAAATAAATCTTTTTTAAAAATAATTTTATTTTTATTTTATGTGTATGCGTGCGTTGCCTGCATGTAGGTAAGTGCACCCTTCTCCTGCAATGCCCACAGAGGACAGAAGAGGCTGTCAGATCCCCTGGAACTGGAGTTACAGACAGTTGTTATCTGACATGTGGATGCTGGGATTCGAACCTGGGTATTCTGCAAGAACAGCCAGTGTTTTTAACCGCTGAGCCATCTCTCCAGCCCCGAAATAAAATAAATCTTAAAAAAAAAAATTTAGGGACTGGAGAGCTGACTCAGTGGTTAAGAGCACTGACTAGCTGCTCTTCCAGAGGACCTAGGTTCAGTTCCCAGCACCAACATTACAACTCACAACCATCTATAACTCCAATTCCAAGGGGTCCAGTGCCCTCTTCTGGCTTCTGTAGGCATTGCATGACACAGGTGCACTTAACATATATGTAAGCGAAACATTCATATTATATATATACACATATAATTAATTAATAAATAAAATAGAATTTTTTTTGGTCTTTTTGAGACAGGGTCTTCCTGTAGCCCCAGCTGTCCTGGAACTCACTCTGTAGACCAGGCTGGCCTTGAACTCACAGAGATCTGCCTACCTCTGCCTCCCGAGTGCTTGGATTAAAGGCGTGCTCCACCACACCCGGCTAAAATAAAATCTTTTAAAAAAATACTTTATTTTTATTTTATGTATATAAGTGTATTGCCTGCATGTGTGTAAGTGCACCCATGTTGTTCAATGCCCTCAAAAGCCAGGAGGAGGATTCGGATTCTCCTGGAACTGGAGTTGAGGACGATTGTTAGCCACCATGTGGATGCTGGAAATCAAATCCAGGTCCTCTGCAAGAGCAGCCAGTGCTCTTAACCACTGAGCCATCTCTCCAGCCCCATAAAATAAAATCTTAAAAAAAAAATGTTTTAGAATAAATCTAGGTTGGAAAGCGAAGTTGAACACGGGAGCAAGCATGTTGGCACCTAGTGTTTCATCCCTCTGGTGTCGGGCAGAGACCTGCCCCTGATGTGGAGAGGCTGGGCTGGGGGAGAGTCTGGTCCTGACTTCCAAGCCCCAGGCTCCCACAGAGGGTGAAAAGGGCTGCCTAATACATGGAAGTGGAGCCTAGGCTGCCTGTCTGCCGCGTAGCAGCCACTGATCCATCGGGTCTGCAGCAGCCTCAACCTGAGATTTCCCCTCCTCTGCCATCCCCTGCCTACAGCAGTCCCTCAGCAGGGGGAAGACCATGGGTTCCCCCTTCCCAGGAGTACTTCAAGCTTTACAAAGAAACCTGGAGCAGCTAGTGAGATGGCTCAGTGGTTAAGAGCACACAGTGATCTTGCAGAAGATCCATGTTTGGTTCCCAGAAGTTACACTGGGAGGCTTACAGCCACCTGTAACTCCAGCTCTAGGGGAATCTACTACCCTCTTCTGGCCTCCATGGGCACTGCGTTCACATGCACATATACACACATATGCACACAACATATGCACACAATTACAAAATTTAAAATAAATCCTTAAAAGAAAAGAGAACTAGAACAGGACAGGCTGACACCACCCTGGAAAGGACTGTGTCCCAACAGAGGAGACTCCAAACAGGTGAGGGAGGCTTGGTGCTGGCAGTTCCTCCCTATGCTGTAAAAATCTCCACCGCAAAGCTTTGTTTCCCATGGACACTTAGTGGAAGCACAGCACACAGTGTCCTAGGGACCCACAACCTGGCTCCTAGCCCTCCCTTCCAGCCTTCCTCCAGCCTGTGTACACACAATTCATACTACTTTACTCACACACCCTGCACTCTAGTAAACTCACTTCCATCCTCACTATTCACATTTGCAACCTACACCACTATTTACATGATATTGACACTGCTGTTTCCATAGCTCTGTGCTATTACTTGGACCCTGGATGTCTCCTGACGGCCTGAGTGTGGAAGGCTTGGTTCCCAACCGTGGCACTATTGGGAGATGATGGACGGTTTAGGAGGAGGAGCCTAGTGGAAGGTTAGTTATCAGGCACCTTGAACAGGCTATTTGGAGCCCCAGCCCTTCCCTGTCTCTCCATTTCCTGACCACCACGAAGTGAGCAACTTTGCTCTACTCTACACATCCCGCCATGATGTTCTGCCTCCTCATAGCCCCAAAAATAATGAAGCTAGCTGACCATGGACTGGAGTGTCTGAAACCATGAGCCAAAATACCTTTCCTTATAAAATACCTCATCTCAGAAATCTAGTTATAGTAATGAAGAGCACAGTTGTAGCAGCTGATGAACACACTTAGAGAACTCCATGTGCCCTTCAGGTTGCTCTGCTGAGCTCTCAACTCCTGAGCAGCCCCAGACCAGGCTATCAGCCCTCACAGTCATCTGGGACATCCTTTGCTCCACATGGCCCAATGATGTGTTTATTCATGAAGTTTGTGGGAACATCTCTCTTCCCACCTCCCAGACCCTCAGGCCTTGTGATAAGGCTGAGCTGCTTTGCTCCTGATCTCTCCCCAGTACAACCTGGTCTCCAGTGAACTCAAGTCCAAGGACAGTATGGGGTAGATTTGAGGGACTCCACACTCAGGTGGGCCCAACGTTGGCCAACAGTTCTCATAGCCGCCTTCAAAGGCTCCAAACATGGTCTTGGTCTACATTGTCCTGAGCAGCTAGCTGTGAGTCAGGAGGCTGGAAGAATTGACCTCTAGGGGCGCTGTCTCATACAAAGACTGCAGGATGTTCTAGAGAAAAACCACTTGGCTTCCTGGAGATTAACTAGGATATTTATTTTTATTTATTTTTATGAAACAAGGCCTCATGTAGCCCAGGCTGGCCTCAAATTTACTATGTAGCCTTCAGCAGGATCTTGGTCCTCCTGCTTCTGCCCTTCAAGTGATGGGGTTACAGGCTATGACACCATGCCCAACTTTGACCAGGTTGTTGAAAATGAATGCACTTTACCTGCTCTTAGCTGGATTTTGGCATCTGTAAAAGCCTAACATGGGTTCCTGAGGGAGGGTTGAAGGAATAATCTAGTAAAAATTTTTACCAGGGGCTGGAGAGATGGCTCAGAGGTTAAGAGAACTGGATGTTCTTGCAGAGGACCCAGGTTCAGTTCCCAGCACCCAGATGGCAGCTAACAACTAACTGTTCATTCACTCCAGTTCCAGGGGTCTGATGTCCTCTTCTGTCCTTCTCGGGATTGCATGACACAGGTGCACTCACATATATGCAGGCAAAACACTCATACACATAAAATAAAAATAAATACATAAAAATTATTACCAATTAGAAGCCCTTATAAATAACATGAAATGTTTCTTCTTTAAGAGACTAAACATCCACTTTAAACCTTTATTTATTTATTTATTTATTTATTTATTTATTTATTTATTTGGTCTTTTTTGAGACAGGGTCTCCCTGTAGCCCTAGCTGAACTGGATTCACTAAGGAGATCAGGCTGGTCTCAAACTCACAGAGATCCGCCTACCTCTGCCTCCCAAGTGCTGGGATTAAAGGCATGCACCACCATGCCCGGCCCACTTTAAACCTTTTTATTTTCCCAATTGTCTTGCCCATTTGTCCTTGCATGGAAAAAATAAGATAAAAAAGCAAACTTTGGCTCAGCCTGGCCTGAAAATCAAACCTCCAAATCCATTCAATAAACCTTTCTTCCTTTCCTTCTTTCATTGAGACAGGATCCTGTGTATTCCAGGCTGGCTTCAAACTTACTATGTGGTCAAGGATGACCTTTAATTTCTGATCCTCTGCCTCTACCCCCACCCCATCCCCAAGTTCTGGGATTATAGACATGCACCACCTCACCTAATTTTCTGCAGTGCTGCGAATCCAACCATGGCTTTGAGCATAGAGGGCAAGTACTTTACTGAGCTGCGTCCCCAATCCCAACAAATTTATTGAGCACACATTTTGTCACCTCTACCCTCACAGTGCCTCCTTATGAGAATAAAAACAGATTGTCCCTTTGGTCCTGGGCTTGACTTCCTCATACTATACACTGCCTAAGCCCTTTGGAGTTCAGAAGATTGTGAGTGACTCCCACATGACAGATACTGAGCGACATTGCTGGGCTTGTGTCTAGCTCTTCCCTTTTGAAATAAGAAAGTACGTAACTTAATTTTTTATTTTACAGAAGCTGACAGTTGAGAAACTTTGGACTTTCAAAGAGAACTTGAACTTTAAAAGTGTTGGAATTTTGGGGCTGAAGAGATGGCTCAGTGGTAAAAAGAGCACTGACTGCTCTTGCAGAGGACCCAGGGTCAGTTCCCAGCACCCACATGGCAGCTAACAACTATCCTAACTCTAGCTCCAGGGGAATCCAGTGCCTCTTCTGACCTCCGCAAACATTGCATGACATGGATGCACTTGCACACATGCAGGCAATACACTCATACACAAAAATAATAAAAATAATAAATAAAGTATTCTAAAGTGTTGAAATTTTTAAGGACTGTGGGACTTTCAGAAGTAGAACTGTTTTATATTGTGATATTAACATGAGATCTTGGGGGGCAAGTATGAAAGGAAAGTTTATGGATTAAAGTGATGTGTTTGGGGGCTGGAGAGATGGCTCAGTGGTTAAAACACTGGTTGTTCTTGCAGAAGACCCGGGTTTGTATCCCAGCACCCACATGGCAGCTAACAACTGTCCGTAACTCCAGTCCCAGGGGATCTGACAGCCTCTTCTGACCTCCACAGGCATTGCACGACATGGGTACCCTTACCTACATGCAGTCAATACACGCATACACATAAAAAAAAATAATTTTTTTAAAAATAATTGTTAGCCGGGCATGGTGGAGCACGCCTGTAGTCCCAGCACTTGCGAGGCAGAGGCAGGTGGATCTCTGTGAGTTCAAGGCCAGCCTGGTCTACATAGTGAGTTCCAGGCCAGCTAGGGCTGCAGGGAGACCCTGTCTCAAAAAAAAAAAGAGGAATTGTTAGCCAGGCATGGTGGCACACACCTTTAATCCCAGCACTCGGGAGGCAGAGGCAAGTGGATCTCTGTGAGTTCAAGGCCAGCCTGGTCTACATAGTGCGTTCCAGGAGAGCTGGGGCTACAGGGAGACCCTGTCTCAAAAAGACCAAAAAAAAACCAAAAAGTAATTGTTTTAAAAAAAAAAGTGATGTGTTTGTGTGTCAAGCTGACAAGGGGTCAGTTGTGCTGGTCAGGTTGTGTTTCAGGTTGTGTTTCAGGTTGTGTTTCAGGTTGTGTTTTTTTGTTTTGTTGTCATCTTGACACAAACAAGAGTTACTCGTGAAGAAGGAAACTAGATTAAGGAATTTTCTTCATCAAATTGGACTGTGACCATGTCTATCAGGCACTTTTGAAATTGTTGATTGATGTGGAAGGGCCCAGCTCACTGTAGGCGGTGCCATGTCCAGGCAGGTGGGCCTGAGCTGTGTGAGAAAGATAATTGAAGAAGCCAGGGGGAAGCAGGCCAGTGAGCAGCATTCTTCCATGGTCTCTGCTTCACTTCCTGCCCCCACATCCCTCAGTGATGGACTGTGCCTTGGAAGTGTGAGATGAAAGAAACCTTTCCTTCCTCAAGTTCCTTTTTGGTCAATGTTTATCATAGCAACAGAAACCAAACTAGAACACTTTCTGCTATGCTATCGCATCCCAAAGGCCATACCTATCAGCATCATTATCATCAGGACCAACAGGTGGCTGAATGTGGTGACAACATGACTATCACCTCAACACTCAGGAGGCTGACTGAGACAGAAGAATAGAGTTCGAGGCCAGGCTAAGTAACATAGCAAGACCCTGTCCCAAAATGAAAGAACAGACGTGTCACCATGTTTAAAAGCCCTACATGTGTTCTCTGTTAATCAACACTGCAACCCTCAGAAAGTCTCCCATTGTTCAGATGAGGGGACTGAGGCACAGAGAAAAGCCAGGCCTTCGTTTGGCCTTCCCAGCACCTTTACATGCTGGGACAGTGGTGGCAGGGTAGGGGGTATGTTCTTCAAAGCCAAGGGAAAATGGCAAGTGGTTTCCTTGAGTTTTCCAGTCTTGACTGCAGGTCAGATCTCCAGTAACATAAGGACAGGACATCAAAGTTACTCAGTGTCCACGGAGATCCTCAGGAGGCCAGAAGAGGCCCTGGCGCTGCTCCCTTAACTCAGTGCCACAGAACAAAATCTGAAGCAAGCTGCAAAGCCAGTGTGGTAGCACACGCCTGCAATCTCAGCACTCAGCAAAGGCAGGAAGCACACAAGGTTGAAGCCAGGGCTGCTGGTTACAGAGGGAAGCCCAGGCCAGGGTGCTCATACAGTGAGACCTCTTCCAGAGAGAAGGCGGTGAGGGAAGAAATGGGGAGGGTAGAGAAGGAAAAGAGAGGAAGAAGGAGGGAGGGAGGAAAAGAAAGAGAAGAGAAAATGAGAGAGGTTGGAGTGATGGTTCAGTGCTTAAGAGCACTGGCTGCTCCTACAGAGGACCCAGGTTCAGTTCCCAGCACCCACCCACATGGCAGCTAATACCCATCTGTAACTCCAGTTCCAGGAGATTCAACACCCTCTTCTGGCCTTTGTGGGCATTGCATGCACATGGTGCACCTACATACATGCAAACACCCATACGTATAAAAATAATTTTTTTTTTAAGATACTACATTAAAAGAAGAGAAATTGCAGGAAGGAGCCAAGGACACAGGGAACAGGGAAGACGTTGACACAGGGGATCTGTCTCCCACCCTGGGTTTGAATCTCTAAAGTTCTAAAAGGCACAGAGAGATGGCCATCCAGCACACACTCAGAGCACCAAATCTGTGCTGGGTCCCCCTTGACCAGGCAGGCGGGGCTGGCCTACAGAATAGAGCCATATGTGACCCCTACCCTCCAAGGTGGGAGAGCCCTGTGGGGGACACATGCAGAACCAAGATGCACATACATGCAGAAGAGGTGATGTGGGGACATACTCTCATCCTGCCACTGGGAAGCAAGAGGATCAGTAGAAGATACGTAGCAAGTTCAAGGCCCACCTGGGCTTCATGAAACCCTGCCTTAAGGAAAAAAAAAAAAAACTGGGTCTAGTGGCACTCTGGAGGCAGAGGCAGCACTCTGGAGCCAGAGGCAGGCAGATGTCTGTGAGCTTGAGACTAGGCTGGTCTACATAGAGAGTTCTAGGCCAGCCAGAGCTACACAGCTATACAGTAGAACTCTGCTTAAAAAAGAGAAGCACAAAATAACATCAAAAGAGGGAGATCCATTCTGGCTGACTGCAATCCAGGAAACTGAGGGGTTCCAGGGCAATGTGGAAGGAGGTTTAACAGAGGTCAAGAGTTGGCATGCTTGTACAGAGGTTGGGGGCAGTCCAAGATTGGGAAGCTGGTTTAGACAGGATCCCATATAGAGCTCAAGAGGCCAGAAACACTGTGGCCTGTTTAGGCCCTCAAGGGACTGGGTACCTTCTGCACAAGCACAGTGAACACCCTGGGGAATAAGGGTGAGCTCCAAGAGGAAGGAGCCAGGCCAGGCCTGGGAGGCCACCACAGGCCCCTCAGACTCGCCCCATGGGGGATGATTAGGACGGGAAGCAACAATGCCCATCTGTGAGACGGTCCCTTGGGTATCTGCGAAGGTGCTCTGGCTGCCATGCGGTCAGTGGGTAGAAGGGAACCAGGCAGGTCACTTAGTAGAGGACACACTACAGCAAGATACTCATAGATGGCATAGGCAGGGGATGAACTTGAAAAGTTGAGGAAGGACAGGTGGAGTTCATCTCCAATGGGGTAGGAAATGAGGAAGAGAAAAGCCAGGAGACACAGTCAGGGTATCCAGGACGTGGAGCAGGCAAAGGTGGTCCCAGCTGTGCTAGGAACGTGGAAAGAAGTTTGCTTGTTTGAGGACATGCTACTCTTCAGTTTGATTGATTGAATGCCCTGCATTACAGGCCCACCATGAGTTTGGACAGATTCCCCCTTCACTGACAAAGCAATAGATAAACTAGGTCTCCAAGTCCTCCAGGCCCGGTGACACAAAGACCCCTCTTACACAGCAGCCTTCCTGGATGAAATAGTTCTGGAGAGGCTGGAAAGATCCCAAGGACCACCGACACCCCAAAACATTCACCTTCAGAAGCCCACTCTACCAGGGAGCCCCAGATCTAAACAGAAAGAGAACATAGGCTGTTGTCAACATAGAGGAAAAACCCGGGCTTCCTGTTTGAACTCGGGCAGGTACTGGAAGCCATGAGTAATGTAATGCTAGGGCGGCCTGCGGTGGGGGCTTCTCACAGTGGCTGTGAAGCCCAACTTCCAATCACGAGCTTGCAGGGGACCCGGGGCCCAGCCAGTACAGGGCTGTACAGAAGGTACGTACACTGCATCCACGCAGGCAGGCCACAGGCTAGGCGACATCAAAGCCAGCCCTGGCCGTGACCTCTGGCAGGCTGCTCACATTGAGGTCAAGTGCCCTTGATAAGAGCACAGGTCTGAAGTTACCATCCCCTCTTCATTCACATATGACAGACCATCGGAGGATGGGATTGTCCCCTTTTTCCCAGCTTAAGGTACAGGACCCACTCTGGACCAATAACGCTGGGTGCATGCCTAAGAAAGACTGCAGGAAGGTTCCCTGACTGCTCCAAGCCTCAGACCCATGAATGAAAAGGGGCCGCACAGAAACTGCCAGACTTCTGTGAGGGTTGAGGCACCCACACAGGTTAAGTGTGGGGGCACCAGTAGCTGACACTTAGCTGTGCTCCTACCCTGTACCAGACAGGGTGAGCTTATCCCTATGAGTGTCTTATCCCATTTATTAATTTATTATTATTTAATTTCATCTTTATTGAACTATTATTTGTATATGTGTGAGATCTGGGGGGTGGCGCATGGCATGGCATACGTGTGAAGGAAGTCAGAGGACAGCTTACAGGAATCAGTTCTTTCCTACTATGTAGGTTCCAAGGATTGAACTCAGGTCAAGCACTTATACTCACTGAGCCATCTGAGATAGGACCTCATGAGATAGGGCCTCTTACATCCCAGGCAGGCCTCCTACCTCATGCATAGTTAAGGATTATGGCCCTTGAACTTCTGATCTTCCTGCCTCCACCTCCCAAGTGCCGGGGTTATAGGCATGTGCCACCACGCCCAGCTTATGCAGTGCTGGGCATGAAACCCAGGGCTTCCCGCATGCTAGGCAAGCAGTCTAGCAACAGAGTTACATCCCCAGCCCGAGTCTCTGCATTTTAATGTGACGTTATTCTGCATGGGTAAAAGAGTCAGGGCCAAATTTGTTCAACAAGCTGCACTTCTGTGCTGAGAAGTGCTTAGCCATGGAGCCCTGGGCGTTTTAGTTCTGGACTTTTAGGCCCCAGAGCCAGTGAATGTCTTCTTTTCACCCTGAACCTTCAAGAGTCACTGTGGGCTAGGCTACCACTTCATGACCAGAGCCCAAAGAGGGAGATGCACAGATCACATGCCTGGAGAAGGTCTAGGGTGCTCGGTTGGAAGGTGGCTAGGACCTTAGCATCCAGGAGCTTTCAGAGCTGGATAAACAACTCTATGTCAAACTACAGATACAGCTTGGTGGTAGAGTGCTTCCCGAGCATACATCAGACCCTGGTTTCGGTCTCCAGCACCATGCCCCACCCTCAAAGTCAAGATGAAGTCAGGCATGGTTGCTCACACCTGTTCCAGTACTCCGGAGTCTCAGAAAGGAGGGAGGCTGCAAGTTCAAAGCCATCCTGGGCTATGTGGAGAGTTCCAGGCAAACAATGTGGCCACAGAATAAGACCCTGTCTCAAACAACAACAAAGGGTTAGGTGTGGGAGCGTAATCTCAACACTCTGGAGAAGGAGGCAAAGATCAGGAGCTTAAGGTCATCTTCAGCTATATAGCCAGTTTGAGGACAGCCTAGCCTACACCAGAGCCCCACCACTCTACACCCATCCACCCAAAAAGAGAAAGTCAGTGTGCACAAAGCCTTGGACTTTTAAAGTTAAATTATAGCTGAATGTGGTGGCACACACCTGTAACCTTAGCACTCAGTAGGTAGAGGCAGGAGAAGATCACATAGCACCAGAGAGAGAGAGAGACAGAGACAGAGACAGAGACAGAGAGACAGAGAGAGAGAGCCATAGATAGAGACAGAGAATGAATTATAAAATATATAAAATTCAAATCCTGGCTCCAGAGCTATGGCTCATTGGCAAAGCACTTGCCTAGCTCACCTGAGGCCCCGGGGTCTATCAACCAAGCTCAGAGGATTAAGTCACCTGCCTGAGGTCACATAGATGTATAGTGGTCAAAGACCAAGATTTTATGTCTTTTTTCCCCTTTGTGGTGCAGGGCTCCTGACCAGTTGGGCTGCCCCACAAGACAGGAGTCCAGAGTGCTCCCAGATCCTGGTCAGCCACCAGCTTGCCAGGGTTTCTCTGTTAGCCACTTGTTTCTCTGTGCCTCCATTTCTCCATCTTTGAAATGAGAGTATGAAGACACAGCACACCTCCGCATTCACCCAAAGCACTAGCTGCTAAAAGATTTATGTTCTTAGAAACCTGTAAGATGTTATGTTTACGTAAAATTCATAGAATCGAAGCCTGTCTTGATTGGCAATGACATCCATCCTAAAGAGCTTTTACTGTGAAACCTGCATTTTCCTAAAAAAGATGAGGCACAAAGAGATGAAATAACTCACCCAACACCACACGGCTCCTAAGCAACCATTCAGAACTCAAGCTGGTGTAGACCTGCTTGCTCTCAACCTCACAGGCTCAAATTTCTCAGGTTCCTGATCACAAGACAAAGCTAAAAATGAGGGCTGGTTAGAAGTTGAATTAGTAGAGTGCTTGCCTATCATACATGAAGCCTTGGGTTCCATCCCTAGTACTGCATGAACCAAGCATGGTGTCACATGTCTGTATCCCAGCCCTTGGGAGGCGAATACAGAAGGATCAGGAGTTCAAGTTCATCCTCAGTAAAGGAGCACTTAGCCACTCTTGCAGAAGACCTGGGTTTAGTTCCCAGCACCCACATGGCAGCTAAGAACTGTCCTTAACTCCAGTTCCAGGGATTTGATGCCCTCTTCTGGCCTCCTTGGGCACTGCACACATATGATACACTTACATACCTGTAGGTAAAACACACATACACATTAAATAAATTTTTTTAAAATTTTAAATTAAAAAAACATTAAAGAGGGCTGGAGAGATGGCTCAGAGGTTAAGAGCACTGACTGCTCTTGCAGAGAACCCGGGTTTGATTCCAGCACCTACATGGCGGCTAAGAACTGTCCTTAACTCCAGTTCCAGGGGAATCCAAAACACTCTTCTGACCACCGTGGCTTTGCATGACATGGGTGCACTCACATACACACAGGCAATACACTCATACACATAAAATAAAAAAAAATTTAAGAATTAAAAAAAACATTAAAATTAAATTAAGAGTTAAGATAGCCTTTCTCAAGAGACCTGCGAAGCCTTTGAAAGTACCTTGTTGCTGCAGATAAAAGAAAGGACTTTGCCAAGGAACCCTCCTTTGGCCTTAGGGTTTTCTCTATGGTTAAAATTCAGTCTGGTCTGGAACTGGAGATCTTCCAATTCTGAGGTTACAAAAGTGCCCCTCTATGCCTGGCTTAAGGCTTCTACCTTACCTGTAAAATGGGTGCATAGTACTCCCGGCCTCTGTGGTCACTTTGTTGAGATTAGCCTTTTCCATAGGGTGAGGGATGAGATAACATTAAGGTGCTTTGGAGAATTTGGTGATCTTTGTTGCACACAGGAACTATTCCCACCAGGCCACAATGACTCAGTGAGGGCAGCCCTTGGCAGATTGCGAATACTGATGGGCCTAACCTCACCCACAGCAGACAACTCAGTGAATGGATCTAGAGCCAGTGCTACCTTCCAATACAGCACAAACATTCCAGGCTCCCAGGGACTCTGCACACCACCTAACACAAGCCGCTGGAGTCTGTTTGGTTTTTATGAGGCAGTGTCTCGCTATGTAGCTCAGGCTAGCCTGGAACTCTATCCTCCTGCCTCAGACTTTAGAGTGCTGGGATTACATACCATACATATATTATATACCTGAGTTTCTACAGTCTTTCCATTTAAACAAAACTAATGGCAGGCTCCGACAACTTTTTTTGGTTGTTTTTTTTTTTTTTTTTTTTAAAAA
>NW_008328699.1:138953-152365 GCF_000622305.1 Nannospalax galili
TTCGAGTGTATGCTCAAATGTGTGTGTGTGCCACAAAAGACAGAATGTAAAACTAAAGGCAGGCCCCCTATATTTTTTTTTTTTTTTTTTTTTTTTTTTTTCTTAAGAAAGGGTCTCATGTAGCCCAGACTGACTTCCAACTCCTTATGTAGTCAAGGATGACCTTGAGCTCCTGATCCTCCTACCAAGTGCTAGGATAACAAGCTTGTACCATCACTACTGCTTTATGCAGTGCTGGAGATCAAACCCAGGGCTTATACCTGCTGACAAACCCTCTATCAACTAAACTGCATCTGCCCCTCTCCACACTCCACCTCTCTCATTTCTTCCTATTTATTTTATTATTTTTTTGGAGTCAGGGTCTCATGTAGCCCAGGTTGACTTGGAACTTGATACATGGTCAAGTGCTGGGATGATTACAGGCATGTGCCACCACCTGATTCATGCCACACTGGGGGTTGAACCCAGGGCTTTGTGCATGCTAGGCAAATCTTCTACCACCCAAGCTACATTCTCAGCCACTGTCCCTCTCCCTCTCCCTCTCTCTGCACATTTCCAGCACAGGCAGACACAAGGAGCATTTCACCAACTCAGCACATTCTTCTCCCTCTTGGGGAGCTCAGGTGTCTGATTTTCCCTTGTGACGCGCATCCTAGCGGTGAGCGCGAGGTACAGTGAGCGGTTTTGAAGGCAGCTTCCTTATCTTGAAGCGTTATCTAAGCAGCAAAGCCCACTTGAAGAAAAAAGCAGTTTCAACTTCAAACTTGAAGGTTTGACTGTTAAAAGGAAGAGCCGGGACAAAGCGACCACAGCTTTTATCGCACGTTTATGAAGGTGGCGTGTGGTGGGAATACTATATTTCAGGTCTGCTGCTGAGAATGCCTCTGTGGCCTTTGAACAAAAAACAAACCGTGGATGGAAACTGCCGGTAATTGTCTTTACCTACGGTTTCAGAGGGCGCACACCGGTCCTTGTGGTTGCGGCCAGCGTTTCATGTTGGGGTTCGCATCCCCCAACCCTGCCTGGCACCCAGTGGAACAGATCGGGTCTCAGATCTGTGTGCACCTGTGGTTCCTGCAGGGAGGCGAGTGGATTACCACGAGATAAAGCAACAATGGAAAGTTTTTCACCTGAAAGGTCTGAGGAAGAGCCAGGGAGGGGGGTCTGTGAACCCCAGGGACACTCATGCACCCCAGAAAAATAAGGACCCTGAGGAAGCTAGCCTCCTCCCACCTGGGAGCCCCCGGCCCACACTGTTCACTTTTTTACAAGGTTTTTTCTGCCTCAGCACAGAGGGATTCCTTTCTCTCCTTAAAAGGCAACACAGCTTCATGTGTCAATAGTCTCTGAAGAAAATAAAGAGCAAACAGATCTTTGAAGATCAGAGATTTTTTTTTTTTTTTAAGAAAAGTTCAAGGGGTTAGGAATGCAGCCCCGTTGGTAGAGTACATATCTAGTGTGCATGAAGCCCTAGGGGGTTTAATCCCCAGCACCATATAAACCAGGGGTGGTGGTACATGCCTGTAATCCCAGCACTTTGGCAATGGAGGCAGGAAGATCAGATGTTCAAGGTCATCCTACACAGTGAATTCAAGGCCAGCTGGGCTACATGACACCCTGTCTCAAAGAAAAAAGGTTCATTTTCTAGAAGTGTGTGTTCACAACAAAAGGCCTATTGGGTATCCCTGGTAGACCTGGCATTGCTCGACAGGCCTGCTACCAGAGGCCACAGGGTGATAAGGCATAGGGTCTTCTGGTTCATAGACCAGCCCCCAAGGCCTGGAGGAAACCCATTACAGGTCCCGGTGCCAGACTAGGCCCAAAGTGGGCCAGGGGCTCCTGAGAATGGTGGCTCCCATTCCCCCCTAAACGTCAGACCCTCTGAGGGTCAGGAAGCTCCACCAGCTGTGAGTCTATCAGCCTAAAGCTGGGCTTTCTTGGTCTGTCTTCAGTTGCTATAACAAAATACCTGAGGGGGATAATTGATAAAGAATATAGGCTTATAGCCTGGTATGGTGGTGCATGTCTTTAATCCCAGCACTTGGGAGGCAGAGGCAGGCGGATCTCTGAGTTCAAGGCCAGCCTGGTTTACATAGTGAGTTCCAGGACAGCTGGGGCTACAGGAAGACCTTGCCTCAAAAAGACCAAAAAAAAAAAGAAAAAAAAGAAAAGAAAGAATATAGGTTTATTTGTCTTATGGTTCTGGAGGCTGGGAAGTAGCTAAGGATGACCTCAAACTTCTGATCCTCCTGTTTCTACCTCCCAAACACTGGATTACAGGCATGTGCCACCACTCCAAATTTATACGGTGCTGGGGATTGAACCCAGGGCTTTGTGCATACTAAGCAGGCACTCTGTCAACTGACCTGCAACCCCAGCGCTGGCCTTAAACCTCTGATTCTCTTGCCTCCATCTCCAAGTACTGGGATTACAGATGTGCACCTCCACATCTGACTTATTTTGCTTTTATGAGACAGGGTCTCACTCAGTATACCAGGCTGGATTTGAACTCACTACGTAGCCCAGATTGGCCTCAAACTCCCTGTAGTCCTCCTGCCTCTGCATCCTGAAATCTGGGATGACAGACAAGCCATCAGGTCTAGCTGACTTGGCCAATTTGCTTCAGTGCATCTGGCTACCTGGTCCACCTGACAGTGCCTATTCTTGATTTCAAGAGGCAGAACTAGGGGAGACCAAATCCTCTGGGTCTTACCCCAGCTGAGGGTGCCAGGCCCCCATAAACCTGGACTTTGCCCTCACTCTTTCTCCAGATGACTGCTCTGTGGAGACAGGGGAGGACAGAGAGAAAAGTGTTCTGCGTGGGGCACTCTGGGGGTTGCAAGCAGGTCACCCCAACCTCAACACTGGATGTCAGTCAAAGAAAGTACCCCATGGCTGCTCTGCCATCTCCAAAAACCACCAGACATTGGGACCAAGCAACCAACCGAGGTACAGTCCAAACGAGAAGCAGGTGTCTTCCCAGGACCGCATCCTAACGTTCCCTCCTCGTGGTTTCCCACTCTCCAATGTGGTTCCCATTTGCAAAAGGCTGAGTGAGTCTTTGGAGCCTGTAACCCAGATGCAAAATGATATAAATTACAGTTCACCACCCCAGCCTGGTTGCTTGGGATTTTGGCGTAAACATTAAGGCAGGGCTGCTCTGATTATAAGAGAGAGGCACTCAAGAGAGCTAGGGTGGGCCAGGAAGCCCCCCAACTTGCATCTCTCTGCTCTTTTCTGATGTCAAGAGTGGCTGGTTCAGTGCCCCCAGGCACCTCTAAGGATGTGACTCCTAAGTATCTAGCCAAGTAGGCTCCAAAGCACTAATCCTCAGGCCTCATCCACTCTGCAGACACTTCGGCCCTTTGCCTCAATCTGTCCATGTTCAAACCAAGCTGAGTCCCACCTTCCCTAACTATACCTACCAGACCCCAGGAACTCTTCTGATCCTGCATGGAATATTCCTGGGTGGTTGGTTCAGAGACCACTGCTGTCCTACCCCCTGATGCCTGGCATCTCTCCTCCTGTGGACCACACCAATTAGCCCTGATTACAGAATGCATGCATTGTTTCCTGGCGTTTGCTACGTGCAGGCCCGCATCTCCAGAAAGGGAGGGTGAAGTGTGTTGGAGGTGCAGTGGGAGGTGGGGGTGGGTCAAGCTTCTGATCATCTCTGGGTGCCTCATCTGGGTTTGGTGGTAATTTCTGGAATCCAAGTACTAGAAGAGAGGATCAGGAGCTCAAGGTCATCCTCAGCTTTACAGCAAGTTAAAGTTCAGCCTGGGCTACATGAGACTCTGGAGAGGAAGAGAAAGAGGGGAACAGAAGGAAGGAGGGAGGAAGGGAGGGAAAGAAAAGGAGGGAGAGACGGCTCAGTGGTTAAGAGCACTGGCTGTTCTTGCAGAGGACCCAGGTTGGGTTCCCAGCACCCACAAAGCAGCTAGCAACCATCAGTAGCTCCGTTTCCAGGCGATCCGATGCTCTATTCTTATCTCTAAGGGCACTGCACACACGGTGCGCTTAACATGCATGCAGGCAAAATACCCATACACATAAAATCAAAAATAAATTTTTAGAAAAGTGAGAGAAAAATGGACCTCAGAGCTTCCTGCCCCTCAATCCAGAAGGAATTTGGCCCACAGGGGCATTCTGACCTTGGGGAAAGATCAGTCACTATGGGTTCTCCTTCCTCCCTCCTAGCTTAGGCCTGTGCCAGGAAGCCGGTTCCCACCAACCCTCAGCTCAAGGTCACAGCATGGGGGCCCCACCTCCAAGCCTCACCCCTTCCACTAACAGGCAGCCTGGGGCAAAACATCCTATACCACAGAGTACTTCTAAAAATAAGATGTTTTTGTCAAAGAACAACCTACTTCCTTCAGGCTTTGATCTCCACACAAGCCATGGAGACAATTCACTGACAATAACAGTTTGAAGCCTCCGTCTTCTTTTGGGGTCTACCTGTCCAGGACTTCAAATCCCCAGCATTTGTGTACAGCCCCTGGCCCTTTTGCGCATGCTCAGTTGGCCGCAGCTCATACAGCTGGCAGTATCCTGGGTGAGGAGGTCTGGGATCAGAGACTGCCAGACCAGCAACCGGCACTGGAACCTCATGGAAACCTGCAAGGCTTCCATTTAGATACTAGGGATAGCTGGGCATGGTGGTGCTTGCCTTTAATCCCAGCACTTAGGAGGCAGAGGCAGGTGGATCTCTGTAAGTTCGAAGCCAGCCTGGTCTGCATAGTGAGTTCCAGGCCAGCTGGGGCTACAGGGAGACCCTGTCGCAAAAAGACTTATCAATCAATAGATGCTAGGGATAATAATTATATAGAAAAGTTAGTGCTCAGATACAGAAATGGTCCAGTAAAAAAAAATAGAGGGACTGAGTTCAGCATGTCCTTGGATGCATAGGCATTTAGTAAATATTTGTTGAGCTCTTATTCTATACCCCCCCTTTTTGATATAGGGTCTCATATAGCCCAGGCTAGCCTCAAACATGTTATATATCCAAGGCTGGCCTTGAACTCCTGATCTTCCTCTCTTGCCTCTACTTTCCCAAGTGCTGGGATTACTGAACATGACCACTACATCCAGTTCTTGCTTTCTCTCACTTTTTAAAAGATTTATTAAGCCAGACATGGTGGCATATGCCTTTAATCCCAGCACTCCCGAGGCAGAGGCAGGCAGATCTCTGTGAGTTGAAGGCCAGCCTGGTCTACATAGTGAGTTCCAGGCCAGCTGGGGCTACAGGAAGACCGTGTCTCAAAAAAGAAAAAAAAAAAAAAAGATTTTTATTTTCAATTATGTGTATTCATGGGGAGAGTATGTGCGTGTGAGTGCAGGTGATTGTAGAGGCACGAGGAGCTGGAGTTACAGTAGAGGCGACTGTAAGTCACCCATTGTGGGTTCTGGGAAGCCAACTTGGAGTCCTCTGTAAAATCACTGTGCTCTCTTAATCTCTGAGCCATCTCTCCAGCCTCACATCCAGTTTCTTTTACACAATACTAGAAATCCAACTAAGGTCTTCATGCATGCCAGGCAAGCAGGCTACCAGCTGAGCTTTATCCCCAGCCCAGCTTCATGAACTCTTTTTTATTATTTGTGTGTGTATATGTGTGTGTTCCTTCATGTATGTATTCATGTGTGCCACAGTACACATGTGGAGGTCAGAGGACAATTTTCTGGAGTCAGTTTTGTCCTCCCTCCATGCGGGTCCCAGGGATGGAACTCAGGTCATCAAACTTGGCGAGAAGCATCTTTACCCACTGAACTGTCTTGCCAGACCCCTTCATGAACTCTCGATGAATGTTTCTGATAGGGCCAGATCAGGAAAGTTCTTCACATAACATAGCTGGGCCTTGAGAGGATGCTGGCTGGGGGCCAGGGAAGGAAGGGATTTCCTGGCTACAGGAACAGAATAGGCTTTGCTGAGTCACACAAGGGACAAGCACAAATTCACACCAGATCTGGTAGAAACAGCTAAGGGAACTCTCCCACAGCTCTGCAGACACATGAGCTTGCGCTCAGGATTCGGGAAAGAAGTAGAAGAACTGGGAGGATGGTAAAAACGCTCATCTATGAGCTCCCACCATGTACCAGGTACCACTCTAAGCACTCAGTACTTGGTCCTTGTAAGAGGCCACATGGACTATCACAATCTGTTAGTTTGTGACAGAGTCTCGTGTAGCTCGGGCTGGCCTCAAACTATGTAGCTGAGGATGGCCTTGAACTTCTGATCTCCTGCCTCCACTTCACAAGGATTGGGATTACAGGCTTGTGCCACCATGACCAGTTGATAGTCTGCTTTTTCTCCTAGAGTGGAACAGACCTTCGGCAAGGAATTTTTTGGTTCCTGGTAGGCCACTGAGCTGTGTGCAAAGCCAAACAGTCCAGTTCCTGATCCCTAAGCCCCAGCAGGTGCTGCTTGAAGCCCTGTCCGATGTTCCGGGCTGTTGAGTGAGACCTGCCTTCCTGGTTGGCCAGGCACCCAGGGAGTAGCCACAACACCCATCTACTCAGGCCTCCTAGGGGCCAAGCCTACCATGCCTCTGCCTCTCAGTCCACCAGCAACACTGAAACAAAGTCAGTTACCAGAACTTGGTGAGGAAGCAAGGCTCCAAGCAGATAACTCACCTGGCTCATCATAGCTGAATGGGGGCCTGAACTCAGCCCCATCTAATTCCATCCTGTACCCCACCTTCTGTTCTCTGGAGACTTTTTAGGTCTTACCTCCTGCCTGGGAATTCCAGACCTTGAGTACTCCAGATGTGTCTGGAAAAGCCCAAAACCACCATTATTCCCTCAAGACTGTAACAGAGACAGAATATCCCACTTCAAAACAAAATATCTGGGTCTGAGAAGATGGCTCAGTCACGGAAGTACTTGCTGTGCAAGCATGAGAGCCTGTTCCACGCCCTAGGATTGAGGCAAAAGAGCCCAAAGTGTAATAGCTCACGTTCGTAATCCCAGTGCTGGGAGGCAGAGACAGGAGGATCCCTGGAGGCTTGCTGACCAGCCTGCCTAGCTGAATCAGTGAACTCCAGGTTCAGTGAGAGACCCTGTCTCAAAAATTAAGGTACTGGGTTGGGGCTGGACAGATGCTCAGTGGGTAAGAGCACTGGCTGCTGTTGCAGAGGAGCAGGGTTCTGTTCCCAGCACCCACAAGGAGGCTAACAATTGTAACGCTAGTTCCAGGGGATCCGACATCCTTTAATCTGACCTCTGCAGGCATTGTAGGATACAGGCACACTTACATATATGCATGCAATATATTCACACACAAAAATAAAAATTTAAAGGTGGGGGCAGTGAGTTGGCTCTGTGGGTACAGGCACCTGCTGCCAAGTTTGATGACCTGAGTTTGATCCCCAGGACTCACATGGTGGAAGGACAGAACTGACCCCTCTGACTTCCATACATGTGCTGTGGTGCACACCTGCCCACGGTCATATACCAAGCACACAAAATAAATAAAATGTAATAAAAATAAGGTAGAGCCTGGCGTGGTGGCGCACACCTTTAATCCCAGCACTCGTGAGGCAGAGGCAGGTGGATCTCTAAGTTCAAGGCCAGCCAGGTCTAATAGAGAGTTCCAGGTCAGCTGGGGCTACAGGGAGACCCTGTCTCAAAAAGACCAAAATAATAAATAAATAAATAAATAAATAGCAATCGAAGGTATCCAGCACTGGCCTCTGACCTTCACAGACATGCATGCACACACATGAACACATGCACACACACAAATTATCAGCAAAACTGCTAAGAGGGCTGTGAGCCATTATCTTGGGTTTCTCTGTGTTTTGGAGAGAACATGGCTAAGCAGGCTCCAGGCCGTAGTGTGGCTTGGAAACTAAGGCTGTGCTCCCAGCTCTGTCCCTCTTGTACCTTCAGACTTGGGTAGTATCTTCACCTTTCTGATCATTTCTTCTAGAAGACATGTAGGTTTCCCTGGGCAACCTCCAATACTGGTTCTGGAATCATCCATGTCAGCCTTTCCAAGGCCCCCATAGCCCCTCACACAGAAGGAGAAAAGGATTCTGGTACTGGGCACTGATCCCTGGTTCAGTGATTCACTCTCAGGGCTCAGGTTGTCAGAGATTTGAATCTGCATCTCCATAGGGGCCCTTGATGCGTCTTAGATGCCAGAGATGCTGTGAGAATTTCCTAGTTGGACTGTTCCATTTTTTTTTTTTTTGGTCTTTTTTGAGACAGGGTCTCCCTGCCACCCCAGCTGCCCTGGCACTCACTATGTAGACCAGGCTGGCCTCAAACTCACAGAGATCTGCCTGCCTCTGCCTCTCAGAGCTGGGACTAAAGGCAAGGGCTATGACACCCTGCTCAGTTCATGTCTTTCAACATCAGCAGCTAAGCCCTGCTTCAAGCTTATGCAAGATCAGCTTTAAAAGGGCATAAAACGTGATTATGGATTCATGATGCTCAGTCGGGAATTTACCAGCAAACTGCTCCAGCTGGGATAGCAGCCCCCACCCCTCCACCAATCCACCCCCTACCGACCCTGCCTGTGGCAAGACTGAGGCTACCTGTAAGCCATGTAAGCTGTCTCCACAGGTGCACCTTGTGAAGACAGCTGGATGTGGTCCTGAAGGACTGGATTCAAAGAGCACCCCACTGCAGATGCCCTGGGGGAGCCCACAGCCTTCGGGGGTGGGGGTGGGGTCAAAACACCTGGCTTTTTTAATTCAGTTGGGTACTCATGGGTTGAGTAGTGCATGCAATAAAAAGAGAAAATCGCAGAGCTGAAAATCCCACCTGGCCCAAGCCCTGCAGATCTGTAAGTACCTAGCTTGCTGGCAATGTCCTTCACACTGTCTTCCAGATGTGACTTTGAATGCACTCCAGTGTCAAAGTAGAGTCAGGAGAGGAAGCATTACACACTGTCCACTAAGGATCCTGTGTCAGGCTCTGGGAAGCAGACTGGACTGTAGCGAACAGGCCAGTGCCAGGCAGGTAGGAGAGAACCACACCCACCAAGCTCTGGGGTAGTATAGGTGAGAGAACCCCCCACCCCCAGTGACAGACTAGAACACAGCCAAGGCAGTCATGCCCTGTTGGCCAGTCCCTTTTCTGGGAGGCACCATGAACACCTCTGACCCCTCCCGCAGCTGTGAGGCCCCTGTGGATAGAGAACCACCTCATCCCAGCAGGCACCATGTGTTTCCAGCAGGGACTCTGGGATTCTTCCTGCAGGGTGTAGGCCACTGACCTTCAGCCAGCTCTGAGCTCAGACACTAGTGGTGGAAACACACACACACACACACCCCAGCCAAATGACCATTCAGTCAAAGTATGAGCAGATTGAAAAGACAAGAAATACGGTTGGGGATATAGCTCAGTGGCAGCGGTTGCCTAGCAAGTCGGAGGTCCTAGATTTGATTCCCAGCTCCACAAAAAAAAAGAGGGATGAGGAAAAAGAAATTTAAGTCAGGGCTACATAATGAGAACTTGTCTGAAAAACAATATCCAAGGGTGCCAGATGGATGCACTCACCTTATGCCATCACACAGGGAAGCCGAAGCAGGAGGATCAAGAGTTCAGGCCAGCCTAGACTAGATCCTGTCAAAATAAAAATAAAAATCCAAGGGACTGTCAGTGGTGGTCCCATGGAGACATGACTCTATTCTACCAGACATGAAAAGTTCCTTGTCTTTTAGGGACCTCTACTCGGGTAAAGCAGAATCCTTGGTCATGCTGTGGAAAGGAATTTCAGGACAAGGGTCAGCAAGATGGTTCGATGGCTAAAGGTGCTTGCCACCAAGCCTGATACCGTGAGTTTAATCCCTGGGACTCATATGGTAGATAGAGAAAACTGACTCCTGAAAGTTGTCTTCTTCCACAGGTACTCAGGGCCACTGGTGTGCCCCTCCTCACAAGTTGGAGTTTAAAAAAAATGAGGCACTTGGGGAAGAATATAGCACACCTAAGAGCTTGGGTGTGGGCTCCTTAAAAAAGAGTCCCAGCACTTGGGAGGCAGAGGCAGGCGGATCTCTGTGAGTTCAAGGCCAGCCTGGTCTATACAGTGAGTTCCAGGACAGCTGGGGCTACAGGGAGACCCTGTCTCAAAAAGACCGAAAAAAAAGAAAAAGAAAAAAAAGAGTTGCCCTTCACTGTCCCAGTGCTGATGTCCATAGGATTTTGGAACTTTTTGGAATTTCACCTTTCAACAACAGGTTTCTAGGAGACCCTCCCACCTTTATCTCTGTTCTCCTCTTCAACAATTGAGATGGCTCTGGAGGTGCCTTGAATAGAATTAAAATAGAAGATAAAAGGCACAAGGTTGGGACAGGCCTTTTTACTGTACAGCAACTTCCATCTAGAGTCCTAGAAAACTGCAGGTTTACAGCTGGGAATGGAGAAGGGGTTTAAGCAAACATTGTTAATTATGTTGGAATTCTTGATTATCATCTGAGAGAAGCTTCAACCAGGCTCTGGGTAAGGGTCTCCTTTCCCTTCCCGTGTTCCTTTAAATGGCCCTGGCTTTCTGTCCTACCCAGGAAGGACAAAGTGGGCTGTATTTCTGAATTTAATCTAACCTTTTCTCTTGAGTTTCAAAATCCAACCCAGCGACCACATTGAAAGTGATAGAAATTAAATTCAATTTACAATGCAGCTCCTTAGTCACTACAAATGCTGGGCAGACACATGTGACAGTGGCTACCATATTGGATAACCAAGAGAATATTTCCACCCTCACAGAAGGTTACTGAGGGATGGTCTTGATCCCAGAGGGCTTGGAGACAATCCCAGGGCTGTGCAGAAATATGAGGAAAGAGGAAGTCCAGCTTCCGGTCTCTTGCCCTTGGTCTTAGAATCTGAGAAGCAATCTCTCTTGCGCTCCAGGCACAGAGTGCCAGGCACTGATGCTGACTCTACCCCGCGGACCAGCAGAGTTTTACTGTAGCTGTACCAGATATATGCTTCCTTTCCCTGGGGCTAGGGTAAAGCTTGCAGCCCTGTGCCCCACCCTCAGGTACCTTGCAGCACCCCCTTCCTGGACCTTCAGGGGGCACTACCAGAGGAGGAGGGTCATCCAGGAGGAAGGGGAAGAGCTGCACTCCCCTCTGCGCTGCCTCTCAGAGGGATCCCAGTCCTCGGCTGGCCTCCATACCAAGTAACAAGATGTTCAAAGCCCTGTCTCTGGAGCTGGAGAGATGGCTCAGTGATTATGAGCACTGGCTGCTCTTGTGAAGGACCAGGGTGCAGTTCCCAGAACCCACATGGCAGCTCACAACCAGTTCCAGGGGATCCAAATCCCTCTTCTGGCCTCCATGGGTTTACACACATGTGGTGCACTTATATACATGCAGGTGAAACACTCATGTACATAAAAAAGTTTCCAAATTAGTGAATAAAAAACCAAAATCCCTATCCCTGTTCCAAGCACTTCGGCCTGACTGAGCCACCCCACCCATGGCATCCAGGTGGCTTTCGGGAGCTGCCTCTGCAGGACTCTTAACACGGTCAAAGGCCCAGCCTGGCTGTGGGCCACAGGGTCTCTCCTTCACCCAGCCAACAGAGGCTACTCTGCGGTCCTGCCCCTGCCTTCTTCCGGGAGGAAGCCACAGGCCTTTCCCCACACTGGCAATCTGGAAGGACCGAAGAAAAGGTCCAGCTTCCCTACAGCCTCTTCGGCTCCTTGTCACCCTGCACTGTGGTCCTGCTCTGAGGGCTAACCTCTATTTAGCTGCTACACACTGCCTCCTAGCACATCTGGAGGTAGACCCAGGTCTCAACTGGATGGGCTTCCATGAGGGATATTCTGGACTCTGGGTCTCTCAGAAACCCAGAACAGATACAGCCCTAGCGAGGCCCTCTCTCTGCCTGTCATTAGCTGCCAAGCTTCTCTCCCAGGACCATCTGCCCTGTTCCAGGCAAAGACCACTCTAGGAACTCTCCATCCATAGAACTAAATAGGTGGGAGGATGCTTTCCCTAGGAAACCAAGCCCCTGCCAACATGGACACACACCCGTGTGATGCTGGTCAGTCCATACACAGCTGAATCCTCAGGCAGTTCTCATGAGGCCTGCATGGAACCAAGACAGCAGAAGCCAATTCCAGTTGCCCATATGTGGTCCGTTCAGGCTGGCATAGGGTCACTATGTCATGTAGCTCTGGGGTCATGGGTGCCATTCATATGGCGTACAGTGTGAGCCAAGGTGACCACAGGGAGTAACAGGAGCCAGACTAACTGATGGCATCTCCTGTGCAGAAAGTCTGGCTTTCTGGGCTGCAGGACAGCATGCCTCATTTCTCTCCACCAGCCACTCCATATCGACTCAGAGTGGCCCCACAGAATCACTCTCTGTGCTTTTGAAGTTTCACAAGCCAAACCCAGAACCTGTGAATTCTCTCACGTGTGCATGTGTGGAAGCCAGAGGTTGACATCAGGTGTCTTCCTCTATTGCTCACCTGAGTTTTTGAGACAGGTTTCTCACTGTACCTAGAGCTCACCAGTTACTTAGACTAGTTAGCCAGCAAGGCCCTAGGATCCACCTGTCTCCAGCAACCCTCCCCGCCCCATCCCTGCCTGTGCTCAGTGGCTTTTTCATGTGGGTGCTAGAGATCCAACCTCAGGTTCTGTTTGGCAGCAAGAACTTTATTTATACACCGAGTCAACTCCCCAGTTCCTTTGTTTTTGTTATGTATGTGCTTGTTTTTATGTCAGGGTCTCCTGTAGCCCAGGCTGGCCTTGAACTCCTGATGCTTCTGCCTCAGCCTCCCAAGTGCTGGGATCAAGGGCATGTACCACCACACTCAGCTACCTGCATGCTACTCCTAACAACCCAAAGGGAAAAATGGATGCAGGTCACTGAGAGTTGAAAGACAGGAATCAAAGCCATTCCCAGCCCTCCAGTATAAGAAGGAATGTAAACACAGTGGGAAGCACGTCTCTCCTAACAGAAGGGCAATCACCCAGTTTGGAAACATTAGTAGGCTGGGGAAACTACGGTGCAATGCACAGCCCTGAGCCAGGATGCCCTGTGGAGGCAGTCTGCTTATCATGATGGCAGATCAAACCCTCTTTCTGTTTGACCTGGCATTTCTACAGCTAGGAATTAGCCATAGATAGACTCCCATGTGTGTGAAATGATGACTGTGCAAGACCACTCATCACTCAGCATTGGTCATTGCTACCAGCGTCAGAACTGCCTAGATGATGGTTAAAAGAGCCAGCTCATGAGGCTAGAGAGATAGCTCAGCAGTTAAGAGCACTGGCTGCCCTTGTAGACCCAGGCTCGAATCCCAGCATCCACATGGCAGCTAACAACCATCCATAATTCCAGTTCCAGGGGATCCGATGCCCTCTTCTGAAGCATTGCACCACATGGATGCACTTATACACATGCAGGCAACATAGTCATACACAGAAAATACACACACACACACACACATATAT
>NW_008328699.1:152488-160880 GCF_000622305.1 Nannospalax galili
ATAAAATATTTTTAAAAAGAATAGGATGTGGGCTGGGCATGGTGGTGCATACTTTTAATCCCAGCACTTGGGAGGCAGAGGCAGGTGGATCTCTGTGAGTTCAAGGCCAGCCTGGTCTACATAGTGAGTTCCAGGCCATCTGAGGCTACAGGGTGATCCTGTCTCAAAAAGACCAAAAAAAAAAGGGGGGGGGAGTATGCTGACCTGGGCAGATGTGGACTTCTTTCTGGGAAAGGTTTCCTGCTCTCAGAGGAGCCTCAGACTTTTACAATTCTCTGTCACCTACTTTCTGACACCTGAGAGCTGATTGCCTCAGCCTGTTCTGCATGCCTCCCCCAAGACTGGTCAGCCATGAACTGGGGCATTTCAGTAACTTAGGGAGCAAGCACCAAGACCACCTCTAGATAAAGGATGGAACTGACCCCAAGTCCTATGTCCTTGAGAGCAGACCCTCCTTCCTGACACAGCCCTCTGCCCTCCATCAGGCCAGTACTAAAGAGGAGTGCTGTCAGTGCAGTTTAAAGAGATGTGGCTGGGTGTGGCCCCAGTGGTCATAGGAGGCTGAGGCAGGAGGATCGGGAGTTCAAGTCCATCCTCAGCTCCATAGTCATTCCAAGGCCAATCTGAGCTACATGAGACTGTGTCTCAAAACAAAAACAAGAAACAGGGGTTGGAAATCCTTAGCAGTTAAAAGCACTAGCTGCTCTTCCAGAGAATTTGAGTTCAACTCCCAGCACCCAAATTAGGCAATTCACACTGCATATAACTCCAGCTCCAGGAGATCCAATAACCTCTTCTGGCCTCCACCAATACCCTCACACAGATACACACAGAAATACAAACACACAAATAAAAATAAATCTTTTTAAATTTTTATTCATTTTTATTAGTGTAGATGTTTTGCTGTATGTATGTAAGTGTACCACGTGCATACAATGCCCTTGGAGGCCAGAAGAGGTTGTTAAATCCTGGAACGGGAGTTACAGAAGGTTATTAGCCTCCATGTGGGTTCTGGGAATCGAACCTGGGTCCTCAGCAAGAGCAGCCAGTGCTCTTAACCACTGAGCCATCTCTTCAGCCCCCCTCCCCCCAAAAAATTCTTAAAAAAAAATAGTAATAGGGTTGGAGCAATGGTTCAGCAGTTAAGAGCACTGGCTGCTCTCCAGAGGACAGGGGTTCAGTTGTCGGCACCAACATGGAGGCCAAACCATCCAAAACCCCCATTACACAGGATCCAACACTGTCTCTGACCTCTGTGGGCACTGCACAACATGGGTACATTTACATACCTGCAGGAAAGACACTCATACACATAAATAAAATAAATATAGGGAGAGGGATTCATGGGACCTGGCCCTCCCCTGAGAGCTATTGTCAGTTTATGGCTTCTTGGGGAGAAGGAATCCTATCAGAGTGCAGCCATTGACGAGCCATCCAGGCCCCAGTGGACATCAGCACACCCATGCCCTTCAGGAGACCCTGGTTAAACTTAGTGGGTCACAAAACAAAAAGGCAAGGTATGACAGTGGGCGAGAACTTGGAAGGGCTTGGTGGGGGGAGACAATTGAGGGGAGGGTAGTGAGTATGGCCAGAATGTGTTATATACATGTATGAAATTGTCAAAGGGGGCTGGGTGTGGTGGCGCACGCTGCAAGGCAGGTGGGTCTCTGTGAGTTTGAGGCCAGCCTAGTCTACATAGTAAGTTCCAGGCCAGCTGGGAGACTCTGTCTCAAAAAAAAAAGAAAAAAAAAAATCAAAGAAATTGTCATAGACTAGATAAAAATAAGGTGGCCAGGCATGGTGGTGCACACCTTTAATCCCAGCACTTGGGAGGCAGAGGCTGGCAAGCAGATCGCTGTGAGTTCTTGGTTTGGAAATAAATTCACAGTTAAAGCCAGCCTGGTCTACATAGCAAGTTCCAGGCCAGCTGGGGCTAGAGGGAGATCCTGTCTCAAAAACACCAAAATAAATAAGGTAAATGGCACCCAAGGAATGACATACAAGACTGACCTCTGGCTCCACGTGTACACACATCTGCACACACATTGTACACCCATCGTCACACAAATACTGCTTATCTGGCCCCAAATGCCCGTAGTGTTGAGACTGAGACACCATAACAAAAACATTAGGCCTTAGTTTAACAGATACAGGGACACCAAGAACTGGTCTGGTCTGTTCCCTGGCCTGGTGGCAATCCCTTTTCAACCCCAAGAGCCAGTCCTGGGCTTCCAGCAGGTATAGCAAGGCCCCCACAGGTCTTACAGCCCCCTCTCCATAAGCCTCTGGTTCCTAGGCACTCAGACTACAGCTAGAGGCTCCTGGCATGGTTCCAACAGCAGCTCCAGTTTCACCCCCTCCCCAAATACAGCCATTAGTTAACCTCAGAACTTGGTTTGGAAATAAATTCACAATGAAAGAAAAAGTCCACACTAAATAATCTCTCTAATTAAAGGTTTAAAGATTTGAGTGGAAAACATTCAAGAAGAAAAAGACCCAACAAAGCTTATTAGCTCTGCCATTCTGCAACAGACCCCTGCCACAGCTCAATGAGGATCCAGGGGGAAAAAAGACTTCAGATCAGAACATCAGAGACTTCACCCAGAACCGCTCCGGCCCCAAACTCTCTTAATCAATCCTCAGATGAGGAGATGGTAAGGTTGTGTTTTTGGTCACAGCTGGATATAGGCATCGGGAAGCTTCTTCCTGGAAATTCATGGGCACCTCAGGCCAGGAGGGTGGGGTGGGGTGTGCAGAGACTAAGCAGGAAGGCTGCCCCATCTCCCCCTGTTACTGGTGGTTGGGGTCTGGGCTGAGTGTTTCTTGGCCTCTTACTCAAGGAACTAAAAAGAAAGACTCAGATTTACAAAAGCAGCGAGGGAAATATTTAAAGCAAAGCAGAAGCCGGAAGTGGTGACTCACGCCTTTGATTCCAGCACTCAGGGAGACAGAGGCAGGCAGATCTCTGTGAGATAGAGGCCAGCCTGGTCTACATAATAAGTTCCAGGCCAGGTGGAGCTACAAGGAGACCCTGTCTCGAAAATACCAAACCAAACCAAAGTGGAATGTAGATCAAAAATACCCTGTCAGGCTTGACAGAGGGCTACGTGAGTCGGGGTACTCAAGGGCTCCCTGTTATGGGGTGCTGAAGGAGGAGTTTGGTTACTTGGGGTACAGTAACCAAATCAGATTGTTCTCTATGTTGATCAACAGGTTGTGTTATGTAAGCATTTTTCACTGTACATTTCCCTTCTCGTAATGTGTCTGCTTTTAATCATTCATGCCCAGTTATACGTAAGATGATAAATAGGGAATTCTCTGTAAAAGTTCACTTTGAGGACATAGTTTGCCTTAATGTACATGTACCCAAAACCAGTCTAGGGCAGATCGACTCCCTATCCTCTTACATAATTGGAATATGAATGTATTAGCTAGCTTTCTAGTGCTGTGATAAAAACACTAACTAAAACCAACTAGGGGAAGGAAGGGTTTATTTCATCTTACAGCTTACAGTCCATCGTGGAGGGAAGCCAGGGCAGGAGCTCAAGGCAGGAACCTGGAGGCAGAAGCTGAAGCACAGACCACAGAGGACGCTGCTTACTGGCTTGCTCCCCTGGCCTGTGCTCAGCCTGCTCCCTTATACAGCCCAGGACCACCTGCCCAGGGGTAGCACCACCCACAGTGGGTTGGGCCTTCTCATATCACTCAACAATCAAGAAAATACCCCAGAGACATGGCCACAGTCCAGTTCAATGGAGGCCGTGCCTCAATTGAAGTTTCCTCAACCCAGGTGTGTCAAGTTGACAACAGAAGATAGCCAGCACAGAATCTGACTTTGATGGCTCTTCTGGGGAGAGGAAACTTATCCCACTGTTTAGAGAGGGGTGTGCATGCAGCACCATGCCGGTGAGGATCCTAGGTTGCTAACAGGTTGCTAGGTACACTGTTAGGCGTGGGGTGCGTGTGCACAGTGCATGCAGGTGAGGGTCTCAGGCTGCCAAGTGTTTACTAGAAGTATGGGGTAGCCCAAGCCAAGTACAGTGCTGTGTTGCTAAATTATTCCCTATAGTTTGCCCAGCTCACACCAGGCTCAGTCCAGCACAGCCGAGCATGCTTGTGCACAGACACTGATAAGAGACCAGGAACAGTAGTGTGTTGTTCGTTTGTTGTTTTGTTTGTGATTTGCTTTGTTTTATTTTATGATACTCTCAGGTATCCCATGCTGTCCTGGAACTAAGTAGCTGAGGATGACCTCGAACTTCTGATCCTCCTGCCTCTGCCTTCCCAGTGATGGGATTACAGTCATAGGCCACCAGTCGGTTTGGAGTCTTTGGTTTTGTAGTTTGTTTTTAGATGACTGGGAGGGATGTCTTTTTGAGACAGGGTCTCCCTGTAGCCCCAGCTGTCCTGGAACTCACTATGTAGACCAGGCTGGCCTTGAACTCACAGAGATCTGCCTGCCTCTGCCTCCTGACTGCTGGGATTAAAGGCATGTGCCACCACGCCTGGCAAAGTTTCCTTGTATTTTAAGCAAAATTAGGAATAGGAATTAATAAAGGACAATGGATTTAGTTACTTGGACTAAATTGGGAAGTGAAAGACTTCTAGTTTTTCTCCATACTTCCTGAAGGACTGTTAGAGTCTTATAGAAAGGATGAAACAAGAGTCCAAAAATACACAGAAGCTCATTTAATTGTGATTTCAGAACTGTGAGGAATCTCTTCCTACAAGGTAAGTCCTCCAGCTGGCTCGTGCCAGCCTTCAAGCTTTCCCTTCCTCCAGAATGGGACTCCTAGAGAAACTGTAGTTATTTGGGGTCTACTGTTTCAATAGTCTGGCAGCCAAAGGAAGAATACAAGCCTCTCTCTTTCTCCCCCACCCCCATGTAGCCCTGGCCTTGAACTTGAACTCACTATATAGTCAATGATGACTTTGAATTTCTGATCCTCCTTTTTTCAAGTGCTGGGATTACAGGCATGAGCAACCACGCCTGGCTACAAGTGTCTCTCTTGAGAATATCTCCTGGCTCAGTGAGTAAAGTGCTTGCCACCAAACCTGAGGATCTGAGTTCAATTCCTAGATCCCACATGGTAGCAGGAGAGAACCAACTCCGGAAAGTTGTCCTCCAACCTTCGCATGCACAGCACAAAAAATAAATGAATGAAAATGGAATAAAGAATAGCTGGTCTCCTGCTAGGCCATCAGCACTGAGGCTCTGTCACAGGATGACAGGCTGAGCTATCTTTGCCAGGAGACAGGGAAGGCAGGCATGGAGACATGGCTCCCCACTATCGCCCAACGCAGCCTGATGACTTCACTTCATCATTTAGGGGCCTCGACTCAAGTAAAACTGGATCATGGGTTTTGACACAGAAAAGAATTTCAGGATGAGCCAATATGAAGCAGAGTGGGAGTTTATTAAAAATAGAAAGAACGATGCTCAGGGAAAGAATAAGACATACCCACGTGTGGGTACGGGCTTCTCAGGGGAGCATCGCAATTAAGAGTTCTGGTCTTAGTCAGACATGCCATTTTTGTGGTTTTCAAGTTACATCTCAAAGGGTTGCTAAGAAACTTTTCTTTTTTCTTTTTTTTTCTTTTTTTTTTTTTTTTGGTTTTTTTGAGACAGGGTCTCCCTGTCCTGGAACTCACTATGTAGACCAGGCTGCCCTTGAACTCACAGAGATCTGCCTGCCTCTGCCTCCTGAGTGCTGGGATTAAAGGCTTGTGCCACCATGCCCGGCTGAAACTTTTCCTTTTTTCTCATTTCTTTCTCTTTTTGATAAGTGAGATTGTAGGGTGGCTCTAGAGGTGCCCTGGATCGGGTTACAGTCGGATAAAACCAGGAGCCACTAGGGCTTCACAAAGGGGTTAAGGAGTTAGGACGTATGTTTACTGTAAAGGGGGTTTGTAGTAAGAGTCCTAGAAAACTGCAGGGTTATAACTGAGAAGTGAGAAAACACTTAAGCCAATACTGTTAATTGTGCTGGATTTTTAAACATTTTTAAAATTTTACTTATTTTTATTTTATGTGTAGGAATGTTTTGACTACATGTATGTAAGTATACCATATGCATGCAATGTCCACGGATGCCAGAAGAGTTGTTGGGTCCCTGGTCCTGGAGTTACAGATGGTTGTTAGCTGCCATGTGGGTGCTGGGAACCGAACCTGGATCTTCTGTAAGAGCAGCCAGTGTTCTTAACTGCTGAGCCCTCTCTCCACCAACCCCCCTTATTTAGGACAGGGTCTCACTGTGTAATTCAAAGTGTACTCACTATGTAGGCAGGCTGGCCTCAAACTCACAGAGATCCTCTGCCTCTGTCTCCCAAGTGCTGTAATTAAAGACATGCATCATCACATGTGGTTGTGTTGAAATTCTTTTTTTTTTTTTTTAAAGTATACTACTCTTTTTTAAGATTTTATTTTTATTATTTTATTTTTTCTTGTCTTTTTGAGACAGGGTCTCCCTGTAGCCCCAGCTGGCCTGGAACTCGCTATGTAGACCAGGCTGGCCTCGAATTCAGAGATCTGCCTACCTCTGCCTCTCAAGTGCAGATTTCATTTTTATTTTTAAGTGTGTGTGTGTGTGTATGTGTGTGTGTGTGTGTGTGTATCTACCAAGTTGAATTAATAGGTTGCCTACATAAGCATGGCTGATAGGATACTTTTTTCGTTTGATTGTTCACCTAGACTTTATATTGGGGGCCCTCAGGGTATATTAAGGGCACCATGCCCAGCAGTGACTAGGGCAGGTGTCCAAGAGAGGACAAAGTAGCAAAGGTTCTCTCTCCCTGAGAACAAGCTATGTTGGGCACCTGAGTGTCTCAGGGAACAAAAGGTGCCTCTCATGTCCTCCAGGGCACCCTCTCTTCACACATCATTTGCATGAGACACAAAGGCTGGAAAATTCCCCCAAGCTTGCATCCCTCCCACAACTCCAGCACCCAGTGGCAGACAGGGTATCCTGCTCTTCATCTAGACTTGGGCTCTGTCTTTGCAGCTGGGGACCCAGGCCACAGCCTCCTGCCTAGAGGTGGCAGCTGCTGTGAAGGCAACAGCAGACACAGGCCTAGCAAAACAAGATTGTTTCACGTGTGACTCACACCCAAGGACCAGAAGCAAAATTACAGTGTGAAAACCAGAGCAGGCCGAATCTCCTGGGGGAATCCCCTCCAGTTCATGCTGCTTTACTCCTTTAAAACACCCTGGCCATGGCCCAGCACTCTAGAACCCTCCAAGAAAGTGCCTGCTTCCCATCTATGATGAGCAGGGACAGGGCTTCCCTGCCACCCCCACTCCCACCCCCACCCCAAGCTGGCCCTCTGATTCTCTAAGCCCCAGCACATCCAAGCAGCCTCACGCCAAGGGCAGGGCCCAGGCGGACAAGTTGCTGCCTTCTGGCCCCAGGACTTCTCCACAGTCCTGTTTTTCTCAGTCTGGCTTCCTGCTTCTAATCCATCCCGTGTGCCATCCCATATGCTTCTAATGAAGTCCTGTTCTCCCCAAGACCACCAGAACTGACTTCTCCAGCCTGCAAGCTGTAATTCCAACACACACTCCAACGATGGCAGGGTGCCCCAAAGCCCTTGGCAAAGGACATCTTCAGCTCCTGACACACCCTTGGATTTTTCTGCCACAAGAGACTAGCCTGGCTTCAAAAACTATTCTTGCCAGCTTCCACTGGGACCTTGGGCACGTCCTCCCGCCGAGCCCCTTAGTTCCCTGGAAGATGAAGCTGGTAATTATACATGGAAGATAGAGATAAAGTTGAAACCAGAAGTCTACTGGATGGGGGTGGGCTTAGCACACCTGATTTCCTTAACTGTCACTCCTCCTTGTTATGGAAGCAAGAATGATCCAGTAGACTTTTCCATTGCCCTAGGAGGCTCCAAAACACTCATTACCATCCTCACTGCAGAGAGAGGAACTGAGGCCCAGAGAGAGGTGTTACAGGATGGGCTCCCAAACCAGACTCCCTGAGTTCAACTCCCATCTCCAGCACTTAGAAGCTGTGTGACCTTGGGCCCAATCACATGTGCCTTCCAAGTTTGTTTGTTCATCTGTAAAATGAATGTGGTAGGTGTACCCACCTCAAGTGTGAATATTACTAATTTTGAAGGGTATGGTAATGTCTTTCTGGTCATGTAAAAATGTATTCCTCTTTACTACATTTATTCACTTATTGTATGTGTGTGTGTATATGTGTGTGTGTGTGTCTGTATGTCTGTGTGTACTTATACATACCACAGAGTGTCTATGAAGGTCATAGGACAACTTGCAGGAATCTTTCCTTCTGCCAAATGGGTCCCACAGATCCAACTCTGTTCATACAGCTTAGCAGCAAACACCTTTATCCACTGAGCCATCTTGGCAGCCCAAGAAATATATATA
>NW_008328699.1:160944-224052 GCF_000622305.1 Nannospalax galili
CACTATGTAGACCAGGCTGGCCTTGAACTCACAGAGATCCACCTGCCTCTGTCTCCCAAGTGCTGGGACTAAAGGCACATGCCACCACACCCAGCTAGAAAATGTTTTATATGTGTGTGTGTGTGTGTGTGTGTGTGTGTGTGTGGAGGGGTGTGTATTGCTTGCATGTAGGTGCACCCGTGTGGTACAAGGGAGATAGAGGCCCATATAGGTCAGAAGAGGGGGTCAGATCCCCTGGAACTGGAGTTACAGACGGTTGTTAGGCGCCATGTGGGTGCTGGAAACTGAACTCAGGTCCTCTGTAAGAGCAGTCAGTGCTCTTAACTACTGAGCCATCTCTCCAGCCCAAATGTTTATATTTTTAAACCAGGCACATGCCTATGATCCCAGCACTCAAGTAGAGGTAGGAGGATCAAGAGTTCAAGGCCATTCTTGGCTACATAGCCAGTTTGAGGTCAGCTTGGGCTACATGAGACTTTGTCTCAAAAAAAAGAAAATGTTTACATTTTTAGGAACACATACTGCAATGTTTAAGAGTAAAATGACCTAGCCAGGTGTGGCAGCACACGCCTATAATCTCAGCACTTGGGAGGTAGAGGCAGAAGGATCCAGAGTTCAGGCCATCCTTGGTTACACAGTGAGTTTGAGGCCAGTGTGGACTACATGAGATCCTGTCTCAATAAAACAAGAACAGAGCTCCTTCCTGTGAACCGTTCTGGGGCTCACTGGATGTCACTGGGCGTCACTGCATGTTGGTGTTCAGTAAACTGAGAAATGCATTGTTACTATCCAGGCTGGTGTTATTAACTCACCAACCTGACAGCTGAGCCAGGCTTGTTCTCAGGAAACCCTTCACCATCTGTCCCTCACTGGGGTCTCAGCAGCTGTGTGTCACAATTGTCATTAACCCTGAAGAAGATGAGGCTGAGTCAGGGGATGTGGGGACAGGAGTTAGCATCTCCATTCCCAGAGACCCTAGGGGAGGTGGTGAGACCGTGTCCGGCCACTAGGCTTCCTTCAGACCCCAGGTGAGCACACTATCACCGTCCTTGATGACTTGTGTGAGACAGAGTTCCTGGTCCCAAGAATACAGAGGTAACCACTGTGGGAGAGGCAGAGAGAATGGGTTTCCTTTTGAGGGACCCAGTGTTCAAACACCATTGTTACCCACAACCGACCGGCAGAGAGTGGTCTCTTCCAGACACAGCCACCAGGGGGCGCCTGCACACAGTCCCTGCTGCTCTAAATCAGAATCTATCACAGCCTGCCAATGAGAGGAAGGGATGCAGCATGAGCCCCTGGACAATGCAGGGCCAGGGCAGGGGGTGAGTGGACTCCTGGTAATTCAAGGGCTCCAGCCCCACCTTAACTACAGCTGAAAGTTTGATTTCCACCAGCACTCTTTGTTGTTTGAGAGTTTCCTGTATCCTAGGCTGACCTCAAACTCCCCGTGGAGATGAGGGTGGCCTTGAAATTCTGATCCTCGTGCCTCCCAAATGCTGAGATTAGAGGCATGTATCACTACATCCAATTTCAATTTTTTCATTTAAAATTTTCTTTACATATTTATGCGTGTATGTATGTATGTGCATGTGAGCGTTCACATGTATACCTGCATAGTGTTTAGGTAACAGCTTGCAGGAGTCAGTTCTCTCCTTCCACCATGTGTAGTCCCTGGGGTCCAACTCAGGTTGCCAAGCCTGGCAGCAGGTGCCTTAACCCACTGAGCAGCTTGACAGCTCATGCTTTTCCTTGTTTGTTTATTGAAAAAGGGTCTCATTATGTAGCTCTGGCTGGCCTGGGACTCACTATGTAAACCAGGCTGGCCTCAAACTCACATAGACTCGCTTACTGCATTTTTGTTTGTTTGCTTGTTTTGTTTTGTTTTTGGTCTTTTTTGAGACAGGGTCTCCCTGTAGCCCCAGCTGACCTGGAACTCACTATGTAGACCAGGCTGGCCTCGAACTCACAGAGATCCCCCTGCCTCTGCCTCCTTCCCGAGCGCTGGGATCAAAGGCATGTGCCACCACACCTGATGCTTGTTGCATTTTTTATAATAACTTTAGATGGTTTAGTTTTTCGTTCCAAAAGCAATTCATTCTGAGTGTTGGTTTAGTGGTGAGCACGGCTGCCTTCCAAAAGCAATTCATACTAGGCATGGTGGCACAGGCCTTTAATCCCAGCACTCAAGAGGCAGAGGCAGGAGGATCTCTGCGAGATCGAGGCCTGCGTGGTCTGCATATCGAGTTCCTGGCCAGTCAGGACTACAGGGAGACCTGTCTCAAACAAACAAACAAACAAACAAACAAACAATAACAACAGGCACAAAAAGCAATTCACACCTTCTTCATGAATCTGGTGCTTTGGATTGATTTGTTTTACATTGCTGCATGTTTTTAGACTTCCTGAGAGCTAAGGTTTAGTGGCTCATATCTATAATCCCAGCACTTTGGAGGCTGAAGCAGGAAGAATCACAAGTTTGAGGCCATCCTGGACTACAAAATAACTTCTAGACCAGCCTGGGCTACAGAGTGAGACCCTGTCTCAAAACAGTTCCTATATTCACGGGCTATGGAGTGGGGAAAGCTCCTGGCTCTGGGTCTCAGTGTCCTCTGGGTAAATCCAGAGATTCTCCTGTTCTCAATAAGCTTCTTATTCTACAGTGCTCAGAGCTGGTACTGGGGAGGTGGGACAGGAGACTCACCCTCGGCTCCTTCTCCACACAGCCCCTACTCCCTGCCCCAACCTCACTTCCAAACAGTCCCCTTCCCCGGCCCTTCTTGAGCATGCTAGGTCTGGCTGGTTTCACACACTTCTGACACCTGCCTGTCTTCTCTCATGCCTCATCCATATGGTGTGATCCTCTAACGGGCAGCAAGAATGACAGGACATCCCCCACCCCCCAACCCTGCACCAGCTTCTCACTAAGCTCCCTGGCGCCTGGGGCAACTTTGGGACTTTCTGTGGGTACAAAGGAAGAGCCACGTGGTGAAACGCAGAGGCTCTATGGGTCTGCCTCATGCAAGTGTCAGCAGCTAGAGGGGCCAAGTGCCTTCCCCTGCAGACCTGCATCTCTTCCTCAAATCAAACAGGAGAGCAGCCACCCACCCGAGCAGGAGCAGTTTGGGGACTGATGGATTTCCCCTCACTGCCTTGCAAGGCCTGGATAGATACCCTGGAACAGGATCTCCCTGCTTAGGGGTTCCCCCACAGAGCAGGGCCCAGCAAAGGGTGGTTCCAAGGCAGAGGCAAGCATTCAGGCCAATCTCTGGAGGCCTAGAGGCTCCTCAGTTCCAGAACCATGGGCCCTGACCATTTTCACTCCATCCTAAGAGGCAAGTTGTTTCAACTGAGGAAATTGGCCCAGCCTGCTGCAGTTGAGGAAACCCCCCACCCGAGCCTGAGAGACTGTAGATTTCAGACGGGGGGTTTTCAGCCACAGAACCAATCCCACAATGAATCAGGGGTTAGAGAGGGGCCCATTTCTCTCTTCATCTCCGCCATGCACTCAAGAGGGAGGGGACTTCTATCAACAGGCTCCTGTGTTAGAAACTTCCCTCAGCAGTGGCAGCAGCTGAAATGGGCAGAAAGTTGGATGAAAGAAGAGCAGGCAGGTCACTGGACTGAGGGAGCTTGTGTGTGTGCACCTAGAGGCGAGGGAGTGAACTCAGAACTCTGGGTTCACTCTCCAGCACCTCAAAAACTGAGTGCTGTCATCCCAGTGCTGGAGAAGTAGAGGCAGGAGGATCATAAGTTCAAGGTCATCTTCTACTAAGTAGTGTGCAGGTTAGCCTGGGCTACAAGAGACCGTTTTTTCTTTTTCTTTCTTTCTTTCTTTCTTCTTTCTTTCCTTTTTTTTTTTTTTTTTTTTTTTTTTTTTTTGAGAGAGACAGGGTCTCCCTGTAGCCCCAGCTGTCCTGGAACTCACTATGTAGTCCAGGCTGGCCTTGAACTCTGCCTCCTGAGTGCTGGGATTAAAGGTGTGCGCCACCACACCCAGCCAAGAGACCCTTTTTCAAAAAAAGAACCTTCCAGGGTCAAAGCCATCACCCCACCAGAGGCTGCCTTCAGAACCAGAGTCAACTTGAGGGCTCCTTAGGCCAGTTGGGATCAAGGACAGGGAGATAAGGACACAGAAGGGTTGCTTTTACAACAGCCCCACAAACTGGAGGAGGAAGAGGACAGAGGGCGAGAACAGAGGCTCCAAAGCCCTAAGAAGGCAGGCTTAAGCCGGAGGGGAATCCCTTTAAGTGTCAGTAATAAGAGCAGTGAACGAAAGCTCAATACAGTGACACTTAGGAAAACCGCAATGTCAGCGGAGGCCACAGATGACCCCATGTAAGGAAGGCACTTTCACCGTGAGAACCGAGATGGTGCTCTGAGGACCCAGCCGCCACCCAGCAACCAGCCAGACCCAACCAGAGACTGGAGGCATGGTGCAGGGGACCCCAAACTATGTCTCCAGTTACATAGTTTTGCCCCCCCCCATGAAGCAGAGCTTCGGTGACCCTTTTCAGGGACCGTGACTTGGCCCTGTCCAGCCCACTCTCTTGTGAGAGCTTGTGCGGGCCTGGACCTATCTGGTCCTGGCACCTGGAAAGGCTTCAGGACGGCTGACCCTGTAGATAAGCAATAATAGGACCCCTGGGACAACCTCTCCCATAAGAAGCCCTAGGGGCTGTGGCTCTG
Source organism: Nannospalax galili (assembly GCF_000622305.1). Classification (NCBI taxonomy): domain Eukaryota; kingdom Metazoa; phylum Chordata; class Mammalia; order Rodentia; family Spalacidae; genus Nannospalax; species Nannospalax galili. The sequence continues at coordinate 165,634 of NW_008328699.1, forward strand.
GCTCCCAGGGGTAAGAAATCCCACTCTCCCCCGAGCATATAGGAGGAATACCTGTGTGTGAAGGAGGCCTTAGGCTCCTCCCCCTGGAGGTTCCTGTGGTCCCTCCAGCTTACTCTAGGAAAGGGAGACATTTCTTGAAGGTCAAAGACTAGGATTCAAGCTGTGTGACGTTGGGTGAGTCATTTCCTTTTTTTGAGCCGCAGTTTCCTCATCTGTAAAATGGGTTGACACTGCTCAGGGCTGCATCATGCATGAGATAAGAGACCGGAAGGCTCTGGTAGACAGTGAAGTGCTGGGCAGGTGTCTGGCGTCATCCTCAGGCTGAGCAAAGATTTACTAGGCTTACATTCTCTACTGGGCCCTGAACACAGCCGACAAAGAGACGAAGGACTGCCAAATGGCACCAGCAGCTCCCACACATGCCCAAATGTATTAAGAGGGAGCCCATGTTTCCAGCTCCCAGCCCAGCCCCTCCAGTTGTTGATGATGACCCAGCTACCCCTGCGGTACCACCTCCAAGGGACACATAGGCAGCCCCTCCTCTGGCCTTGGGACTGGCCAGGCCAGAGAGCCCTCTTTTCAGGTCCCATCAGGGAGATTACTCAGCAGGACTGCAATTTGTAATCCAGTCACCAGCAAGCTCTCCAGCCCAAGGGGCCAGCTGGCATACTGCCACCCATTCAAGGGGACATTTTTTTTTTAATTTATTTATTATTTTTATTTTATGTGTATGCCTGTATTGCCTGTAGGTAAGTGCACCTATGTTGTGCAATGCCCGCGGAGGTCAGAAGAAGCTGTCGGATCCCCTGGGACTGGAGTTACGGACAGTTGTTAGCTGCCATGTGGGTGCTGGGATTTGAACCTGGGTCTTCTGCAAGAACAACCAGTGTTCTTAACCGCTGAGCCATTTCTCCAGCCCCCTCAAGGGGACATTTTACTTCCTTTGAGAGGCACAGAGCCAAAGGCAGAGAGCTCTGTCCCATAAACAGATGCCTGGGGCTTATACGTTAGTGCTACTATTGACTAGTGCTGTGATCTTGGACAAAGAACTTGACTTTCTTGAATTTGCTTTTCCTAATACTGGTCCTAGGCTGTTGTGAAGACTAAACAAAATAATTGGTGTAAGGCCCCTTGTACAGTGCTGGGCACAAGAGAGTTGTGCAATTAATTTTTATACATTTAGTTAACATGGGAATATGTTACAAATGATGACCCTCCCCCCCATTTTGGTCTTTCTGAGACCGGGTCTCCCTGTAGCCCCAATTGACCTGGAACTCGCTACGTAGACCAGGCTGGCCTTGAACTCACAGAGATCCACCTGTCTCTGCCTCTTAAGTGCTGGAATTAAAGATGTGCACCACCACACCTGATAACTCCGCTTTAAATTGTATTTATGTATATAATTTTTTTTTGTCTTCTGAAACAGGGTCTCCCTGTAGCCCCAGCTGGCCTCGAACTCACTATGTAGACCAGGCTGGCCTTGAACTCATAGAGATCCGCTTGCCTCTGCCTCCCAAGTGCTGGGACTATAGGCGTGTGCCACCACGCCCGGCCTATAATTTTATTTTTTTATTTATTGGGGGGGGCACAGATGTGTGAAGGTCAGAGGACAACATAGGAAATTGATTTTCTCCTTCCACCACAAGGGGCCTGGGGATCGAATTCAGGTTGTCAGGCTTACTGTTAGGCACCTTTACCTATTGAGCCATCTCTATTGTTATTATTAATGTATTTCTGTAGGAACACATGCCATGGTGACCATGTGGAAGTCAGAGGACAGCTTTGTAGAGTCAGGTCTCTCCTAAATTTACATGGGTTCTGGAGATCACACTCAGGTCCTCAGCTTGCATGGCAAGTGCTTTACATACCTTCCCCAGCCATCTCACCATCTACAGCAGCTCCGTTCACACCCACTCCAGAACCCTTGTAAGAGACAGGTCCTGTGATCACTCCATCTGCAAACCCGGTGTGGTTAACTGACTTGCCCAAAGTCAAGTCACAGAACTACCAATGACAAAGTCAGAGTTCAGGCCCTGGCCTGGCCCTTCTCACCTTCGCCTTCCTGTCCCTGGTTTTGGAACAAATAGAAGCAAGTGAGGGCAATCCCATCCCACAACCTTTGCCCTCCCTGACCTCAGGAGATTAGAGAGAGGTACCTGGACACAAAGCTGGTAGGCTTCAGCTTTACAATGCCAGCCACTGAGCCACGCTCTCTCTCTCAAAAAGACTGCATGGTTAGTTAAGCATCCTTGAGATGGACCCACCCTGACTGCAGCCTTGGGGCCCCCATTTGGAGCCAGACACCATTAGAAGCCTGCAGCTGCTCATGGAACCAAGGCAGAGCAGAGCCACCCAGAAAATAGAAGACACTGCTTTAGAGGGCCCTGGAGGGTAGACACCCTGGGCAGCTTCACTCCCTGAAGATCGGGCCTCTGCTCCCACGCCTCTGCCTTCAGGGGACTCAGCCGGGCAGCTAAAGTCAGCCAGCTCTGACTGGTTGGTGTGCTTCTTCAGGCCCAGATGAGATCTCTGGGGATAATTTCCTCCCATTAGTCCTGTCTGTGCCCTCAGGGCCAGGGCTGCTCCAGCCAGCAGACATGTGGAGATGGCATGACTCTTAGCTGGAAGAGGCGCCCAGCATGCAGAACGTGCTGGATACTTCTGCCTGATCGCAGAAAGCAAGGTTTCTGCCCTCCTACCCTGTTCCCCACTGTCTGCCCACAATTAAGGCATGCAGGCTGCCAGGGCATCTGCTTGCCCAGCTGGAGCCTCACGTATCTCTAGGGGCTTCTCCCCACCCCCCAGCTCAGCCCCTCTGTCTGGGAGCAAAACAGTGGTTGCCAATGGTCACCACTTAGCAAGTACCTGAGCCAGGCCCTGCTGAGAGTGTCACAGGCAGGAACTCACCCAATCTTCCCAGCTTGTCTTACAGACAAGTGTTATTATCTCCACCTAACAAGTGAGAATAAGATTCAGGAGGGAGGCAACTTGCCCAAGGTCTTGTCCACAAGGAGCAGAAGCTAGAATTTACACAGGCTAGGAAGCTAGGAGTTTCTAGCTCAGGATTTTTTTAAAATATTTTTGTAGATTTTATTTTGTTTTTTTTTTATTTTTGCCTGTGTCTGTGTGTATATAAACATGCATGAGTGTCCCCTCAGAGGCCAGAAGAAGAGGAAGGATTTGGAGTTACAGGCACTTGTGAGCTGCCATATGTGGGTACTGGGAATCAAATTCCTGCTCTTAACTTCTGAGCCATCTCTCCAGGCTCGTTTGTTTGAGATGGGGTCTTATGTAGCCTCAAGCTATGTAACCAAGAAAGACTGACCTCATGATCCTCCTGTCTCCCTCCTGGGTGCTGGGATTACAGGCATGCATCACCATACCCAGTTTATTTGGTGCTGAGGATCAAACTCAAGACTTTGTGTATGCTAGGTTAGCACTCTACCAATTGAACTATATCGCCAGCCATTTTTAAGCGCCCCCCTTGGAATAAGATCTTTTCTGTGTAGCCCATAACTGTCCTTGGACTTGCTATATAGACCAGACTGGCCTTGAATTCAAGCCCTTCCCACCTCAGCCTTTTCAGTAGCTGGGATCATAGACCTGTGCCACCATGCCAGGCCAGAGTCCAGCTAGTGACTACCAGGAGGCAAAGGCACAGTAGCCAAGGGACAGGAGACTCAGAGGGACCAGACCAATAGCTTGGGATGCCCCAAGTGGATTTGGTGTTGGGAGAAAGGACTTCTGCAGACCTGCAAATGTGGGTAAACTTCTTAGACTAGAAAGAGACCAGAGGTGGCTTTAAAAATACAAAGGCATATCTGGGCATGGTGGTACACAACCTTTAATCCCAGCACTCGGGAGGCAGAGGCAGGTGGATCTCTGTTAGTTCAAGGCCAGCCTGGTCTACATAGTGAGTTTCAGGCCAGCTGGAGCTACAGGGAGACCCTGTCTCAAATAGACAAAAAAAAAAAACAAAAACAAAACAAACAAACAAAAAAAAACAAAGGCATTAAGGCTAGAGAGATGGCTCAGTGGTTACAAGCACTGGTGGCTCTTCCAGAGGACCTGGGTTTAGTTCCCAGCACTTACATGGCACTAACAACTGTCTGTAACTCTAGTTCCAGGGGATCCAATGCCCTCTTCTGACATCCTCGGGCACTGCACGACATAGGTGTACTTACAATCATGCAGACAATATTCATACACATAAAAATAAAAATGAATTTTAAAAAATACAAAGGCATCTCAGACACTGCAGAAATCCCAACTAACGAGCAAACCTGAATGTCACCACCCTACTCCAGGAGCTTGGGGACCATACTGGGCCTTTATGCAAAAGCTGTATTCTATAGTGGCAAGCATTTATTAAACACAGTATGCATGATTCATGGTACATGTTCATACTCAGCAAAAGCACAAATGAAAGGTCCATGGGGGGAAGGGGTCAGTGGGATGGTCCAGCTGGTAAAGGTGATTGTGTAAGCCTGGTGACCTGGTTCACTGCTGAGAGTCCTAGAGGTGGAAAGAGAACCAGCTCCACAAAGTATCCCTCACAGCTGTGCTTAAGTGACATGGCACACATACATACATACACACAAATAATATTTTAGCATGGTGGCACATGCCTTTAACCCAGCACTGGAGAGACAGAGGCGGGCAGATTTCTGTTAGTTCAAGGCCAGCCAGGGCTACATAGTGAGATCCTGTCTCAAAGCAGAGAGAGAGAGAGAGAGAGAGAGAGAGAGAGAGAGAGAGAGAGAGGCATTCTCCATAAGGCACTGAGCTAGAAAAGTCTTGATGCTCTTTGCTTGATGGAAGGCCATGATTCTGGAAGGTAGGCTGTTTTATCTAAAAAGGGACAAACATGGGGAGCTGGTGATCTGGGGGAAGGGCCTTTGAGAGGAATTTCCCCATGTAGTAGAAGGGATGGTGATTGCCTGAACTGGGACACAGAGAGCTTGCTGTTCTAGGCTAAGCTCAATGGAAGACCAAACACTCCCCCCAGGATCCTAGCTCACAAGCCTCAGAACCCTGTGGAATCAAAGTTTACCCTAACACAGGGCAAACTGCCACTCCACCTGAAGGAGGCCTTGTGCCCTTCAATCCCACATATCTTTGAGGCTGGCCCCTCCTCCACCAGGTATCCTCAGACTCTCTCATTATATGCCATGCCAGGAACTCCCAGAACCTCTGTTTGACCATATATCTTTCACAAGGAGAGTTTTATTCAGCCATAAAGAAGAATGAACTGATGTCACACACAGGAAACCAGGTACAGCTGCAGGCCATCATGTTAAATGAAGCCTGGTACGTGAGGAGATATCACATTTTCTCTCATATGCAGACCTAGATTGCATATATACATATATATACATATATACATATATCTATATATACATATGCATGATACATGATACACATATATGAAAATGTCATAATGAAACCCAATTTTTAAAATTATTTTTTAAAATATTTTATTTATTTTTATTTTTTGTGTATGAGTGTATTGTCTGCATGTGTGTGAGTGCACCCATGTCGTGCAATGCTGCGGAGGTCAGAAGAAGGCTTCGGATTCCCCTGGAACTGGAGTTAAGGATGGTTTGTAGCCGCCATGTGGGTGCTGGGAATTGAACCCGGGTCCTCCGCAAGAGCAGTCAGTGCTCTTAACTGCTGAGCCATGTCTCCAGCCCCTACTTTTATTTTTATGAGTGTTATGCCTGCATGTGTGTAAGTGCACCCATATCACGCACTGTCCCAGGAGGACAGAAGAGGGCGTTGGATCTCCTGGAACTAGAGTTAGGGACAGTTGTTAGCTACATGTGAGTTCTGGTATTCAAACCTGAGTCTTCTACAAGAACAGCTCTTAACCACTGAGCCAACTCTCCAGGCCCAAATACCCATTGTTTTTTGTTTTGTTTTGTTTTCTTTACAGCAATTAAAAAATTTTTTTGCTGGGTGTGGTGGTGCATGCCTTTAATACCAGCACTCAGGAGGCAGAAGCAGCAGTTCTCTGTAAGTGCTGGGAATGGAACCTAGGTCCTCTGGAAAAACAATATACACTCTTAACTGCTGAACCATCTTTCCAGTCTATTTTTTAAACTTACTCTGTGTGTTTCTATATCTGTGTTTGGGTCTGTGCATGCATGCACGCTATGGCACCCATGTAGACATTGGAAGATAATTTTGTAAAGTCGGTTTTCTCCTTCCATCTTTACATGGGTTCTGGGGTTGAATAGGATACCATTTAGTGATGCATCTTTGATGGAAATCACCTTTACCCTCTTAGCCATGCCTCCAGTCTTTTTCTGTATTTGCTATCGTTTCTGTGAATGATCCATGCGTCCATCCATTCCTGCACCCATTAAAAAATTTCTGAGCACTGCCAGCTCTGAGCCTGGGCCTAGGAATAAACAAAGCCCTTTATAGCCCTGCCTCAAGAACAGAGACCTAAACCAGGCATAGTGACACACACTTGTTAACCCAGCAGTTCGGAAGCAGAGGCAGGAAGAAGACACACAAATGTGAAGACAGCCTGGTCTAGACATCAAGTTTCAGGCCAGCTGGAGCTGCATAGCAAGACCCTGTCAAACAAGCCAAGCAAGGCAAAGCAAAACAGAGATCTATCTAGGAATGGTGGTGCCAGAGCTTGAGAGACTGAGGCAGGAGGATCAGGTGTTTGAGGCTGGAGAAATGGCTCAGTGGATAAAGGCATTTGCTGCCAAGCCTGATGACCTGAGTTCCATCTCAGGACCTACATGATGGAAAGAGAGAAGAAACTCCTGCAGGTTGTTCAGTTCTGATGTCCCACATGTGCTATAGCACACAGTGAGCACACACACAAAATAAATAAATGTAATGTATACATATGAGAGTTTGAAGTCAGCCTGGCCTATATAGTGAGATCCTGTCTCAAACAACCATCAAATGGGCTGGTAAAATGGCTCAGTGGATAAAGACACCTGTCACCAAGTCGCATGACCTGAGTTGGATCCTCAGAACACACATGGTGGAAGGAAAAAGCCAACTCCTACAAATTGTCCTCTGATCTCCACAAGTGCACTCCACAAGTGCACACACACACACACACACACACACACACACACACATACACACTCAATAAATGTTTAAAAAAATTAAAACAGGGGGGTCGGGCGTGGTGGCTCACGCCTTTAATCCTAGCACTCAGGAGGCAGAGGCAGGTGGATCTTTGTGAGTTCAAGGCCAGCCTGGTCTACACAATGAGTTCCAGGACAGCTGGGGCTACAGGGAGACCCTGTCTCAAAAAGACAAAAAAAAAAAAAAAAAAAAAAAAAAAGAATACACACACACTAGCCAGGTGGTGACACATGTCTTTAATACCAGCACTTGGGAGACATAAGCAGGCAGATTGTGAGACTGAGACCAGCCTGATCTACATAGTGAGTTCCAGGCCAGCTGGGGCTACAGAGAGACCCTGCCTCAAAAACAAGAACAACAACAAACAAAAATAATAAATATTGAGCCAGGCGTGGTGGCGCACACCTTTAACCCCAGCACTTGGGAGACAGAGGCAGGTGGATCTATGTGAGTTCAAGGTTAGCCTGGTGTACATAGGGAGTTCCAGACCAGCTGGGGCTACAAGGAGACCCTGTCTCAAAAAGACCAAAAGTAAATAAATAAATAAATAAAATAAATATTAAAAATTACAAGCCAGGCATGGTGGCACACACCTTTAATCCCAGCACTTGGGGGACACAGGCAGGTAGACCTCTTCGAGATCAAGACCAGCCTGGTCTACATAGCAAGTTCCAGATCAGTAGGGCTCCAGGGAGACTCTGTCTCAAAAAGACCAAAATGAATAAATAATAAATATTAAAAATTAAAATAATAACAACAAAAACAGGAGCCAGTGAGATGACTCGGCAAGTAAAAGCACTTACTGCACACACCTGACAACCTGAGTTCAACCTCTGGAGAACCCACATAAAAAAGCCAGACATAATAGCATACATCTCTAACCCCTGCACTGCTACAGTGCAAAGCCAGGGGACTGAATCAGTCAGAAGCTCACAGACCAGCCAGTCTGGAGTCCACGGTGCAGCTGCAGCGGCAAGAAAGACTCTACCTCAAAAACAAGGTGGGACGAGAAAACTGACTCCTGAAGTTGTCCTATGACTTCCACACGAATGTCCCTCCTCAATAAAGAGAATTAATAGAAGAACAGAGATCTAGAGCTGAAGAAGTACTTGCCTAGCATCCATGAAGCCCTTGGGTTCCCTCATCAGCATTGAATAAAAGTGTTGTGGCACAGGCCTGTAATCCCAGTATTTGAAAGAAAAGACAGGATTACGAGTTCAAGGTCATTTTTGGCTACATAGGAAAAAAAAATACAGATTTAAATGTCTCATGATGGTATACACCTGTAATCCCAGCATTTGGAAGGCTGGAATAAGATGTCAAGTTTAGCTATATATTAAATTCTAGATTACTGTAGGCCAGCTAGGTGGGTTCTGTCTCCCCAAACAAACAATTATCTAATGATTTCTCTTTACAGGGGCCAGAGCAGCTCCATCCAGCTTGGTTCCCCCTTTCCGCGATTCTTCTTGATTTACAGCCCTGGGCTCATGGCCATGGATTCATTGCATCCTTGAAACTAGGAAAGGTACACCTGCAGTTTCTGGATAATTCTGGGCCCAGAGAAGGCAGAGGCCATTCTTGAATTTGCTCAAGAAGTCAGTAGTGGGTTGGGGACCTAGGCATAGGGATGGCCCTATACAGATCTCAAGTGACTAGTGCACACTGGGAACATGGTGCTTGGCACACAGCAGACACCTGGGGCTTACCTTGGTGTCTCTGACTCCAGACCTTTCTGGTGAGTGAATCCCAGGCCTATTCACTGGGAACCCAGTATGAGATTTGGCCTGTGAGAAATAGTGGTAAGAGACTGTCTGAACCTGGGGGTGGGGCAGGCTCTCTTGTAATCACCCATCTTCTTTTGGGTATCATCAGAACAACTAAATAGCTTCATTATTTAATCTTAATTTTGATAGTTCTTGGTATTGCATAAAATATGAGGGGTAAAAACAGATTTCTCTTTTTCTTCCTCTTCCTCCTCCTCCTCTTCCTCCTCCTCCTCCTCCAGTACTGGGGATTGAACCCAAGGCCTCACTTCAGATGTGCTAGACAAATGTTTTACCACCGAGCTACATCCCCCTATCCTTGAACTCACTGCATAGCCATCTTCCTGCCTCAGTCTTCCAAGTGCTGGGATTATAGGTGTGTTCTGCCACAACCAGCTTATCATCTTTTTTTTTTTTTCTTCAGACAAAGTCTCATGTATCCCAAGCTGGTTTCCAAATGGCTACACAAAGATGAGCCTGAACACACACACACACACACACACACACACACGTCTGTGCAAGTGAACATGCCTGTGTATGGAGGCCAGAGGACAACCTCAGGGGTCATCCTCAGGAAGGTTACCCACCCCCTTTGATAGAGCCTCTCATTAATCTGGAGTTCACCAATTAGACTAGACTGGCTGGTCATCAGGGATACAGCTTGGGGTGTCTCTACCTCCCCAGCACTGGAATTACAGGCATTTGCCCCCTCAGTTTTCATGGTAATTAAACCCAGGACATTCTAGGCAGGCATTCTAACAACCAAGCTTCAGCCCCAGCCCCTCTTCCTTCTCTGTGAAGGAAGAAATGACTCCTCAACACTTCTAGGCAGCTGCACACTAGTCACTGTACCATTGCTGTTGAGTGTATTTCAACCCACTCTCCCACTTACACACACATGCACACACAACTACACAGCTTCCAGAGAGTAACATGTTTCTAGGAAAAACCAGTCTGCCTCAGGGTCTGTGACCTGGCTTTGCCCTGGGAGAAACTCCTCCATGGGGCACACGCCTGCCCAGAGCCTGCAGCCAACCTGCAAGCAGTTCTTGGCAAGTCCTGACAGGATGCCAGGCCGGCTGGCAGGCAGGAAGAGGGCTGCTCTCTGCTCACCCCTGAGCCTCTTTCCCTGCTGTAATTTGCTAAATCCATCTGGGGCTCCTTTGAGCCATTTTCTGGAAATGCCACATTTCAAGGCTCTCCCTGTTAGAAAAGGTCAGAGAGTTCATGCGGGCCTTTCATGTTAGACAAACTTGAAAGGAAAGGAAATGTATATTTTCAGCTTTAGCTATGATTAAGTGGGCTCAGACCATGAGAATAGCTGGATGATTTACATGACATTACATGAAGAGCCAATTAGCCTAACAACTTCCGAAAAATATTGAGCTTTAGAGCACCCATTTATTAGAGTCCTTGGAATGCGCAGGGCATTGTGCAAAGTTCTTTACTGGAAGCCAGTGGCTCACCCAACTTTACTCCAGCGTGTGGGAGAGGCGGGCCCAGGTTGGATGCTCACTCCACCCAGGAGGATGCTCACTCCACCCAGGAGGGCCAGTGACCTCCCTGGGTTTGCTCCAGCATCTGAGAGTGTTCATGGTTACCTGGTTCATTTGCATAAAGATGAAGTCTCCTTAAAGTCACCAGCTATGGCTTGGCCCCAGAAAACTTGGACCTCCCTACAGCTTGCCTAGTCCTCAGACTCCTTGGGAACTTGAGGGGAGTAGCCATCACAGAACATAGGAGATTCAGGCCTATGGCAGTGACCAATACAGGAGCCTAGGGTAGACCCCAAGAGATGGCAAAGGCTAGATAGAGCACTAGCACAAAATTTAGCCACTCAGGCACATCATCCTAAGAGATTCTCTCATCCCTGTTTTTTGAGACAGGGTCTTATGTACCCCAGGCTAGTCTTGAACTCATTATGTAGCCAAGGATGGCCACAAACTTCTGATCTTCATGCCTCCACCACCTCCTTAGTGCTAGGACTATAGGCACAAGCCACTGTGCCCAGTTTATGTGGTGCTAGGGATCAAAGTCAGGGCTTCATGCATGCTAGACAAGCCCTCTAGTCCTATTCATAGCCCCTCAAATAAGAGTCCCCTCCCCCAAATTAGGATCCTCTGCTAGTAATAAAGCTGGTTCTTCAGCATTTGTTTGTCAAGGCCACACAGCAGATAGAGTCCCTTGAGGGACCTCAGGCATCCTGCTGGACCACACTTTGGAGTGGGTTCTGAAATCTGGCCACCCGGAGTTGGAAGTTTGGCTCTCTCATTTTGAAGCTGTGAGGTCCTGGGCGACTCACAACTTCTCTAAGCTTTAGTTTCCTGATTAGTAAAATGGGGACAATCGTCCCTGTCCCAGGTATGATGATTACATGAGATGATGTGTCTGAAGCTCTTAGGGGTGCTGACATATTAATGATTCAGTGTATGATGATCAGTGAGTCAGTGGGGTGATGATCATGGACTCAGTGCTGCCCAGTCAGGGGACTCCTGCTGGGGTGCACCTGCTTTTTGTTTTTTGTCTTTTTTTTTTTTTTTTCAGATCGTCTCACTATGTAGCCCAGTCTGGCTTTGAACTCAACATCCTCCTACTTCTGCATCCTAGGTGTTGGGATTACATGTACCATCACACCCAGCTTGCACCTGCTTTCGGGGAAGAAATCCAAGTTCCTGGTCCTCTGTAGCGCTCCAAAGCCTCCTTACTTGGTTTTTCAGGTCCAGATGAATTTTATCTCCTCCAGGAAGCCAGGCTGCCCTGCTAGATTCTGCTGCACCTGCGCGCCTTCGGCCCAGTCTGTGTAAGCAATTGCTGTGAGCCCTCAGACTGCTTTCGGTGTGGCTGTGGAGGCAGAGATTACTCAGCCCTTCTGTCCCTGCTCTCCGCCTCCTCAAGCGCCTACCGCCCCCCGCCCCCCCAATCTAGTGAGGCTTGGAACCATGATCCCACAGGGCAGGGGTTCCCAGGCTCCGGAGATTTCACAGCTCTATAAAGTCATCCAAAGAAACTTGAGGATAGGAGGGTGAATAGATGGAAGGGATTTTCTTTTGCTAAATAAGGGCATTAAGAAAATTTCTTTCCACCATCATTTGCGTAGAGATAAAACTACTTCCATACCAGTAAGGCAGAGTGGCGGTAATCTGGTTAGAGAGAAATGGCAAGCTGGAAAAAAAAAAAAAATTATCCTTCCTTATTGAGGGGAAGAAAAAAAAAATCACACCTCCTAGACCTGCCTTTTTTCATGGTTGGAGAAAAACTGCATCTTAAATGGCCTGTGTCGATTGGGACGTCATGGTCTGCCAGCCGTTCTGGAGGCTACGGTGCCTAAGCTGGACCCCCCCCCATAAACACTGTAGGATCCCCAGAACGTTAGCTTTAGAGGTTTCCAATTTCAGTTCAACTTTCCCACAGGGGGCTTACCCCAAAGTCAGACCCTACAACCTCGGGGCTGAGGTGTGGGAAGCCCTGTCCCTGGGTCTTTCCTCTCCTGTGGCTTTTGGTCAGAGCACCCACCCTGCCCCCAATCTAGAGGGGCCAGGGTCAAACCTAGCAGCAAGCTGGCACCTATGGGGAACAAGACTTGGAAATGCAAAAGGCGGGGTTTGCACCGTGTATCTCCATTGCTAAGCTGGCCAGTTATGGCCAAGTCCCTCCAAACCCCCCACCAGCTCTGGGAAGAGAGCTAAAATGGGAATTCTATCCCAGAGGTAGGGGACCCAGGAGCCCTGCTGGGCGGTAGCAGATAGGATCTCAACACAGAGAAGCACAGCCCTGGCTCTTTGATCCCCAGCCAGCCAGGCTGGGCCTAGACCGGGAGGGGCGGTACGGCTGTCTTCCGGCCGGCTTTGCGCCGCTGCCAGAGGTCCTGTGTGGGGCCCTGAGCCAGAGGCGGCCAGTTACCCTCCTCCACAAAATACCCTGTCTTAATCGCTCTAGGAAGAGGTGGATGGGTCTTCACTGAATACAACACTGAAAATTGCTTGGGACGGGTGCGTGTGTGTCTTAAGTTCACTATACTGCGACCCAAAGGGCTCAGTGTCTTGCAGGCGTAGGGACCAGCCCAGGCCAGCCGTGCCCTGGAGAACCGCGTGGATACGGCCCCGGGTGCCAAGGAGATGCCACGGGTCAGGGGCTCGCGAAGGCCCAGACTGAGTTGCTCCGGGTCGAATCCCACGTGGCTGCCCAGAGTCTCGATTCCTGGGCCTCCGGTTCTAGGCAGTTGAAGTTAGTTGGGACAATCTTGGGGGCGGGGGATTGGAGAACTGGCATTAGCACAGGGGTCCTTCACCATCCCATGTGCGCCTTGGAGCCGCCACAGGGCTGAAGGGCTTGTCACAATGTGATGCTTAAGTTGGGCATGCCACAGACGCTTAATAACTGTGGGAGGCGTGTGTGCTGTTCCTACGTGGGCAGACGGTCTGGAAGCAAGTCCCTGATTGGCACAGGGATGGTAGATAGGGCAGAAGGGGCCCTTGAGCAATCCTAACCCGGCCTATTTCTTAGGGGGTCCGAGTCCAGCCTCCAGCAGCCCCAGAGCCTAGGAAGCCTCCAGATCAGGCACTGGACGCAGTTCACAACCAAGGCTGGGGATCCAAATCACCCACACGTCCCAAGGGTCTGGGGAACCAGCACACTCCGCAGCTGGAGGACAAAGCTGGGCGCAAGTTGGGAGTAGCTTGCAGCCATGGAAGTGGACTCCAGGGCTTCCTCCAGGGCACGGTGCAGGAGAGGGGTGCTGGCGTGCCTACGGGACGGGGGATAGGGTTCGCTGAGGGAGAGCGAGCCCTTTAAGACTGTGCCCAGCGGGAGCGTCCCGGGCTCTCCCGGGAGAGGGGGCGGGGCTGGGTGCTCTGCCCCGCCCACCAGCCGGGCCCGCCCCTGGGGTGCCCGCCCCGCCCCCGGCACTCCGCCGGCGGCGCCTTTGATGTTCCGACCCGCCAGCTCCCGGAGCAGCTCTGCCCGGCGCCCTCGCCCCGCGCCCACTGCCCACTCAGGCGGAGTCAGCCCGCGCTCCGCCCGCCGCGCCCCGGGCTCGGAGCTCCCGACTCTGGGCTCGCCGGCTCCGCGTCCCGCAGTCCCCGCGCCCCGGCGGGCGGAGCGCACCATGCCGCAGCTGGACTCGGGCGGGGGCGGCGGCGACGACCTCGGCGCGCCCGACGAGCTGCTGGCCTTCCAGGACGAAGGCGAGGAGCAGGACAAGAGCCGCGACAGCGCCACGGGCCCCGACCGGAGGCGCGGGGGGTCCGGGGCCCGGAGTCCCGGGGCACCGCGAGGCCGAGGCCGGGGCGGAGGTGAGCCCGGCCCGCGCACGCTTGTCGGGGTGGGGACCGCGCCGAGCCGCCCCTCGCGCCCGCGGCCCTCGTGGGTGCGCATCCCTCGGGTCCCGCGTCGCTGCGCGCTCACCACCCTCTGCTTGTCCCCGCAGGCTCTGGGGATCGAGCACTCTTCGCAGAGACTTTTCGCGGACAAACTTCCAGAGTCCCTGGAGGACGGTGAGCTCTGCGCGGCCCGGCGCCCCCGTGTCCCCCCTCCGAGGCCCCGGGCCTGGGTGCGAAAGGGAGGGAGCCCAGGGGCTAGACTTCCCCCCACCCCCGGCTGGGGAAGGCGCTCTAACCACGGGTGGGGGAGTTGGGGGGCGGGTTTCCCGAGCGCTAGCGAGCTGGAGTCACTTCCGGTGCCCTGACCTTTATAGGAGTAAACAGACCCCCGCCATCTCCACCTCCCCTCCTGCCCAGGTGACTGACTAATCCCTTGCCTTGAAGAGCAAGCCTGGCCAAGGTTCCCTGGCTGGAGGGCCGTGTGGGGAGTCAAGTGGGGGGCCGCTTAGTGGAGGCCTGGATTCCGGGTCTTCCCCCCGCCCCAAAACTTGGCTCTGCGGACACCCACAACAGTCCCCTATCAAGCCAGGAACTTGAAGGGGACCCCTTGGGCAGTTCTTTTTCGCTCTTGAGCACACAGCCTCCAGGCCTAGCGAGCAGCTGCCCTGGCTGGTGTCTGACCCAGCTGTGGTTTTTCCAGGCCTGAAGGCCCCCGAGTGTGCCAGCGGCATGTACAAAGAGACGGTCTACTCTGCCTTCAATCTGCTGATGCACTACCCACCCACCTCAGGAGCAGGGCAGCATCCCCAGCCTCAACCCCCGCTGGTAAGTGACCCCAGCAGCCAGGGCCATTGCTGGGGCTGGTTACCTCCTTGACCATACAGGTGAGATTTGTACAGGAAGTGACCTCCATAAAATGCTGTGGGTAGATGAGAATTCCTAGTTGCTCTTTATTCCCACATACCCAATGGGATCTGACCCAGAGGGGAATCCTGAGAAGGGGTGCCTGAGCTCCCCTCGTACTGGTGGGAGCTGTTTGTATCTCAGCTTGGTCATAGGCAGGTGCAGGTCTAACCCTAGTGTTGAACCATGCTGGGGTGAGGTCTTCTGGAAACTCTTTTGAGCCCAGACCGTGCCCTACTGGAGCATGATGCGCTTTGAGTTGAGAACTTTGCGGTTAGCTTTTTAAACCAGGGAAGAATAGGGCAGAAGAGGCAGTTTTTTTTTTTGTTTTTTTCCAGAACTCCTGGTTGTGCAAGGAGATACGTTCACCGTTCTTCTGGCTTGGTCTCAGACACATCAGGAGGGGTTTGAGAGATGTGCTACAAATCAGGGGTGTTGGTGAAGTGTCAGCTCCATAAATTAGTGAGTTGGGCTTTGCAAGGCATGCTTGTGATCATCACTAGTCAGCCTTTGTTTGGGTGAAGTATGAAAAGCCAGCTCAGTGCTGTGCATGTCTATAAAGTTCCTGCTAGGTTTCTAGACTGGCCTAGGTTGGGAACCAGGGAAAGTTCAGAGGACTGGTAGGTAGATGTTGGATAAGGCTGTAAGCCCAGGGCAGGTTGGAGCCCCAAGCCAGAGACTTGTAAAGCCAGTGACTGGGTCAACCCAGAGGAGGTGAGGGTACCTGTGGGGAAAGTGGTTCTGAGAGCAACTTCCTGCTGAAGCTGGTGGGAGGTGAGAGGAAGATGGATTCCGGGTGTTCTCCAGAAACAAGCATTGGTCAAGGTTCCCTGGCAAGAGAGTGCCATGGGGAGTTAGGTCCAGGCCCCTTAGCTGGGGAGACCTGATAGACTCTAGAAATAGACCCCCTTTTCCTTACCTGTAAGCCGAGTATGTGGGCTGTGTGGTCTGCCTGACTTTCTACTATGGTGTGGCTTGGTATATGAGGAGGTAGCATGCTCCCAACACTGCCACCTGATGCCGCCACTCACCCCAGAGACCTGTGCCCTACACAAGCAGATGCTTAACAAAGATAACCTTTTTGATCCCCTATTAGTTATAAAGCCATTGATCTGGGGGCCAGTTGGCATAAGCTCCTACTTTCAAACCATTGGCAGGCATTGCTTGTGCTAGGACTAGGTTCAGTTGTGATAACCATGACTACACAAAAGGCAGAGGCCCCAGAACCTTCCTGGCAGGGTGGGCTCCCAGGACTGCACAGTGAAACGGGGAGAAGGCTGCGGTTTGGAGGGCTTCTTACTGCCGAGAGCCTGTGCGGGAGGAGGTGTGTCATTCAGCCTCAGGATGAGAGGGATGGGATGGGACTCGTGGTCAAAGAACAGGATGGTGGACTCCACAGCCAGGACCATTACCTGGCCTGAGACTGCATAGGTCTGCTTCAGAGTCCTCAAGCTGCAGGAAATGCATGGCTATGTGTCACTGCCCTCCTGCCCTCTTTCTCTGACCGCCACCGCCACTCCTGGCTTCTGGGAACACAAAAGGAAGAGGCTCCATACTGACTTTCTTGGCCATGACGTCAGGTGCCAGGGGACTGGAGACAAGGACAGAAATGGGCTTGTATTGGAGGGAGGACACTGGGTAAAGGAAGACGTAGGGGAATGTAGAGAGGCCCTTTTAAAAAATTTTATTATGTGTGTGTGTCTGTGTGTATGTTTCTGAGGTGTATGGGGACATGCACACCACAGTGCTCATGTGGAGACTGGAGCAAAAGTATGGGGTCTTGTTTTCTCTTTTCACCTTTACCTGGGTTCTAGGGATTGAACTCAGAGCTTCAGGCTTGCACAAATGTTTTTAACCGCTGAACTGTCTCCTTAGCCCAAGAGCATATCTTTTAAGCAAATCTTACAACACATAGCAAATAGCTTGTATCACCTGAAGAATTGTGTGGATATTTCAAGTATAGTTGGGATTTTTTTGTTTTGTTTGAGACAGGGTCTCCTTGTAGCCCCAGCTGACCTGGAACTCGCTATGTAGACCAGGCTGGCCTCCATCTCACAGAGATCCTCTTGCCTCTGTCTCCCGAGTTCTGGGATTAAAAGGTATGCACCACCACGCCTGGCTTATAGTTGAGCTTTACAAGGCAAAACTGGGACATTTGTCACCTGACACAGAGCTGGTGTGTGGCACCAGGAAAGACCCTTTCATAGCAGGGCAGGAATATCTTGTAAGGGCCCTGAGGAACAACAGCCTGAGGAGGCTTTTGCCAAAGCTAGTCCTTTCCTCCCAAGCCCCTTGCCCAGATCCTGCCCACTGGCCTTAGGGTAGACCCCCACTTTACCCATCTGAGGGCATCGAAGAGATCAGCAGTTCCTCAGAGATGCCTGAGACGCCTATCATGGTATCAGGAAAGGTCTGCTCTAGGGACCTTCTCTGTGCACGTGTAAGTGCGAAGTCCATGTGGCTGCCATGTTGGAGACATCCCGAACAGGCGGCTCAAGCCTTGTCAGAGCTAAATGTCCAATTTACAGCCGTTTGCCATGGAACAGGACAGACACCCCAGCCCCAAGTGGCCTGTTTGGTGATTGGCTTCTTTTAAGCTTTCTTTGGGAAGGGGAAATTGGTCAACGTTAACTCCTTGACTGGTATTTGAAGGCAGTTACTGGCTTAGACCAGTAACCATTGTGTTGCCGGGGGTAGGAGGTAGTCACCTTAGGCCCGTTGGACTTGACAGCAGGCGCCTTTACACACAGAACTCCCCGCCCCTAGCCGCTCCTTAAGTCCGTACTTTCCCTGCTCTGGGACCAGGAACAGAGTTGGAGTGGGGAGGGAGGATAGCATGCTGATCCTTTAGGCTGGGCTCTGGGACTGGCTTTGGGGATGATCAAGACATCATGGGCCTAGTGGATTTGCAGGCCTGTAAGTCTGATTCTATCTAATGTGACTCTGGCCCTTTCTATGGGCTCCACTTGGAGCCTGTGGCCTGGAAGACTGTGGAGCCTTTTGCCATTCAGATGAAATATCCAAAACAGCCAGATCCACAGAGACAGGGCAACTTAGTGATTACCAGGGGCTGAGAGAAGAGGAGAGTGGGTATGCGGTTTCTTTTCTGGGGTGAGGAATACATTCTGGAATTAGGTAGTGGTGGCCATTGTACAACCTTACATAGCTACTAAATGCCACTTAATCTGGCACTTTAGAGTGTGCATTTTATGGTGTATGGATTACATCTCAATTTGTTTTAAAAAGGCCAAGGTTTTTGGTCATGGCAGGGGCCATGTTTCCCTGTCCCTGATCTCCATAACTGTCCTGGTACCTGATTATATCTCCAGACAGGGGGCCATAGCAGCTGCTGCAGTTTGAGGAGTGAAGGGAAGCATGGACTTTCACCTGGGCCTCTGGCCATCAGGCTCTTCTCTGTGTCCCTGGGTTGAGGTTCAGATGAGCCCTGGGGGAGAAGGGCTGGGGGTCTGAGCAGCACTCATACGAGCAGAGGAAGGAAGTGCTGAGCTGACGTGGCTCCCTGTTGGAGTTGGGTAAGCAGTGACCCCTACCTAGCCCCTCACATATCCAAGAAAGGTTTCCTGGGTGGGTTGGGGATGCTGGGTACCAGTCTAGGGCAGACTAAAGCTTGTTAGGGGGACTGTGGCACCAGGCTGTTCCCACAATCTAGGCCCCCACATGACCGTAAGCAGGGCTGTCTCTGGGAGTGTCTAGCTGTCACAGAAGGTCCAGCTCTGGGTGTCTTTGGCAGATCTGGCCCCAACATCAACTTGGGGGTGGGAGTGAGGGAAGGCTTTGCAGTGATTAGTACTGTAAGCTGCAGGTTGTCCAACACAGGAAGACAAAGGGCCCAGCATGCACCTGGGCCTCCCTCCAGACACATCCTGAACCTTCTGCTTCTTCACTTTGTCATGCCCCACCCCCCATGCCCAGGCTACTGCTGTCTTACCCAGATGGCAGCATTGCCTCCCAGGGTCCCTCTGCTTCTCTCTCCCTCTCTGACCTACACTTTAACCCATAAGCCAGGCTTTACACAGCAGCCAAAGAAGGCCTTGAAAGCCTAAGTCAGATAGATCTCTTGCCCAACTGAACCATCTAGTGTTTCCATTGCTCTTAGAGGAAAGGCCAAACCGTCTACCACAGCCCAAATGCCAGGGTCTCCAGCCTCCTCTGCCTCTTCCCCAATACAGTTTGTCCTGGTGGCTTACACCTGGAAAATTCCTTCCCACCTCAGAGCTTCGCTCCTTCTCAGCTCATGGGCTCTGCCCTTTCTTTTCTCACTCGGTGCTTAGTTCAGATACCATCTGAGGGAGCCTCCTCCAACCAGCAGTGCCATGGCTCCCTTGCTCACCCTGGCAGCTCTTCAGGCTGAGGCAGTGGGCGCTGCTGTGCAAGGAACTCAGAGCCAACATCTCCTGGCTCCCCCACCTGGACAATGGATTTAGTAAGTGCTCCTTTCACCCTCAGAGCGAGGACTGGCAGTTTTGCCAGAGAAGTTCCCAGGATTCTTCTCTCTTACTATCTTGGTTCTCCTGGAGTCAGGTGGTTCACCGGCCTTCACATGGATGTCCATCTTGAAGGCTATGTTTCTACTTTGGGCCAGAGAGGTCTGGGCATCAGAACCCTGGGGCTCAGGTATATAGGCTCCTACTTGGTGCCTGACCTACCCCAGGGATTCTTGGGAGAAGTACTATTCCTGCAAATCCTTTCCCACCACCACAAAGGTTTATTTATTCCATATAAAGCCTTTTATGCATCATATGAAAAAATGAGGTGGTTTTGTAAGAAAAAGGGAGGTGAGCTTTTCAGTCACTGACCTCTGAGCCATGCATGGACCTTTTCTCCCCATCACCACATGCATGTTCCTGGGTCGTAGGGCCGTGTGGAGGCACGGCCCCAGGCAGCAAGCAATCATGAGTTCTGCTTCTGGTTCAGTGACATGGTGCCTTCTTTACCTCAGATTCTGTTTGGATTATTTTCCCAGAGCACAGTATCTAGAGAATTCTGGGGTCAGGAAGTAGAAAAACCCTGGCTTCCTGCTTCTCCATGTCTCCAGTTCATGTGCCTGGCCCCCAGCTCTTGCAGTGTCTAAGCACCACTGGGCTGAAGTGGCATCTTTGTTCTCTTCACTTACTGGTTCATGCTGAGCAGTGGGACTTCAAGTTACTGGGAACTGTACCTCTTTGCAGCCTTGGAGGGCTATGAAGGATTCGTGTGGCATCTGGACTCTGCTGCCTCTCTTCTGTCCCCAATTGGGAACTCTTTGAGGGTGGCTTGCACCCCACTGCTGCTGGTCAGGGTCAGGAAACGTGTCCTGTGGACCCCTGCTTAAAGCTGGGTGTCTGGTCCCATCCTGTCCCTGGGGCAAGGAGTGATGGCTGCAATTGCAGAGCTGCCTGTGTGACTGAGAGGGCATGATGAGCTAGCTCTGCAGGGCACAGAGACTGTCCCCAGGTTCTGAGGCTGACAGAGAGTCCTAATGGGTTGCCAGGACCACTGGAACCCAGCATTCCTCCTCCAGGTTCAGCTGACTTCAGCCCCCCAGGTGCTCACTCCACCTCCAGCTATCTCCCCAGTTGCTCTGAGGCTTGGGAATGGGTACAATCTCAGTGGGCGAAGGGGGCCCTTTCTCGGCTCTCCAGAGACAACAGCCCAGCCCCCACCCCTGCAAGGGGTGAAGTTGAGTTGAACCATAGGCTGCACTCCGAGGGTGCCAATTTAAAGTCATATAACTGCAGAGGTCAGGTTGGGTCAGGGTGGACCCAGAGCCTGGGAACGGGCGCAGCCGCAGGTCCTCTGAGCCTCTTCAGGACTACTGCGGTCCCAAAGCCATAGAGTCACACCCCCTCACACCTTGTGACTGGTGTTTCCTGCCACTGTGTACAAACAAGGCTCCGTTGGAGGAAACAGGTGTTTTATCAGGTCACAGGAGCACCCCCATCCCCCAACTGTACAGTATTTAGATTCTCAAAGAACACCCTCCTGCAGGTGGGAACAGGGAGACCAGGTGGGAAGGGACTTGTCCAGGGCCCATTAGCAGAGGGGGAGGAGAAGCATGTAGTCTAGAAGCTTGATCCTCTGCAACTGGATCTGCCACTGCCCGGCTGGGTAGCCCTAAGAAGGTCACTTTCCACATTTGAAAATGAGGACAGAAAGCTCTGTCCTCTTTGGGAGAATGGGGCCTCATATGTGAAGTCCCTAGCCCGTGGATGCTACAGGAGGCCTGTGGCTGTGACAAGGGGTTGTGACCTCCTATAGCTCAGGCTGGCCTGGGGTCCCTGAAAGAGTCAGCATCCCTCTAGCTTGAGCTCAGCTAGGCCACAACATTGCCTTCTAGAACCTTGGGTCCACCTCTGTATTTTCAAGCCTGACTCCTCAGCCTGGTTGGACAGGATGGGAGGCTACCTCTTTCTTTGTCTACCTAGAGCTCAGTCCTTGACAAGAAAAAGCACACTCCCTGAGAGCCCCAGTTAGCCCTGAGGTTCTGCTCAACTGGATAAAAGGCATAGGAGGAAGAGGGAGGGAGGGTCTGGGGGGGAGCTGCGGGGGCAGCTGAGGAGGCTTCCGGAGAGGACCCTCTGCAGTGGAAAGTAGAAGGACACCCTGGGTGGGGCGCAGCGGAGCAGAGGAGAGAGGGAGGCCTCAATGGCTTTGTTTCCCATCACCCAGACGGACCCAAGCCCAGGGCCCATGAGGAGTATGGAGTGAGGCTGGAGAAGGGCTGCCACGAAGAGTCTGGCATGAGACTTTGGTGCCTAGGCCTCATTGGTTCCATAGAGTACGAGAGGTGGGTGGGCACATGCAGCGGGTTGGCAGCCTGGCAGGGCGGTGCCCACCACAGATGGTTTGGGTTGGACGTGGAGGGCCGCGGCAGGCAGAGCTGGCAGCTGGGGCAGGGTGGATGCTGGGAGTGGCAGGGTGATTGAAGGAATGTGAGCAGACCATGGGAGGGTAAGCTTTGGACCACAGAGACCTGAGGGTATTGGCCAGTATAAGGCCAGAGAGCCTCCCAGATGGGTACTGCTGTTATTCGGCCCAAGTGCCTCAGCCCATTGGTGATCCAGTCAAGGTGTAGCAAGCATTCTGATCAGTTCCTCTCGCAAGGCTCTGAGCTCCCAGGTTCCCAAGGAGGTCCCTAGAACCCAGGACATTCTTAGCTGCCTCCTTCAGGCAGCTTCTAGCCCCCCTTCAAGAGCTTTGGACCTGAAAAACTGCCTCCCTTAAAAAGATGTGGCTACATCAGGTATGGGGAATGGTGACACACGCCTTCAATCCCAGTACTTGGGAGGCAGAGGCAGGCTGATCTCTGCAAGATAGACGCCAGCCAGGTTTATATAGCAAGTTCTAGGCCAACTGGAGCTACAGGGAGACCCTGTCTCAAAAACAAGGCTGGAGAGATGGCTCAGCAGTTAAGAACACTGACTGTTCTTGCAGAAGACCTGGGTTCGAATCCCAGCACCCACATGGCAGCTAACAACTGTCTGTAACTCCAGTTCCAGGGGCTCCGACAGCCTCTTTTGTCCTCCAAGGGCATTGCACAACACGGGTGTACTTACCTACATGGAGGCATAACACTCATATACATAAAATAAAAATACTATAAAGCAAATAAAAATATGTAGTCAGGCTAGAGATGTAGCTCAGTTGCCTAGCACGCAAAAAACCCTGGGTTTGATCACTGAGTTGGAGGTCAGCCTGGGCTACATGAGACCCTGTCTCAAAAAAAGAAATTAAAAAAAAAAGCATGGCCCAGGTACTTGGCCTTATATGGTAAGTTGCCAAGGTAGCTGGCCTCATGCTGTAAGTGGCCCAGGCTGCCTTGAACTTGTGGTGATCCTCCTGCTTCTGCCTCCCAGGATTATAGGAGTGAGCTACCATGCCTGGCTTGTATTTTTTGAGACAAGGTCTCATTGCATTTCCTAAACTGGCCTTGAATCTACTTGGTAGTCTATGCAGCCCTTGAACTTGGTATCCTCCTGTTTGAGCCTCTTGAGTACCTGGGATCACAGGCCTGTGCCACCAAAGCCTGGGGAGGTTTGTACCCGTCCACTGGCCCTGATCCAGCTGTTCATACACAGAGCACAGTTCATATAGATAATTAGGGTCCAGTTGGAACATAGGGCTTCTCTTAGCCCAGGCCCTCGTGGGATGAGGGGCATCTGTTGCTGAGGGCCCTTGCCTCAGCAGAGCTAGGAAGGGTGTGAGCCTGGGCCTCTCCTGCTGGGAGGCTGCCCTTGTGGCCTGTCCCACCCATGGAGACTGCCAGCCTGGGCTGCACCCAGACTCTGCCTTAGAGCCTGGAGCCAGCTGGGTGACACAGCCTTCACTCTGAGGCCCTGACTCTACAGTCAGAACTCCCTGGAGATCAGAGGAAGCAGACACACTGCCAAATGAGCTTCCTCCTCACCCCTCACCCTCCATTAAAACAAGGGCTAGGGAGCTGTCTGGGCCCCACACTGTCTGCTTCCAGATGACGTGTAGAGAGCAGAGACTCCAGGCCTGGGTGGGCAGGTCTGGGCCCCAGGGAACAGTGAGCGTGGGCTCAGGATGCACATGGTTAGCGCTGCTGGCATCCTACTGAGTCTGGAACTGGCCTGGGGGCCAGTTTTCCTATGAGGATAGGGAGCTATGTGGAGGCCTGTTGACCTCCCTGGGTCTCAGTGTCCTCTATGATGTGTAGTAATCCCAGCCCCAGCAGGGGTCTTGAGGTTCAGATAGGTGTCAGTGAAAGAGGCCTGATGGCAGGGTGGGCCTTGGGTGGAATTTACTGGCCATTGCTAGTACCAGCCTCACCATCAGGCAGCAGGGGGCATGGGAAGGGAAGGACAGGTGATGGGAATCCAGGCTGGGGACGCTGAGTAACTTTGACCTGTCTCTGGTGGCAGGGGCCCAGCCTCCTGGCCTGCTGGGTCGCCATCTGAAACGCATTACTGATGCTTTGTAAACTCCACATCATTCAGCCACATGAAAGCCTCAGTCCTAAAAATAGCTGCTCCCAGAGGACGCCCCGCAGTGGCGGGGCTCAGCTGACCTCTGCACGCACACCCTCTGTTGTGCCACCTCCCTTGCCGTGGAGCCCCGACTGGCAGGGCTGCACCCACCCAGTGTAGGCAGCTACTGCCTCAGGCTGCTTTATCTGGACACATCTTACCCTGCTAGCCAAGGCTTCAGGCCCGAGGCCTCACCTGGAGCAGAATGTCTGGAACAGCTAGGAAGAAGCTGCTTGAGGGTGTGGTGATGGCAGGAGGACCCTTCCCCAGACTTGTCCTTGCTTGGAGTACCTGAGGGAGGCTCCTTGGACAGCCAGTGGAACAAACTATTGAAGGCACTGAGGCCTAGCTTAACTGAGGCCACTGTCAAGTGTGGGACAGGAGGGTCCCTGGCAGAGGTGCTGGTGAGGGAAGGGTGGGCCTGTCTGATGATGGGTGGGGTAAAGAGCCAGGCAGCAGGAGGGCCTCCCAGCTGCCAGCACTGCCTCCCTGCCCTGCTTTCTGCGGATTCCCTCTCCCTATGGTCTCTCTGACCAACTGCAAACCACTCTTTTCCCTAAAAATAAACATGCTTATGGGATTGGGGGTAGCTTTGTAGCTATCAAAGGAAATAATAGGGTGTTTAAGAAAATTACATTGCATTTTAAATAACCAGCATGAAAGTCATTAAGTTTGAAGTTTCACTTAGATCAGATGGCTCTGTGGCCGCCTGGTGGCCAGGCAGGCAGAGGGTGGGTGGGCCTCTGATGCTTCGAGGCAGCCTGTGGAGAGCAGTGGGGTCTCTGCCAGGCACACCCGGGGTCCAGGCAGGGCTGGCCATTTGGGGTGTGCCGGCTGTGGCAGCCACTCCAGAGCATGCTGGCAGGCTTTGAAACAGTGTGTGGCTCTCAGAGCTGCCCAGCTGTGGTGGGTAGCCCTAAGGGTGGGGGTGGGGGGCATATAGTAACTGATGAAACCAGGAGAAAGAGCTGAGGCCACAAAAGTTGGTGGTGATGTCAAGTAGGACATGTAGGAATGGTAGCTTGGATCAGAAAAGGCTGGACCGGATCTAGATGGTACAGATGACATCTGTTCCTTTTATCACTAGATTCTTGTGCCCCACACAGGGCCTGGCACACAGTAGGTGTTCAACAGTTTTTGAAAGAATAGCAGCCACAATAACTCATGTGTTCAGAGCTTCCTTGGTGCCAGAAAAACAGTGGCGGCACCGGGGGGCTGGAGAGATGGTTCAGCGGTTAAGAGCACTTGCTGCTCTTGTAGAGGACCCAGGTTCAATTCCCAGCACATACATCAGGCAGCTCACAACCATTTTTAACTCCAGTTCCAGGGGATCCAACATCCTCTTCTGGCCTCTGTGGGCATCTGCATGCACATGGCATACATATATACACACAGATACACACACATGCACATAAAATAAATCTTTTTTTAAAATGTAAGTATTGAAGTCCTGCCTGCCATCCACAGAGCACCAAGTACAGTCCACAGCACCACATAAACTTGGTATGTCTGTGCATACCTATAATCCCAGCACTCAGGAGGTGGAGGCAGAGGCAGAGGCAGGAGGATCAGAAGCTCAAGGCCATACTTGGCTACATAGTGAATTCAAGGCTAGCCTGGGCTACATGGGACCCTATTTAGGGAAGAAAGGTGTTGGGCAAAGGAAGGCTGGCTCTATCTGTAGAGTTCTTACTGTGCACGTAGGGAGACTTGTTCAGATCCCCAGCAGCCATGTGAAAAGCTGGGTGTGGTAGTGCACATCTGTAATTCTGGTACCAGTTGGGCAAGGTGGAGCCCTGGAGCTCCCCTGCCAGCCAGCCTAGGGGATTTGGTGAGTTCCCAGCACAGTGAGAGACTCTGTCTCAGCTTCTGGCCTCCATGTACATACACATGCACATGTACCCACACATATGTGTGCATACATAGACATACATAGTGTTCATTATTGCCACCACTCTGCTGGTCAGGAAACTGAGACTTGGAGAGGTACTTGGCAAAGTCAGATTTGGATGTGGTTCTCGTACCCCACTACCCAGGCCCCTTCCTACTTGCCACCATTTGTTCTAGAATATGTGGAGACAGGGTCAATGTAGACTGGAGCTGAGAAGTAACCCACGGCCTGCATGATTCTCCTCTGGCTTCAAGGAAGGACTTGGCCTCTCCCTGCCCCTCCTAGCTCTGAGCCTGGACTGGACTGGCCTGACCTTCTTGGATACCTGGTAAGGTCTGTTCTCCAAGGGTGAAGAGGATTGTGTTTCTTGGTTGGGAGACAGGAGTCCAGAAAAAAATTTTTACATGGAGAACAGTCTGTAAATGACCTGTAAGGTTGAACCAGGTTTGGTGTGTGACCAAGGACGGTTAGAAACTGTCTGTTGTGGATTCCTTCCTTACCAGCTTTGGTCCTCAGTCAGCTCAGAGCTTACTGCTCAACCTTTTGGGGCCAGGTGCCCCCTCCTGGGCTGTCCAGGACTAGACTGAAGGCTTTCCTAGGCCCTGAATGGCCAGAGTGTGTTATCTGTGGAAAACTTCTTGGGAGCCAGGGCCTTTCACCAGCTTCATGGGGGCATTCTGAGGGCAATTTCTTTGAACTCTACCTCCTACCTCCTCGCTCTGGTCACTGTGGGCCAGTGAGGAGCTCAGTGATCAGACAGTGGACCAAATAGTCCAACCTGGCACAGAGCTGGTTTTCCTGAAAAGCTTTTATCAAGAGACGATGCTTACTTTTGTCTTTTTTTTTTTTTTTTTTTCATTTAAGTACAAAAAGAATACTACACAGGCATGGTGGCACATGCCTTTAGTTCCAGCACTTGGGAAGCAGAGGCAAATGGATCTCTGTGAGTTCAAGGACAGCCTGATCTATACATAGCGAGTTCCAGGCCAGCTACAGGGAGACCCTGTCTCAAAAAAAAAAAAAAAAAAAAAAAAAAAGATAGGCACTCACCTGATCCTCACAATCCCATAAGACCATGGGCATTTTATAAGCAGGGAAGTGCAGGGACAAAGAGAATTGCCCTTGTGTAAGCACTGGAGGAGGGATTTGAACTCAGCTCCTCCACAATGCCCCAGTGCCCTGTAGACAGCATGCATGTTAAAGGCAGCTGGGTACTTTTGGCTTCCTGGTGCATCCTCCTTGCCCTATGGTTTGGTGTTCCCTGCCCTGTATCTGCATTGTTCCTCCAGGTGTGCAGTAGTAAGAGCTATGTTTTATGGTTTTGCATGAACTCTCTAACTCAGCCTCTTTAGGGGCTCTATCTCAGGGCCCCACGGTAGTTGGATCAGCCCAGCCCTCCTCCCTCTGCTTACACTGGGAGTGGAGGGTTAGGGTGGAAGGACCCCAGGGTGGAGCCTTTAGCAGCTTCTTTCCATACCTCTTCTTGTGGCCTTGTTGAGTCTATATGGAGCCCCTAGGCCTTAATGGACAGTAGCTTGAAGGGTCAGACCAGGGTGACCTGATGTGGCCTTGGGGCAGAGCTGTCCTCATGGGGCAGTCCAGGCAACAGAAGAGTCCAGATGACTTGGAGACCCCTGTGCTATCTTTACTGGGTTGAACTGGGGCCAGAATGCAGGTTAAGGCCAGGCATGAGGTCTTCAGTTCGCCTTCCTTCCTACCCTCTAGCCACTGCTGACCACTTCTCTCCTTAGCCTTACCTTTTTGGGCTTATCTAGATTCTCCCAGGCTAGCCTGAGCTACAGAAGGAAACTGTCTCAGAAAAAAAGAAAAAACACAACAGAACCCAGATGTTGTTTAGCAGGGCACTGCCAGCAGGCAATCTGCCTGTGAGGCCTGCGGCTGACTGGTAAGAACCCTGACAGGCTGGTTGGCATCCGGACCAGTCACGCATGCTGACAGACCCTGAACCTTCCTGCGCTTCCTGTCCTGGGCAGCAGAATCTATACACACTGCACAGAGTGGCTTGGGAAGACGGGGGATTCCAGTTCCGGTGGAACTCTGCGGACTGCTAGGTGCCCAGCGGGCTACTACTGGACTGGCAGGGGCTGCCAGCTCTAAGTCCGCACCTCCCTCTGCCATTCCCTTCCTTCTCTACAAAGCCTCCAGCTCTGCCCCCAGGAACACAAAGGCTGTAAACTTCTTCAGCACCTCCCTCTCCCTACTGCCAAGGCCAGATAGGGTTGAGGCCAAGTCCACAGTGGGATTGAACACTGGGCGCTTAGGAGAGCAGGGTGAGTGATTGCCTGGCTTGCGGCATGCCCAGCCCCAGGCTGCTGCAGAGTCCCCACACAGGGTGTTGGTAGTGTCAACCAGCAGCTCAGCTGCAGCAGCTCCCGGAAGCTTATATTTTCCTCTAAAAACATCCTGTCCTGAGGGGCGTTCACCCTAAAGAGGAGGAAGGAAAACGCTAGTAGACAGAATGCATAGAAACCACGAGAAGCCATGGGCCAGGCCACTCAGCTTGGGGCTCAGCTTCTTCTGAGGGTGCCTCAGGGCTGGGCTGGGTGGAGAGGCCTGTGGTTTGCCAAAGGCTTCGTGCAGGGACTCTGGTCCTCACCTCTGGTGAGGAGGCCCCGTTATCTGATGTCAAGGCCAGGCTTGGTAGACTAGCCACACGTACTTGGCAGGGCTTTGCAACCGTGGCAGAAGTCGTGTTGCCAGCAGGTAGGACTGAAGCCTCCTGGTCCAGGGTGTGGCCCAGCTATCCCCTAGCCCTTCCAGTTCAGCTGGCCCTGCAGCCACGGCCCTGTGTTCTGTGGTGGGTGTCTGGCACAGGGTGTCCACAGTGCTGTGGGTGAGAAGCTTGCGAGTTGTTGTCCTTTGGAGAGCACTCTGTCCTGGGCAGCAGGGCTCAAGGCAGAAGCTGTGGATAAAAGGGTACGAACAGTCTTCCAGACTGTTCCTCTTAGCCTGGCTGGAGTGTGTCTGCAGAGGAGGGTCTGAGGAAACCTGCAAATCCAGGCCTAGGTGACTTCATTCAGAAGGTCTAGGGGATCCACATCCTGGGAAGTTCATTCTTATGGGCTTATGCCCTAGGGAACATCCTATTTAGCAGCTAGCCAGACTCTTATGCACATAAGCATCATTGGTGCTTGGTGGTGACTCTAAGCCCTGCCGTAGGGGGACTGATCACCTGTCTGACTGTATGGAAGGGAAGTGAGAACTGAAGGGAAATTTTTGAGTGGGCTTGTTAGGGATGCTGAAGATGAACCGGTCTGTCCCCAAGACAGGTTCCCTGGTGTGGGTCTAGGGTCTGTCCACAAGTGTACCTTTACAAGGTAGCACGAAGGCACTCTGAATGAGTGGCAGGTCTATTTTGACTTCCTGATCATTCTCACTTCCAAAGCACCATAGGCAGGAGCGGTCGTGGGAAGAGGCCAAGGGGTCTCAGATGCCAGGTGGGCTATCCCTTGACCTTAAAATGGCCCCAACTCCTCTGAGCCTCCAAACCTGTGTACTGTGACCCTGTGTCCAGCCCCATCCTTAACCCAGTGCTGCTGTGTTCTCCCTGAACACTGGCTCAGCTGGGTCCCTGCATCCCACACCGCTAAAGGCCTGAATACCCAACTTTAGTTCCTTCAGTGAATACAGTGGCAAAAGGGGAGATGCAGAAAATTTAGATTCTCCAGGCCTTCATTCCCCAGGTCTTCAGGAAATGACCCCTAAGTACAGAACCTGGAAAGACAGAGATAGTTAGCCCTCTAGGACACCTAGGCAGCTGCTTGCCAGGCTGGTGGACTCCCATCCAGGTTAGAGGTGACCTAGGTCTGAGGGAAAGCCAGTCTGGCATGGAGCAGAAGGGAGTCTGGAGCAGGAAGAGGGGTAAGCAGAGGCACTGAGGCAGAAAGAACTGGATACCTGATAGAAGAGCAGGCTGCTGTGGCTGGCATGCAGTGCTGGGCAGGGACACATGGCTAGGGTGGGGGCCATATCCAGCTTTCACCATCAGGTAGGTTCCCGATGGCAGTAGCTCAGCTGGCACCTGTAGCCAGAAGCCCTGACCTAGAGATCCCAGAGGCTGCTGGGAACCCTGAGTCCTGAGCTGGAGATCAAGCTGGTATAGCCTCCCCTGCATCCTGATGCCCCTGTTCTGTCTACGGTAACCATAGGGCCTTTGCAATGTAGCTGTTGGCATCGGAGCTCCACCACTCATTGTATGACCTTGTGTTTTGGTTTCCTCTCCTGCCGGTGGTGATTAGTAACTGTGCCCGCCTGGTATGTCTGCTTGAGGAGTGACTAGGAGCTCAGGGACACATCCTGATGCTTGTGCCAGCCTGTGGATCCTAGGTGTGCAGGGGTGCTTCTCCTGGCTCGGTCCCTGCCACAGGGCTTTCTTGGGAGGTCCCACTACTCACCCACCCCCAGGCTTGAGCCCAGAGGAAATGGCAACTTTCTTCGCTGGGAAAGTGTTCTGGGGCTCAAGCACTTAGGGGTTTTCAGAGTCAACCGTCAGAGGCGAGGGAGTTTCTCTGCTGGTGGTGACGGGCTCTCAGGGTGCTCACAGCCTTGCAAGCAGACCGCTGCGGTCTGCAGGGAAAATGCCGACTGTGTTTATTTTTCACCTGAGCCTGCAGGAAGTGTGTGTGGGGGGGTGCAGCTAGGAGGGGGTAACCAGGGGCAGACTGGCCATGCCCAAACTGGACTCCGGAGCAGAGGAGACCTGTTCAGGAGTCCCCCATTTCCATTTCCCGGTACCTGGCCCTACCTTGGCTCCCTTCCTCACTCCAACCTGCTGAAGAGGATGGGAGGCTAGGGCAGTGGAGCTGGAGACTCTAGCCAGACGCTAAAGAAACAATCCTAGAAGGGAACACCTTTAGGACAGTAGGTGGGGGTTGGGAAGAGAGAGACAATAACAGGAAGGACCACCTCTGCCAGGAGGGAGCTGGTCACCAGGTAGGTGGCACATATAAGCTGGGTGGCTGTCAGGGGTGTTGGAGTGCTACAGGCTGGTAGGAGCAGCTGCCAGAGCTCTGGTAAAGTGCAGGGCTCTAGGGTGCATGCTAGAGACATGCAGACTGCAGCTGAGTCACTGACATGTGCATACATTCCAGCATGCTCTGAGCACTTACTGTGTTGGTCTCCTCCCTTAGTAAGGAGATAGGGGCTGTGCTATTGAGGTGCTTGCAGCCTGGTGGGGACAAGCACCCTCAGAAAGAGAATGGAGGTGGCACTTGAGTCACTGGGCTCCCTGTACACATGCCAAGCCCCAGGTGACCCCACTCTGTCGTCTAGGAAGTCTGGCCCTGAGACAACCTTGTGCTGAAGCCCTGGAGCGGGACGTTCCACTGACTGAAGGGGGCAGGGGGCCCTGTGCCAGACCATGCCCTCTGGCTAGCACCACCAGGCATGGTGGGGGTTTAGGAGGAATGTTATGAACAGCCTACACAAATGTGGAAGGACTGGCCAGGCCCTCAGTGCTTGCCCTGGAGCCCTGGCCTCCCTGGGCTTTAGCTGCTAGGCTGCTTGTCTGCCCCACCCTTGCCCACCCAGCACTTCTGTGGTTTGGCTGCAGACTTCTGCTTAATGAGGCTTTCCCCCAGTACCCAGGGAACACTGCCAGACAGGACTAGCCCACCATCCCCCAGGACCCCTACCCCCCACCTCATTGCCCTGCTACACACATAACAACTATAGGCTGAGCTAGGTCACTGAAGTTTCTTAGGCCCAGCATGACCTGTGCTGCACCCTAGGTCAGGAAGCAAAGCTGGACCTTAGGCAGTGAATGGTGGAATACTTTCTGTCACAGTCTAATATTCTAAAGGGTTCTGAAAGAGTAGGACATGCCCTCAGCTGCCACAAGCCTTGCCTTCGGGCTAGCACTGTCTTGGAACCTATCAGGATAAAAAAAATAAATGCCTTAAAGATCGCTGGGAAACTTACTAGACACTAGGTAGTTGCTCCCCAAAACTCTCGAACAAAGCAAAATGTCAGCATCTGTGACTGATGAGGTGGGTAGGACTAACGTTTTCATTCTGTTTACAAGGAAAGAAACTTCAAGCCCAGATAAGGAAGGAGACTTGCCTACGATACCTGAGTTAAAGGTTAGCCAGATACAGCTGGGTCTCCCAGCTTCCCTCATACATCACCACACACCCGAAAGCTTATCACTGGGGGACTGGGAATGGTGGCGTACATTTTTAATCCCAGCCCTCTCGAGGCAGAGGCAGGTGGATCTCTGTGGGATCAAGGCCAACCTGGTCTACATAGTGAGTTCCAGGCCAGCTGGGACTACAGGGAGACCCTGTCTCAAAAGACCAAAAAAAAAAAAAAAAAAAAAAATTCTGTAGGTGAAGCACTTCTGGGTGTCCTGGGCATACTAAGTAAGCATTAGGGAAGGTGCTAGTGTAATCACAGAGCTCTTGACCCCAGGGAAGGAGACTGTCAGCTGGAGGCCTGGTTGAGGAGGCAGGGAGGATGTGGCTGCTGGTGAGACATGATGATGGCTCAGACTGAGCGGGAAGGAGTCAGAGAGAAGTGGTTGGATCACTAGATTTTGGAGGTAGTGCATTAGAATCTGCTGAGAAATTGGATGTACAGGGGAGAGGGGCAAGAATGACATAAAGATGTCTGGTCTGAAACGGGTCCTCCAGACATGGAAAGGTGGCTCCACCAGTAATGGAAGAGGACCACAGTAGACAGGGCAGAAAGTCAAAGGTTCTGATTTGAGGGCTGAGGATATAGCTCAGTGGTAGAACACTTATGTAATGCGGGAGACCCTAGGTTCAATTCTCAATACCACACATAGAAGAAAGGTTATGATTTGGGTATGTGGAGTATGGCGCAGTGTAGACCTAGCAGAGCTGAGTAGGTATTCAGAGAGTGGAATTCCTAGAGGCAGAGCCTGGAGTCAGAAATATAGAGTCATCATACTGAAGTTTTTTTTTTTTCTATGAGACAAGGTCTCACTTTGTAGACCAGGCTGGCCTTGAACTTGAGAGATCCACCTACCTCTCCCTCTAAAGACATGTGCCACCACACCCAACTTTATTGTTAATTAGGTATATATGTATATATCTGTGGGTATATGCACAAGAATGCAGTGCTCATGGAGGCCAAAGGAGGGCATTGGATCCCCTGGAAATGGAGTTGCAGGTGGTTAGGAACTGACCAGCATGGGTGCTGGAAACTTAAACTCAGGTTCTTTGTTTAAAGCTATATCCTAGGAGAGGAGGGCACAGGGGAATCAGCAAAGGGCCAAGGAAGAGCTGCCAGTGATGGAACTTGACTTAATGGAAGAGAGAGAATCAGTTGTGTCTGACAAGGCTGAGAAATGGGGGAAATGACTGAGAATTGACAACTGAGCTCAGGATCGTAGAAGTGACTGGGGAGCCTGACAGAGGTCATCTTGTGGAAGGATGAGGCAAAAGATTGGCTGGGCCGAAAAGAGAGCAAGAGCCAAAATCTGAAGGCAGCGAGTGAGGCTAGACTTGGCTAAGGCTTCTGTAGAAGGGGAAAGACAGGAGGTGGAAGACAGACAGGGAAAACAGCAGCCTGTTTGTGCCCCAGTGGTAAAGAGTTTGTAAGCTATGGCAGGTCGTCAGTGCCTGAAAGAAATGTTTCCACACATCCCACAGCTGCCCCAGCTCACTCCTCTCTCACTTGATGGACACCTGTCAGGACATTGTCTAGGACAGAGGGAAGCCAAGGTAGCCCAGAATTCAAGGGGAGATGCAGCTTATTGCTGGAGGCAGGAACATAGAAAGATGGCAGGCCAGGGCTATTGCGAGTACCTGACCCGACCAGGCTACATGCCCTAGTGGCAGTGTGGCTCATGCCCAGCTTTGCCTCTGTCCTCACCCTGGATCCCCAAAGGCCAAGTACCAAGGGACCTATGCTAGGCGTCATTCACTTCCAGGCGAGGAAGCGGAAGATCTAAGGATTCCAACGAGATTCACTGCTGGGAGCAAGAAGCGGGGCATCCTCCTACTTGCCCTTGATAACCTCCTGTCATTCTACTGAGCTATGGCCAGTGATCAGTTGTGTGTTCCCAGACAGCAGTATCCCCGAAGATGGGCTCAGCTGTAGGTGTCCCAGAGCCCTGACTTATACACGGGGGCCAGTATAGTAGGTCTGGCAGCGACTACCTGTGGTTGGGTTGTGTGGGGAGCCTCTTCTCAGGCCTGCTGGCTGACTCATTTCTTGACTGAGAACCATTTGACTAATGTGAAAAGCAAGAGTCCTGCGGTGTTGAGGAAACCAGAAGAGCAGGGTCTGGGCAGGTTGTCCCTGGAATGAGCCAAACCCCACCTGACCTCCCTACACTCCAGTTAGCTGCTAAGGGGTCCTGCCCTGTGCCAGTGCATCCAGTTAGGTCTGAGGTGGGACAGTCTGAGAGCTGTAGGAGGAGGAAAAGCCATTGGGCCTCACAGAAACAGGGCATCTCTGGGACTAGGCCAGGAAGGACTTCTGACAGGACAGATGCTGAGTACCCTAAGAATAAGGCTCATTGGAAAGTGGGACCGCACAGACAGTCTCAGGAACTAGGAGGCAGGAAGACAGTGTTGCAGGACACGAGGTATGTGGAGTGGTGCCCTCTACCCTAACGTGTGGGGTTCTGCTTGCCACTTTTGACAGCCCGTGTTGCCCACATCTCACTGCAGCTCTGCCTGCATGCATGCCCCCCTCCCCGTCTCCAATGCCTTCTTCCCTCTGGGCACTCCACATTCACCCAGCCTCCTCATTTTTCAGCACAAGGCCAGTCAGCCCCCACACGGTGTCCCCCAACTCTCTCCTCTCTACGAACATTTCAGCAGTCAACACCCCGCACCTGCACCTGCGGACATCAGCCAGAAGCAAGGTATGGGCTGGGGATGGGGAGAAGCCCATGGAGACTAGAACATGTGGGCCAAGTTCCTGGCTTCTGAGACCCTGTTTGTAACAGTAATAACTGGGGCTTTGCACACCCAGGGCCCAAAGAAAATGCCAGAAAGGAGCCAGGCATGGTGATGTGTACCTGTAGCCCAAGCACTGAGGGGAAGAGGCAGGAAAATTACAAGTTTGAGATCACCCTGGCTACAAAATGAGACCCTGCGAAAAGGGGGGGGGGGGGGGGGGGGGGGGGGGGGGGGGGGGGGAGGGGCGA
The DNA here is from genome assembly GCF_000622305.1 of Nannospalax galili. Taxonomy (NCBI): domain Eukaryota; kingdom Metazoa; phylum Chordata; class Mammalia; order Rodentia; family Spalacidae; genus Nannospalax; species Nannospalax galili. The sequence goes on from NW_008328699.1 coordinate 200,760, forward strand.
ACCTGCGGAAGGGCGGGCCGAGACTCCGGCCTGGGTAGAGTGCACCCCCCTGTGAGTGAAAAGGGAGGGCGGCGAGGGGGGGGGGGGGGGGGGGGGGTGGAGAGGAAAAGAGAAAGCCAAAAAAGAATTGTGTGCATCTGAGGGCAAGGGAGGTAGTGCCAGGTTCAGAACTGAGGCTTCAGGTTGAGGTAGGAGACTCAGGCCTGTGGGTGGCCCCCACTGCCAATGTGGGAGCAGCAGCCATGCATTACTGGTAAATGTAAGACTTAAAAGACTTTACCTCCCCCAGTGAGAAAATGGAAAGTGGTGGTTGTGATGGCTGATTCACCTCAGCCTCAGCCAAAGTCATTCTGAAATCCACCATTGTCAGCTGTGGGAAACCTGCTGACTCAGCCCGGGCCGGTGGAGCTAGGTTCCTCTAGACCAGGAGGCCTGCTTTTTGCCCTGAGGGCCTGGACAGAGAGAGCCCCCAGCAGAGGCCAGTGACAGAGCAGCAGTGGACCAAGGAGTGGTGAGGTCTGGTTCTGCTGCTGAGTGACTTCAAGCTCTGCCTCTGGCCAGCCAGTGTCCTAATGCAAGTCACCCCGCACCTCTATCCTTGGTTCCCTTGCTTGTCATAAGGCCACTGTCACCACCCTAGGATACGTCTGAACAAACCAGTTAATGTCTGGACCTCTAGCAAAAGGAAGTGTGATCTTAGAGGCCCCAGTAGAAAGCTCTACCGTAGTAACACCCCTTGGTCAAGCTGGCCCACTTACTTGGCCCTTCCTACTGCAGTTCACAGGCCACTGCAGACTCCTGACCTCTCTGGATTCTACTCTCTCACCTCAGGCAGCATGGGACAGCTCCCCCCCACTGTGAGCTGGTAAGTGTGGGCCTGCTGGGAAAGGGGCACAGTGAGCCAGTTGGACAGTACCTACTGTCCCATGTTTCACTTCCATCCATCTCGCTGAGCCCATGCTGCCCGCTCTGTAAATACCAGGGGCTGACCAGCAGCTCTAGCCCAAGCTCTGAGCTAGCAATCCCTGTGCCTGCCTGGTCTGTAGGCATTCCCTAGGTAGCTTGACATACTTAAGAGGAAGGAAAGCTGGAAGCTTTCCCTATTTCCTAGGTCTCAACCCTACTGCACCTGAACTCTCCAACATATGAGAAAGAAAAGGTCACCCTGATCAGGGAGGTGACAGTGTGAATAGCCACCAAAGAGGCTAGTGCCTCTTAGCTGTCTGGTGATCAGGGACAGACTTCCTGTAGCTTCAGTGCCTGCTGCTGTTTGTCCCTTCTCAGCAGAGACAGGGTCCCTCTTAGTCCCTACACGCCTGCTTGAGCCAAGCTCCTGATGAGCCTGTTTGGAGCTGGACCAGGCATGACTGTGGGCCACAGTCTGTTTTCAGCTGGAATTGGGCCTCAGCAGGTCACTTGGCTTTTTATTCATTAACCAAGGCATGACCTAGGCAGGTCTCTAACCCCTCTGGGATGGGGCAGGCACCCAGCAGCAGCAAGGGTTGTCTTCCCAGGAAAGCCTGTCAGCCTGGGTCCACCTGTTGCTGTTCATTTGCCCTGATCCACAATCAGTACACACCTCCATTTCCAGATTTTGGACGAAGCACCATTCTGAATACAAGTTAGGCCTAACCTCATGATTACAGGACCAAGGTGGGGTAGGAGTACCTGGAGCTTAGCCTGATGGGACCAGGCCAGAGTTCCACACATGCAACTCTCTGGCCAGCCTCCTGAAGAGTCCCTTAGACCAGGAGCTCCAAAGACCAGGAGACCTGAGCCTCAAGAGGGTATCTCCCACTAAGGTGCCAGTGAAGGGCTGTAGGCACAGGGAGAAGCACTATGTTCTCAGATCTGCCCAGGTAGGACTGACCTGCCAAGAGACAAGCAGGAATTTTAGACCTCTGCACTGAGTCCTGTATCAGGCAGGACTCTAGGTGCCAGTGAAACTCTGCTGAAGCAGACTGATCCTTAGGTCCCTGCCCTGTCAGAATTCAAGTTTGCTTAGTGGCAACCAGGCAGAAAGCCAGACATTTACAGGGCACTGTTAACACCATCTTGACTAGGAACTGTAGGAGCCCAGAGGGATACCTCATTCAGCTTGGGACCTCTGAGCTTTTGGGAAAAGGTCACAAGATCGGAAGAATAAAGGGTTAAAGCAGGCATATTGGGGCAGGAGAGCAATCCAGACAGCATCAATAGAGGGTGCAAAGGCCCTGGGACAGTTATCAGCTGTGAACTGTCAAGGAAAGGTGGCAGGCTGGAAGGGTTCCAAGGGAAGCTGTTAAGCTGGGTCCTAGAGAAGGCTGCCACTTCTAACCCTGAAACTGGAGCACAGGCTGTCAGATGCAGCACACACTGGAGTGATCCCAGCAGAGATCCACCTGTCTCACACTATGTACAGGTCCCATCATGCAAGGGACAAAAGTCCTTCCCCATGTCTGGCTGGAATTCAGATGGCTAACAGCTATCTCTCCCAACCACAGGCCCAGCCCTCCTCTCTACCCCCTGTCCCCTTCCTGCGGATATAGACAGCACTTCCCTGCCCCCACCGCAGCCCCTGGCGCCCCCTACCCCAGGTGAGTCCCCATCCCTGCAGCCAGGCTCCTGCTTCCTGTTGCCCAGGCTTCAGTGCCCACACAGGGCTATGCTCAGGCCAGTGCTTACCCTGTGTTAGTTGTTTGTCCCTCTGTCTGTCTGGAGTCTTTCGCTGCTCTGTGCCTGCGAATGAAACTAGTGAGCGATGGGAAAGAGGCCTCGGCCCAGGGCACCCTGGACAGAGGATCCCAGACACCAATGTATACCCCCTGGTGGGGCATCCCCTGAGCTCTGCCCAAGGTGAAGCAGTACCTTTTGGTGTCCCTAGCCTCTGGTCTCTCGAGGCTGCCTGCTCAGGGATCCCACATCTGTACAAGCAGCAAATGGTACAGTGATCTTCACACAACAGCAGGAAAGAGGTGGGAGGGGAGAGTACACAAGTCCCCTCATTCAGCTCATGCTGACAGACACAGACCTACGTGGTGCCAGGCATGCCATTCAGCAGCTTAGGGTGGGAGGTGGACACAGCACCAACAACTGAATGGGCCAGCTGGAAGATGGGCAAGCCCCAAGGAGACCCCAGCCAGACGTGATGGGTCAGGGAGAAGTGCCTGGGAATGCTAACATTTCCTGAGAGGTGGACATAGAAAAGCTAGAGCTGGCTGCGTGTGGGGAGTGGGAGGCAGGAGGATAGGATGAGTTACATTAGTGTGGCTGCTCAGGAGGGCTGTGCAGGCCCCAAGGAAGAGCCTGGGTTTTATTATTTTAGTCAGGGCTCCTGAGCTGGAGTGGGTCAGAGCATTCTTTTAAAAGGTCAGTCTGGCTATTGTGTGGAGAGGGGCCTGAGGAGTCAAGTGGGAGAGCGAGGAGGTCCACAGGCTGCCACAGCCTCTGCAGCCTTTTGGTAGGGACAGGTCATAAGAAGGGGTCAGATTAAACACTGCTTGGGACTTATTCAGTAGCCACCTGATGAGCAGGTATGTGGATTTTTGCCATGTCTGCAATGCTGGGTGCAGGTATTTGCCTCTCTTTGTGTACTTGTGTCCAGGCCAGTGGGTATTCCACATGTCCTCGTGCACTGTGCAGGGACCCTTGTGTGTGTCCAAAGTCTGGCCTGTAATGCCTGCTTTAGTGTCCGCTCTCCTGCCTCCAGGTTCACCCACCCATCCTTGATGCTGGGATCTGGTGTACCTGGTCACCCAGCTGCCATTCCTCACCCAGCCATCGTGCCTTCCTCGGGGAAGCAGGAGCTTCAGCCCTACGACCGTGGCCTGTGAGTGCAAACACATGATGGGAGGAGGGGGACAAGAAGGTGTGAACCAGGCAGGTGAACAGAGCAACGCTCAGCCAGGATGCATATGCCTCCCACCAGGTCCAAGGCCTGCTTCCTAGCAGCTCAGAGGACTGCCAGGAGGGCCTGCCAAGCCTCGTGTGGCTCTGGCACTGGCCATTACTATGCTTGTAGTCTTCAAAAGCAGGAATGCAGGGCTGGAGAGATGGCTCAGTGGTTAAGAGCACTGACTGCTCTTGCAGAGGACCCCGGGTTCAATTCCCAGCACCCACATGGCAGCTACGAACCATCCTTAACCCCAGTACCAGGAGAATTCGACACCCTCTTCTGACATCCATGCATTGCACAACATGGGTGCACTCACATACATGCAGGCAATACTCATACACATAAAATAAAAATAATTTTTTTTTTAAAGCAAGAGTGGGTGGGAGGGAGGGGACCTGAGAACAAAGGGGATGAGTCTGTATGCTTTTCTTATTTGGCCATACCAGCCTCGTAAGGAACTTAGCTGTCTGCTCATTCATGTAGGGTGGTTAAGAGTCCACTTACAAAACCCTACACTAGAGAGCAATGGCATTAGGTGATGGTCACTGCACGATGCTGGGTGGGGGTTGGGGAACTGTTTCCAGATAAAGCAATCTGCATGTGTGCACCACAGGAAAACACAGGCAGAATCCAAGGCAGAGAAGGAGGCCAAGAAGCCAACCATCAAGAAGCCCCTCAACGCTTTCATGCTTTACATGAAGGAGATGAGAGCCAAGGTCATCGCAGAGTGCACACTCAAAGAGAGCGCTGCCATCAACCAGATCCTGGGCCGCAGGGTGAGGCCATGGGGAGGCAAGCTGGCAGGGATGGGCCCAGCCCTGTTCACCCTGGTATACCTTGAGTTTCCCTGATGCATCCCAACCGTCCCGCTTCCCTGTTGCAGTGGCACGCGCTGTCTCGAGAAGAGCAGGCCAAGTACTATGAGCTGGCTCGCAAAGAAAGGCAGCTGCACATGCAGCTGTACCCAGGCTGGTCGGCACGGGATAACTACGTGAGTGGCCAGGGACACACCACAGGGATAGATGAGAGCCTACGCTACCATGTCCCAGGCCATGACTTCAACAGGGTCTTGACAGTACAGACAAGGTGTGGGGCATAGAGGGACCAAGGCTTCCTTGACTACCTCAGAAGAGGCATGCTTGGGGAACTACTCCTAAAGGCAGTGCTCCATTCCAGAATGCACTCACATATGGGGCGACTGCCATCTGGGAAGGGAAGGAAGGGACCTGGAAATCAAATCCCTCCTGCCATTGCTGTTCACACACGCGAGCAGGCTGGGAGAGGGAGGCACCCCTAAATGTACCTGCTCGAAAGTAGCCTTTCAGGTACAATCAAGAAACAGGAACCCCAGGGTAGGAGGGGCCTATATATGTTTAGAATTCCCTGGGGCAAAAGGTTGCAGACAGCCCAGTGTCCACCCCCCAGAACTGAGCATCCTTTTTGTTCCTGGCAGGGAAAGAAGAAGAGGCGGTCAAGGGAAAAGCATCAGGAGTCCACCGCAGGTAAGGCCTGCTTCAGCAGTATGTTCCCATTTCAAGAGCAGCCCTGCTCTGGCCCAGAGGGAGGGGCAGAATACTCAGCCAGGAAACAAGGTCTGCCTCTCACAAGTCTTAATTCCATGCAACAACTTAGCGATGTCCAGGAAGGACCAGCACAAGTCCCTGGCACTTTTGCAGCCCTACTTGCACTGGAGGCTGGTGAGGAACTGATCATGTGGTTCCATACCTAACCCCCTAAAAATCATGCTGGCTAGTTGTGCTGAAAAGGAAAGCAGGCTATCTGGGCAGAGGCTGAGTCCAGGCCCCACAGTGGTCACACAGCTGCTGACTGGTACCTGGTGATTTCTCCATTCCTCTACTGCATGGATAACTCAGGGAGCCCACTCTGCTGTAGGTCTCTCCTGTCCCCAGCTCTTGATGATTCAGATGCCATATTCATGACATTCTTAGCTGTGCTACCTCCACAGAGGGAAATGTCCCTAGCCCTTTCTGATAGGAATGGGTCCTTTCCATCTAAGTATAGAGCATAGGTATAAGGCCTTTGACTTAGGAGAATGTGGGTCAGAGAGGGCAAGTGGGCACTGACAATGAGGAAAAGCTGGATAAAATAGGCAGGTAGTTGGCAGGAGAGAATGGATGGCCCCAAGACAGAAGATTCAGGATTCCAAGAGGCTCCCTGTGCGATGGAGAGCAGTGCAAGGACCCCTCTGTACCCCACCATTCTTCCCACTGACTCTTGCCCAGCTGGGTGACCACCTTTTCTGATACCTTGCTCTGAGTCTTAGGGCTCCCCCTGGGGCTGGCTATGCCATGGAGAGATCCATTCTGCCTGTGGGGGCTGGAGGGTGTCTGTAACTGGCTAACACTGATGTTACCTCTTCTTTCTGGGCCCTGCTCTGCCCTGCTGCCTGCCTGCTCACTCTCTGCCCTGCTCTGCCCCTCTGGCATGGCTGTGAGCAGACCCTGGTTCGCCTAAGAAATGTCGTGCTCGCTTTGGCCTCAACCAGCAGACGGATTGGTGTGGTCCCTGCAGGTGGGTTTGTCCCCACCATCACTCTCCCTTCGCTTCAAGCTGCTTCCCTGACTGCACATGTTCTGCTGGGCCTGCAGTCCCTTCTTTGGTCCCTCAGACCCCCAGCAAACCCAGGAGAAAAGGGAACCCATGCCTCCTAAGAATCTGAGTGCACACTGAACATAGCTGGTGGAGAATGGTATAGGTGGAACAAGTAGAGAGAGACAGAATGTTCTAGAAGGGAAGAAAAGCAGTCTTAAGCAGATGGCTTTGGTGCCAGCCAAGCCTACTAGGTCCTGGAAACAAATCTATCACACATCATTCTTTAAGTAGCTTGAACCCCTGCTCCCGCCTCCAGGTGATTAAGGCCCACCCACCTCTCCTGTAAGGTGGGATTCCTGCTTGAGACAACAAAGTGATGATGAAGATGAGACTCCTCCAAGTACTCTGACGGCCAGGCAGCACTGACTTGCCATTTTCTGTCTATTGAGAACAGAAGGCTAGAGAAGTTGAGGGGGGGCATCCAAGGACAAAGAGCAAAGAAATGGGTGTGGGGTGTGCACACAGCACAAAACCACCTCCATCCCCACAAGAGGCCCTATTCCATCTGTTCTGTGCTACTCAAAAGACAAACTGTTCAGGTGTGGTGCATGCCTGTAACCTCAGCACTGAGGAGGCTGAGACAGGAAGACTGTCAAGCTCCCAAAAGCAGGCCAGCCACCATTACTATCCGGAGACCACTGAAAAAACAAACCGGCGCTATGTCTTTAATCCCAGCACTTGGGAGGCAGAGGCAGGCAGATCTCTGTGAGTTCCAGGCCAGCCTGGTCTACATAGTGAGTTCTAACAGGCCAGCTGGGGCTGCAGGGAGACCCTGTCTCTAAAAGACTAAATAAAACAAAAAAAACCCACCCCCCAGAAAGCACTATAGTAGTAATGGGCAACAGTCACTGAGGATTTCTTTTTCCACTCACATGGGTGTGAGGACTGGGACTGTTCACAAGCACTGTCACTCTTGCCGTATGCAAAGAGAAGTCCCACAAACACACATGAAGCAGCTTAAAGACCCCCACAAGAGATGAGAAGTTCCCCTGGAAAACATACTGTCCACAGGTCTACCCACAAAAAGTCCCTGCTGCCGCCTTGTGGCTGTTTTGGAACCTGCACTTGTCCTATGTCTGGGCCAGGCAGGGCTGAGGGGACCATACTCCAGTCATGGGACAAGGTGCCACGCCTGCGCAAGGACAGCCATTTTTTGGTTGTGGTGTATGACTATGAATTCACCCTCTGTTTACAGATAACTCTCTTCACTATTCCTAGGAGGAAAAAGAAATGCATTCGGTACTTACCCGGAGAAGGCCGCTGCCCCAGCCCCGTTCCTTCCGATGACAGTGCTCTAGGCTGCCCCCGGTCCCCTGCTCCCCAGGACTCACCATCCTATCTTCTGCTGCCCCACTTTCCCACAGAAGTGCTTGCTAGCCCTGTGGAGCCAGCACCAACGTCCTCAGTTCTCTCTGAAGCTCTCAGTCTCCCAGCCCCTGGACTCCCACAAGCCCCCCACAGCACCCTCCAGAACACACAAGTACAGCAACAGGAATCTCAGAGACAGGCAGCTTAGCATGCACAGGACACCTGGCCTCCTCCACAGGCCCACCCCTAATCTAAGGATGCAACAAGAGGCCCAAAGTATATAGAAATCAGGTAGGGGCCCTTTTAAGGGCCCAGTGAAGATTTCAGAGACTGCACAGCTTTGGTCTGAACCTGAGTCTATCTGTTCAAGTGGTAGGGATCAGACCTGAGTAGATGTGTCCTCTCATTAAGGACATTCTGGCCTATGGCAGTCACACCTGTTCTTTTTTTAATCATCTGTCTTGCTAGCCATGTCTTGTTAGCAGGATGCCCTGTGGCCTTGCTTTTTGTTGTTGTTGCTATAGGTGAGATGGACCGGACTGAGCTCAGCTGCCTTCTCTACAAGTGCCTCTTCAGTCCCCTGCCATACCCTCCCCATGCCAGATACTTCATGGACCAAGAACGACCTGGTTTATCAAACAAGATGTTCTTGTCACAAGTCAAGATAACAATGCTTCTCTCTCCTAAGGGAACTGAGAAGCTCTGTTTACAAAATACCAGCTGTTGTTCCTAAGCTGAACCAGAGAAAGCGGCCTCTTACCATGTTTTCACGAGCTTGCAAGAGGAGGGAATGGAATGGTTGAGATCTATCAGCCTGAGCAGCAGGACTAACCTGACTACCCTACTGCAGTGTGAGTGGTAGGGGGCATTTAGCTGTAGCTGGAATGACTTGGAAATCTTTCCCCAGACGCTCACCAGCCGAAGAAGCCGTGGTAGGCCATAGGCACTAGGAGCTACAGTCAGTCTGAAGAAGTCATGGCCCAAACTCAGTATGCACCCTTCCCCATCAATCAGAGCCTTTTCACTTCGCCTGTCAGTCAAATCAGCTCTTAGGCAGGTGTGAGAGTGCAACAAGTGTCCCGACAGCCAGAGCCCCCCTTGCAGCATTTAGACCAGGCCAGCTTCAGTTTCTCTGTGGGGCTGTGGGAAGAACCAGGTCTGTTACAACTTGGGCAAGAGCCCGTAAAACCTCTAGTGGTGGACATGGGTTTTCACCACATACTATAAAAATCTTTGAGCCAAGCTTCAACCCTGAGCCTTGAAAAAGTTTTTTTTTTAATTTAATTTTGTTTTTTGCATTCTTCTCACTGTATATAGCCTGAAATCCAAAGAAAAGGGGCTGTGTACCTTATACATCCTTCAGAAAAGCCTTAGTTCCATGTTAGCCACTGGTTTCTCAGAATCCAAAGATGATGTATTCTAGGGTAGTGTTTTAAGTTCAAGACTGGCGAGCATGGTGGCGCACGACTTTTAATCCCAGCCCTCCAGAGGCAGAGGCAGAGGCAGGTGGACCTCTGAGTTTGAGGTCAATCTGATCTATACAGTGAGTTCCTGCCAGAGCTACACAGAGACTGGAAAAAAAAAAAAGACAAATGTAGTGTTAAAAATATTTTTGTATTGCTAATGCATTATAGAAAAACTTTTTTAAACATGAAAATAAAGATACTTTTTACTGGGTTTTTCAAAGCCTGACTGGAGTGACAAGCTGTTGTAGTTAACCATAGCTAACACATTCCTTTTCTTCCTAGCAGTCAGAGAACTTGAGTTTATTCCCTACTGTGTACACAACATTCCCAAGATTTCCAAACTACAGAAACCAAGGATTACTGTCATCTCCTGCAAGGTCTGACTTGGTCTGGCCCAACCTTTACAGCTGAGCTCATGCTGCATGTAAACTCACTTTTTAAGCTTTACTATTAATGTTCTTAATCCTCTACCACTACAGCCAAGGCAGGTTAGCCTACTCCCCAGTGCCTTTGAGCATCTGTAAGCTGGCAGTGCCATCCAGACTGCACAGACTTTCCAACATGAGTCACTCAGCTTATCAAGGAAAACAAGCACTCAAATCTTACAACCTTATGTCATAAAAATCCTACACAACGCTATCTTAACAAGCACTCTTTCCTCCCAAAACTTCCATTATTTATCTCATTCTCATACAAGACATGCAAAGGTTGGATGATAATCTACAAGCTTTTTCTGTGCAGTGTACACCAGACAAACAGTAGATGGACAGCCAACTTCTGGAAACTTGTTACCAATATAACAGGTGTCAAACCACCTCAACAGCTCAGGCAATCACTGGATGAGTGTTAGGCAAGAAATGTCTTACAAGGGACAGCTATTGGGCCACCATCCTGTGCTATGGTTTTTAGTCTCGAGTGAATCTCTGCATATAAGGCCAGCCTGAGCTCCATGGTAAGGCTGTCCTAAGAAGTAAATGTAGGATATGGAAACTGCAATCCCAGACTTTCACACCTCTGTGGGAGAGAATACTAAAGACAACAGTCCTTCTCTGGACATTGTTCCATTTTAAAGAATTCTCTATTGGCCTAGTTGTTTGAAAAAACAAAAAACCAACCCTATGTTCTAACCAGGGCTTGTGCAAAGTTGGGTTTTTACATCTGATCTACTGTGTCACTTAAGAGTACACTGGGCACATGAATAATATCCTCTTTGTGTAGTGGGGTGAGGTGTGCTGGTGGCATACAATGGAGGATGCTTTGGCAACTTTATTAGAATCAGATCAGCTCTTTACAAAGTGTAACTTCAGAAAGGAAATTCAAATCCTAAATCACACCACTACATTCCTGAGACTGGAGGATGACTTGAAAATGCAACCTAATTCAAATACAAACATCACACCAGTACCCTCAACCAACCCAGTTTTCCGAGCCACCAAAGGGCAGGATACTCTTATGCTTTCTTACCCATTCCAAGACAATTGGTGTACTTACAAATTCTTGGAAACGGTGTCTGATTGCTCTTCTGTGGCAACCAAGCCCCATCCTGTGCTGAGGACATGTAAAGGCTCAGACTAGCAAGATTAAGCCTTTCTAGGTCTCCTAAATTTGAAGGTGGGCGTTTCCCCCCCACCCCTTTTCCAAGCCACGGCTGGACTCTTCCAAGCTATATCTATCTTTTGAATGGCTCCTGTGTCTCAAGTTCCTTTTGGCTGTGGAGGCCTAACCACGCTCTGGAATATTGCTAGCCTCTGTCAGAGCACAAGAGCAGGGATAGGAAGGTCACAAGAACAGAATCGTGCTTTATACTCATTGATTCCGGTATGTTTCTAGGAAAAAACACTAGGTCAGGGTAGCAAGGCCAGATCCAGTCCTACTTGCCAGGCAAATGTATCAAAGTAGAATTCACATTTAAGACCCAAAACTAGTAACAGCCTTGAGCTGGGTTTTCTTTTTGGTCAGGAAGGCTGTCAGCTCTCTGGCAGTCTCTTCGGAACTTTCTCCTTAGTGCTCCTCAGTGGTCTGAATGCCTGTAATTCCAACACTCAGGAGGGAGGCAGGAGGACGGGTACAGAGAGGGCTGGAGACAAGCCTGGGCCTCAGGAGGGGTGCAGGTTTATGTCTTGGTGTTTACTCTTTACATTTTAGGTGCTGAACAAGCCTTTTAATCCCAACACTTGAGAGTTCAAGGCCAACCTCGGGTACACATTAAGTCCCTGTCTCAGAATAAAATAAAGTGGGGCTGGCAAGATGCCTCAGCAGGTAAAGTGTCTATGCCAAGACTGGTGGTCTGAGCTCAATTCTCAGAACCCACCTGGTTCTGAAAAGAGAGAACAGACTCCCATAAGTTGTGCTCTGATCTCCAGGTGAGCGTGCATATACGCACACTTAAATGTAAAAAATTTTTACAAAGTGAAAGTCTGACAGGGACTTCTACAAAGTTGCTCTCTCAAATAGACTTTGGCTCCTAAATTGTGTTAACTTCCCCAGTCCCAATTACTGCAATCACCTACCTTTTAGTCCAGCTCTCCAACTGTTCTAAAAACTTTATGAATCTTGGAAAAAAACCTTATAGTGAAACCTAGCTAATGTATTAGAACTTTCTTCTACAATATGGGTTCGATCCTCACTCTGTCACAGGAAGCGACAGCACTAAAGCACTGCAGCACTGTATTGTTGGCAGCAGCTATGCACTTTCCATGCCACAGATCAAACTGATACCTGCACGTCAATCCTAGCTGGCAATCACCAAATCTGCCAAATACCTTCCTCGTTTTTTCTGGCACATTAAAAGGCATTTCCAAATTAAGCCTGGAGGTTAAGGAGTTCCTGGTCTGGAAGAGTGCTTACCTAGCATGCACAAAACACTACATTTGATCCCCAGCACTGCATAAAAACCAAATGTGGTGGTGCACTACTGTATTCCTAGCACTTAGGAGTATTAGAAGTTCAAAGTCATCCTTGGTTACATGAGTTGTGAGTTCTAGGCCAGCCTGGGCAACACGAGACCCTGTCTCAAAAAAGGACAGTACTGAAGAATGTTTTCCTAATTCTTCATCAGTAACCACTTTCTAAACCGAGGTTTTGACATTTACACCTTTCACGTTCTGCTCTAAACTCACCCATTTCATGGGGTCTTTCACTCCATCCAGATGTACATGAATAGCACTGCTAAATAAAGGTAAGCCCTGCTGGGATTAAAGGCATGTGCCACTACGCCCAGCATGTATTTTTATATTTTAATGAAAGTTTAAAAGATAAAAACCCATCTTAAAGATGGCAACACCAGACTACAAACCAGGTATGAGTCACATAATGTTGTAGTTTTCTATCTCTGTATAGAAAACAAGCGGAAGCCAGGCATGATGGTGCACATCTACATCCCAGCAGCACTCAGGAGGCTGAAGCAGGAAGACTACGAGCCTAGGCTATTACATAGCTAGACCCTGTCTCAAAGAAGAAAACAAATGGAATTAAGTAGACAACATAAAGGACTTTACTAGTAAGAAGAATTTAAAGATCTGAAAGGTAGAAGTTATTGTCAAGTGATAATCTAAGCCACACCTAACAGTAACTGATGATCAACAGGGGCGGGGGAGCTGGAAAGAAGGCTCAGCAGTTAAAAAGCACTGGCTGCTCTTGCAGAGGATCTGGGTTCGATTCCCAGCACCCACATGGCAGGTAACAACAATCCATAACTCCAGTTCCAGGGATCCAACGGCCTCTTCTGACCTCTGAGGGTATTGCATGATACAGGTGCACCTACACACATGCAGGCAATACATTCATACACATAAAAATCTGTAAAAATACAAGAAAGTAATATGGCTGCAGATGACACTGTTATCTAGGACAGGAAGTGCTGGTCGAGTGCTTGTTTAGCAGGTGTCAGGTCCTAAGTTCAATCCCCAGTATTGCAAAAATAAACCTTTCTACTATAAAGGGGAAGACACAAATAGTGGCAGAGCAGTTATGTGTTTAAGAACTAAGCACTAAGGCTAGAGAGGGCTCAGCAGTTAAGGGCACTGGCTGTTCTTCCAGAGGACCAGGGCTCAGTTCCTAGCACCTACATCAGGCAGCTCACAACTGCCCCATAACTCTAGTTCCACAGGATCTGAGAGCCTGTTCCTGCCTCTGTGGGCACCCACACATGTGGCAAATATACCGACACACCCTCATATACATAAATGAGGAGAAAAAAAAAATCTTTTAGAAAGAAAACACTGGGCCAGGTAAGGTGGCACATGCCTCACCTGTAGTCCCAGCACTTGGAAAGCAGAGGGAGGTGGATCTCTGTGAGTTCGAGGCCACCCTGGTCTATGTAATGAGTTCCAGGCCAGCTGGGCCTACAGGGAGACCCTGTCTCAAAAAGACAAAAAAAAAAAAAAGAAAAAAGAAAATATTGTTTTTAAAAGAAAAAGGAGTGGAGGGTGCAAGATGGCTCAGGGTATAAAGGCTCCTTTATCCTATCAAACCTGACAGCCTGAGTTCAATCCCTGCAGCATACCTGGTGGCAGGAAAAGAACCAAGTCCCATTGAAGTTGTCCTCTAACCTCCACAAATGTACCATGGTGTGTGCGTGCACACATATACACCAAGTAAAAATAATCTTTAAAAAATTTTAATGTTATGCTGGGTGTGGTGGTATAGGCCTTTTATCCCAGCCAGCGGGAGGCAGAGGCAGATGAATCTCTGGAAGATCAAGGCCACCCTGGTTCACATCATGACTTCCAGGTGGGCTGTGACTAGAAAGACCCTGTCAAAAAAAAATTTTTTTTAATGTTAAAAAACCCAAAACCCAGGGCTGGAGAGATGGCTCAGCGGTCAAGGGCACTGACTGCTCTTGCAGAGGACCCGGGTTCGATTCCCAGCACCCATATGGCAGCTACAAACCATCCTTAACTCCAGTTCCAGGGGACTCCAAAGCCCTCCTCTGACCTCCATGGCAATGCATGACACAGGTGCACTCACATACATGCAGGCAATACACTCATACACATAAAATAAAAATATTTTTAAAAAACAAAAACAAAACCCAGCACTTGGGAGGCAGAAGCAGGCCTGTGAGTTCAAGGCCAACCTAGTCTACATAGTGAGTTCCAGGCCAGTTGGGGCTACATGTTAACAGCCTCCAGTGAGCAAAGGCATAAATTGCCTAAGAATCTTTTCAAAGAATCTTTATCTCAAAAAAAAAAAAAAAAAAAAAAGGCCAGCGAATTTAAACCCATTGAACATGTGGTGAGTCTTGGGGGGTTTTTTGGTGTGTGCCTGTGTTTGGTTTTTTGAGACAGGGTCTCCCCCTGTAGCCCCTGCTAGCTTGGAACTTACACCAGGCTGGCCTCAAACTCAAAGAGATCTGCCTGCCACTGCCTCTGAGTGCTGGGATTAAAGATGTGTGCCACCATCTCTGGCTTCCATCTTATATAAGTGAAGAGACACATTTACATCCACAAAAGCAACTGCTCACTGCCTACTAAATAACCTTTTTATTGAAAAGTATCTTGCACTTATGATGGCTGTTTTATGTTAAAGATGTTACTTTTTACATGCAAGTAGTGTTTTTTCCCATGTGGGCACACTGATAATAAGATGACATACCACATGAAGTAAGTGTCTTTAATTGAAAAGCTAACAAATTATCTAGTTACATCCCCACCTCCCAAAGCACAAACTGGGTACTAAACTAATCTCTAGGCAACGTATTCAAAGCTGAGATTTAAAAAACAAAAGAAAAAGACAAATGAAGTCAGTCCTCAGGTCCAATTACGAAGAGCCCAGCTACATGCAGGCTAGGCAGAAGCAGGGCTGCCTCACTTGGGTCTGTAAGATCCCATCAACCCCATTGGAACATCAGCTTCAAGTCACCCTTTTCCAGTTTCCAAATCATGAATAAAGACTGTATTTTGTTAATTCTATTACAGAATACTTTTCATAAGTTGTTTTATTTACAATGCCAACTCTGAAAAGCTCACTGACGTTAACTGGACAATAAACTAGGCAGAAATCGCTTTACAGAAAGAGCCCAAAATGCCACTTTCTGCAGAGAACCCTAATTCCATTTTATTCAGAGTAAAGAAAAAAAAAACAACTTCCACTCATAATAGAAGTGACTCAACAACCATAAGTTTGGGATCTACTGGAACTACACATGCAGTGAGGACATTATGCTAACACAACTACTTGCTGCTGCATTTACTATTAACAATTATAAACAGAGCAGTGCAACTAGTATCGGCGCCATCCTCATAGTGTCGGCACAGCACTTCACTTCTCCTCACACCACTGGTTCTCTTTGCGCACCTAGAAGAGAGACACAAGAGGTCCCTTGAACATTGAAGACTCCCAAGCACTACCCACTCCATCCAACAGTGCATGGTGAGAAGGGCAGATGGAAAGCTGGGCAAGTGTCAAGTTAAGTAAGAGCGCATGCCTTAATTCCCGTTCTTGTGTCTCCTCAGGTATTTATTCTTCCCAGAAGTCATCAAAAAAGCAAGAGCAATGGGGCAATTACAGTTCCAATCACCAAATCTGGCAAGTAAATTCAGTTAATTCTTTCTTGTAATTTCAGTTCGTTGTCTTGTCAACAAAATCATTCTGACATTATCATTTATTATCTCACCATAAGGTTCCCTAAAGTACTAGTATACACTCAACTTTGGAGCCTGCTTTTCTAAAGCCAGCTATTCAAGGCTTATATACAAGGTCCCAGGTAGAAAAAGACTGCTAATGAATTAAGAGCCCCTTTAATTCAAAATCCATTTTTCTTATGTTTACAAAAGAACAATATCATCTAAGAGCTTAGAGTAAGAGACAGACCAGTAAAAAAACCAGTATATGGGGCTGCAGAGATGACTCAGTGGTTAAGAACACTGACTATTCTTGTAGAAGACCCAGGTTTGAATCCCAGCATCCACATGGCAGCTAATAACTGTCCATTAACTCCAGTTCCAGGGGGATCCGACAGCCTCTTCTGACCTCCGCAGGCATTGCACGACACGGGTGCACTTACCTACATGCAGGCAATGCACGCATACACATAAAAAGAAAAAAAAAAAGTAATCACAGATAATTGTGTGCTACCTACCTGGGCTTCCTCCTCTTCAGTAAAGTCATTTTTGATATTGAAGGTCTTACGAATCTCCTCAGGAGTTTTCCCCTTAATCATATTGGCAACAGTCTTGCATGTAACATCAAGCAAACCTTTGATGTCTAAGTAGTTTGCTGCCTGTAAAATGATAGCTGGCTTTCATTAATGTGCACTAGGATGTTTTAATGACTAGCAATGCACACTGAATCAAGTTTAAAATGCTAGATCATTTTAGGAACTTTATGAAACTCTCTACCTTTTAATACTCTTCAATTTAATTTCTTCTTTAATTTTCTTGCATATCGCTTTAACTGTATCCCACAGATTTTTAAGTGTTTTCCCTCAGTTATATTACAAATACTAATTTAAAAATTTCTTCTTTGACCTATAAATTAAGAAATTGCTAGTTTTTAAATATTTGCAGATTTTCCCAGACATTTTTTAAGCTAATTTCACTGAGGTCAGAAAAGCATTTTGATTTTAATTTGTTAAATTTGAAACTTTTGGGGCCCAGAAAATGGTCTATATTGACAAGAACTTATTTGGCTATGATTAAACATAAAGTTCTATATATGTAAGTTAAGACAAATTATCTAATAGTATTTCCAAGTTTTCCTAGTCTTTACTGATTCCCTATTTGTTTTGGAGACAAGTCCTGGAATTTCGATCAATGACTAGAATTTTGAGTTTCACTGTTTATTTCACTTTTCTGAAGTTCTGCTTCTAAGTAGACATTTATGATCATGTACTTTTAATGAATTGATCCCCTTATTATGAAATAGCCCATTCTAAACCTGTTAATACTCTTTGCTCCAAAATCCATTTTATTGGGGGGTTTTGTTTGGTTTTTAGACAGGGTCTCACTGTGTAGCTCTGGCTGGGCTGGAACTCGCTATGTAGACCAGGCTAGCCATGAACTATGAGATCCACCTGCCTCTGCTTCCCAAGTGCTGGGATTAAAAGTGTGCATCCACCACATCCAGCTTCAAAACCTATTTTAATACAGCTATTCCAGCTTTCTTTTGATTAGTGTTAGCATACTCTTTCCATCTCTGAATCTAATTGTGCCTGTATATTTAAAAGTAGGTTTCACCAGGCGTGGTGGTGGGGCATGCCTTTAATCTCAGCACTTGGGAGGCAGAGGCATCTCTGTGAGATGGGGGCCAGCCCATCTGATCGGCCATTTTCACCTCTCAACTGGTGCTTGGATAACTTACACTTAATGTGATTACTAAAACGTATATAGTAGATAGCATTGCACCTGAGTTCAGAGAATATTATCAATTCAGTATCAATGCATTTGGCAAATTCAACTCAAGTGAGTGGTAAAGGCTCTGGAATGAACGGCTTTATCCATTAATAACATACCAGAATGAGTTCGAAAAGTGTTCCTTGGTCAACTTTCAGGAATTCTTGGTCCCAAACAGGGATATCGTCTGTCCGCTTTTCTTTGTTCTCATCATCCTCAGGAGGAGGAGGGTCGTCCTTGTGGTGGGTGCACCACTGAATGACCTACAACAGCAGCAGCTCAAGTCCTCATTCTGTCACAAAGTTCTCATCCCAATGCTGAGGCATTAGTCCTACACTGGGGTAAGAACTAGCTCAAGCTGACATGACAAAAAGTTAATAATCAAACTAATTTTTTTAACATTTAATGTTCCCATCCTGTGTCTCTCTTGCTCTCTCATACACATACACACACACACACACACACACACACACACACACACACACACACACACACACACACACACACACTGACTCTATGGAGGTAAGAGGACAACTTCTCAGGGTTTCTCCCTCCACCATGTGGGTTCTAGGAATCAAACTCGGGTCATCAGGATGGACAGCAAGCATCCTTACCTACTGAGCATCTTGCCAGCCGTTTTTTATTTAATTAAAAAAATACTTTTTTGGAGACCAATTCTCCCTGCAGCCCAAGCTGGCTGGAACATCTCTCTTTCTCATACTCTGTCCATATCCCTTAAGAACACATGCTCCATAAGGGAAGAGATTTTTAATTAATTTGTTGGGTTTTTTTTTTTTGGTCTTTTTGACCTGTAGACCAGGCTGGGCTTGAACTCACAAGGATCCACCTGCCTCTGCCTCTGCCTCTGCCTCCCGAGTGCTGGGATTAAAGGTATGCACCACTACACCCGGCTGATTTGTGTATTTTAGTGTGATATGTGTATGTTTAAGGACAGGTGTGTGCTGGATAGCCTCAGCTGTCAACCAGACACGTGGGAAGAGAGAACTTCCTTTGAGGTACTGCCTCCATTGGACTGGCCAGTGACCATCTCTGTAAGGCATTTTCTTGATTGTTGAGTGATGTGGGAGAGCAGCTCACTATGGGTGGTGCCACCTCTGGGCAGGGAATCTTGGTTGCATAAGAAAGCAAGCTGAGCACAGGCCAGGGGAGCAAGCCTAAAAGCAGCCTTCTTCCATAGTCCATGCTTCAGCTCCTACCTTTAGGTTCTTGCCCTGACTTTAACTTAAAGGCAGATTGTAACTCAGAAGTATTAAGATGCAATACATCCTCTGCTTTCCAAGTGCTTTAGAGTGGTTTTTATCCTTTAGTCACAGCTGTGTCCTAACCTAAAAGACACCAGCTTCTGAATAACTCAAAGCAAAAGTTTTTAGAAGCATTTTACCTTAATACAAGATTATGCTACTTGACAATACTCAATTTTTTAAAAAAAAAATATTTATTTTTATTTTATGAGTGTTATGCCTGCATGTAAGCAACTGCACCTGTGTTGTACAATGCTTGCAGAAGACAGAAGAGGCTGTCAGATCCCCAGTTGTTAGCTGCCATGTGGGTGCTGAGATTTGAACTCCGGTCTTCTGCAAGTCAGTGTTCTTAACCATTGAGCCATCTCTCCAGCCCCCTTTTTTTTTTTCCTTTTGGTCTTTTTGAGACAAGGTCTCCCTGCTGTCATGGAACTCACTATGTAGACCAGGTTGGCCTTGACCTCACAAAGATCCACCTGCCTCTGCTTCCCCAGTGCTGGAATTAAAGGCATGCTCCACCACGCCCAGCTCAAAATTCTTAAGGAAAAAAAAAAAGAACTAGGGGCTAGAGAAATGGCTTAGTGGGTAAGAACACTTGGTCTGCAAGCATGAGGACCTGAGTTCAAATCCCCAGCACTCACATAAAGCCAGGCACGGCTGCACTGAAAGGAGGAGAAAGCCAGATTCTGAGAACCTACTGGCCAGTCAGTCTACCCCAAACCATCAGTTCCCAGTTCAGTGAGAGACCCTATCTTAAGGCAATTGAAGTAGATAAGGTACCCGATGTCCTGCTCTAGTTTCTGCATGCCTGCGTGTGCACATGCACACACCTTCCCCCCAACCCCAACTAGATACAAGCAGCTTCTAAACCACAAAAATATGATTACCCAAGATAAGTGGTAAAAACTTTAATTCTTATAAAAAAGCCTGTTACATAATGCCAACAAACTATACATTTGAACATAGTTAAGATAAATTTTATGTGTATCCTAACAAAATTTTTATTTTTATTTATTTTTGAGACAGGATCTATGTATCTCTTACTGGCCTTGAACTAAAGAGATCCACCCACCTCTGACTTCTGAATGCTGGGATTAAAGGCATGTGCCACCCAGACCTGGCAGCATACTTTTTAAAGAAGTCCATTAGAGGGTTGAAGAGATTGCTCAGCAGTTAAGAGCTCTTGCTGCTATTTGAGGGTCAGTGCTCGATTCCTAGCACCACATCAGGGGGCTTACAACCATGTGTAATTCCAGCTCCTGAAAACACTGTGTTAAATAAAACAAACCTTATAAAAGGACAAATGTGTGGCTGCTTATCAGTATCTCAATGAGGTAGGGGGATGAAAAGCTACCATTTAATGGCTACAGAGCTTATTTGGGATGACAATAATGCTCTAGAGATGATTACTGGGGATAGTTAAACAACATTGTGAATGTATTTAGTGTCATTAAAAGGTACTCTTAAATTACCATTTATTTTTTAATATATCACTACTTTTTAAAAGTCCAATAAGGGGCTGGAGAGATGGCTCAGCAGTTAAGAGCACTGGCTGCTCTTAACAACTGTGCCTAACTCCAGTTCCAGGCACTCTCTTCTAACCTCCATGGGCACTGCATAACATGGGTGCACTTACATACATGCAGGCAATACACTCATACACATAATAAAAACGTTTTTTTTTTAAGTCCATTAAAAAGTTGGACAGCTGGGCTTGGTGGCGCATGCCTTTAAATCCCAGCACTCGGGAGGCAGAAGCAGGCGGATCTCTGTGAGTTCAAGGCCAGACTGGTCTACATAGTGAGTTCCAGGACAGCTGGGGCTTCTCAAAAAAAAAAAAAAAGTTGGACAAATGGAGCTGGAAAGATAGTTCAGTGGTTAAAAGCACTGACTGCTCTTGCAGAGAACCTGGGTTTGAATCCCAGCACCCACATGACAGTTAACTGTCCGTAACTCCAGTTCCAGGCAATCACTGATGCCCTCTTCTGTCCTCCTTGGGAACTGCACAACATGGCTACATTGATATACATGCAGACAGAAGACACATAAAATAAATTTTTTTTAAAAGATGGACAATGAAAATAGCGTAAGAAATATAAACAAAGCTGAGCATGGTGGCAGACATCTTTAATCTCAGCACTCAGGAAGCAGAGGCAGATGGATTTCTGTGAGATGGAGGCCAGTCTGATCTACATAGTGAGCTACAGATCAGCTGAACCTATAAGGAGACAAGCCTTGCCTTTAAAAAAAAAAAAAAAAGTAAATAAAAAAACAAAACAAAAGCAGGCATGGTGGTGCAAGTCTATAATCCCTATACTGAAGGCAGAGGAGGAATAGTTTAAATTTTTTAAAAATATTTATTATTTTTGTAGGGCGTGGTGGCGCACACCTGTAGTCCCAACACTTGGGAGGCAGAGGCAGGTGTATCTCTGTGAGTTCAAGGCCGGCCTGGTCTACATAGTGAGTTCCAGGACAGCTGGGGCTACAGGGAGACCCTGTCTCAAAAAGAGCACCCCCCCCCCAAAATTTTATTATTTTTATTTTACGTGTCTGAGCGTACTGCCTGCATTATTGGAAGTGTGCCCATGTTGTGCAGTGCCCTCGGAGGCCAGAAGAGGGTGTTGGATCTCCTAGAACTGGAGACACAGGTGGTTGTTAGCCACCATGTGGGAACTGAACCCAGGTCCTCTGCAAGAGCAGTCAGTGCTCTTAACGAATGAGCCATTTCTCCAACTTATGAGCCATTTCTCCAGCCCTAAGGAAGAGTAGTTTTAAGGTTATCCTCCAACTACATGGTGAGTTCAAGGTCAGCCTGGGCTATGTAATACCCTGTCTCAAAACAAAAATTGAGGGCTGGGGGATGGCTCAGTGGGCAAGAAGCACTTACTATGGAAGCATGGACCCGAGTTTGAATCTCTCTAGCACCCACAAAAGTTGTATATGCATGTGTGTGTGCACCGCATACTTCTAACCCAGTTTTTTTTTTTTTTTTAAAGAAATAGAGATGAGAGGATTACTAGGGCTTGCTGGCTACCAGCCAACTTCAGGTTCAGTGAGAGACCTTGTCTCCAGAGAATAAGGAGAATGACAGACCAGGACACTCAATATCCTCCTCTGGCATCCAGGCACACACCTGCAACACACATGTGCATATAATATCCACAAACCAAACTACCCATTTACACAAAGGAACAATCATAAGTCTAAAAGCTAAGTTCATTAAGAAAATATGATGGCAGGCTAGAGAGAGAGTTCAGTGGTTAAGAGCACTGACTGCTCTCAGAGGACCCAGGTTCGATTCCCAGCACCCACATGGCAGTTAACAACTGTCTGAAACTCCAGTTCCAGGGGATCTGATGCCTTCTTTGGACCTCTGCAGACACTGCACGACACAGGTACGCTTATACACACACAGGCAATACATTCATATGAAAAAAAAAAGAAAATATGATGGCATCATCAGGATTATTCCAAGTTCAAGACCAGACTGAGCTACCCAGCAAGACTTATCTCAAAAAAAATAAAGGGGCTGGAGAGGTGTCTCTCCAGTTAAAAGCACTTGCTGATCTTCCAAAGGATGGGAATTCAGATCCCAGCACCCACATTGGATGTCTCACAACTATAACAACTCCCAGGTGTTTTTTTTTTTTCTCTCCAGTCTTTTGAGTCAGGGTCTCCCTTTAGCCCTAGCTGGCCTGGAACTCACTTTGTAGACCAGGCTGTCCTTGACCCACAGAGATCCACCTGTCTCTGCCTCCCAGTGCTGAGATTAAAGGCAAGTGCCACCATGCCTGGCTGTAACACTGAATTTCATACAACATATTTTTAATAATATTCAGACTCCCTCCCACAGAACCCCTTATCCATTTCCTCCCAGATCTTCCCCTACCTCCCTACTCCACCTCACTTCATGTCCCCATAATTATTTTTTATTGATTTTTTTGGGTGATTTTCATACAATATAATTTGATGGTATTTAGAGCCCCTCCTCATCCCCACTTCCCCTTAGAGCCCCCAATTTAATGTAAGACCTTGCCTAGGGCTGCAGGTATGTATTCAGCATGTTCGAGATCCTAAATTCAATCTCGAACACACATACACACACAAAAAAAGTCATCTTACCTTTTTTAGTATTGCTGCATTGACATTTGGTAGAGGAACAGGGTCATCATCTCCTTCATCATCCATTCCCAAATCTAAGAAAACCAGGAAAAGCCATCATTTAACTCCATCTCTTAGCCCACCAACTAAATGATGTCTCACACACATAACTCGTAACTTGAAAGACATGTTTTCTGAATGAAAATTTAAAGCATTTTTACTAAGAACTGCCAATAATATCAGAAAAGATGTATAAATAACTAAGCAGAAATCTGGGAAATCTGAGAAAGCTGGACCTCATTTTTACTCATTTTTATTTAAAAAAATTTTTAATAT